>NC_071505.1:19517587-19820617 GCF_027887155.1 Malaclemys terrapin pileata | reverse complement strand
GGTAAACTACTATTAATTTGTTTCCCTTCATATCAGCAATCACAAGTGGAAAGAGTGCCAATTTGTAATGATGGGCATCATGAGATTGTCTGTCTCCCATAAAAAGAATCTGACTTGTTATTCAGTGAATCATGATCTCAGATTTGTCTGTTCAAGACCATTCTTAACAGGCCACATACAATTAAGATTCACTGACGATACTATAAAGTAATGAAGCTGATCCCTATGCAGAATTTATGATCTCTTAGATTATTTAAATTGCAGGAAGGTCAATAACTGTGACTTGGTTAGAGGAGTTACAGTGAAAATCAATTCGATTTGTTGAGTCCCCTAAGGGTGATACTCAATAACAGAACACTTGAAATGATTGCTAGCTTGGTGTGAGAAATATTCAGACCTTCAATATGAAGACTATGAACAATTTTGGGAAAAAAGCAACTCAAGAAAGTTTGGAAAAAAATAAAACCTCTCATCTTTATTTCTCGCTTCTCCCCAATTAACTGGGACAATAGTTGTCTTACTTGAATTTTGAAAATTACTTGCACAAGGGCCAGATCCTGCAAAAGTGTCAGTGGAACTTACTAACTATAGCAATCACTATATATATTAGCAAGTAGTTGCAGGGTTCAGCCAAATGAATGGCAACAAGAACAAAGTATAATAAATACTTTATTTGTGTATTTTGAAAACTGTAGTTCAATTTTATGAGATATAGTGTAATTCAGGAAGTACTATTTAATGCATGGCATTCTAGTCATTAAAAATAACGAAGCTTTAGCGCTATGAGACTTCACTAGACTAAACTACTATTAAATGTCTTTCACACAGGTGGGGCAGGCAGGATAATTTTTCTGCAGATTACAAAACAAATAAAACATAACAAATGTATATACACATTGTATGTGACGCATTGACTTCCACTTCCTACCTTTTTATATTTCTTATCTTGATAGACAATAGGCTCATTGGGGCAGCGTCTCTGTCTATTAAAACTAGGCAGGAAATGGTTTTCCGGTCCTGGGAAATTTTTCTCAAAACAGGACGAAAGTCAAAATCTCAAAAATAGTTGCGAACCAAAATATTTTTGTTTTCATTTTAGGTCAATCAAAATGTTTCATTTCAATATTTCTAAGATGTTTCAACCTTTTTTTTTCTGTCTAATTAGCTAAAAATTCAGAACAGAAAGTCAATTCAAACCAGAAACTGGACATTTTCTTTACAGAAATGTTTAAATTAAATATTTCAACCATTTCAGAACTGTTTTGGTAACTTTTTTTTTTTTTTTTTTTTTTTTTTTGAGTCAGGAAAATCAAACATGAACCTGTTTCTGGAACAGTTTCAGTTTTAACAGATGGGTTGTCTATTAGACAGCTCCACTGTCTACTTTTTTAATACAGTATGTAGCATGATAGGGCCATAATCCTGATTGGGGATGTTTGTGAACTGCTGTCATAAAAATATCAAATAATTAAATGTGTTTATTAGCAAAATGGACACTAGCCATATTCTGCTGTTCCTCATTGTCTTTGCTAGAAACTTGCTAGAAACCATGATCATTGGGATACTGCTTTATGCATCCCATAAACAAAAAATCCACATACACAGAGCCACATTCTGACCACAGTTACACCAGTGTAAATCCAGAGTATATCCATTAACTGTAGCTGAAGTTTGTCCAAATTACGATGAGAATATGGCTCACAGATTATAATAAATCTATAGAATTTTCCCCTTTAGGCCATCATCAAATCAAAAGAGCCATAATCAAATTTAAAAAGTGTATGGATTTTAAAGGGTCTGTATAATTTCATAACCAATAAAACCTGTAAATACAAATGCTAAATTAAAGCTAATTATATTTCATGCTTCAGGGTATAAAATAACTGAAGGAGTCAATGATCCCAACCTTAATGTCTAATATACACTTGTATCTAATATATAATTTGCTAACAGATTTACAGATCCTCTTCACCTGTATGTTAGTTAATATTAGAGCTGGTTAGGAATTTTTTGTTTAAATGTTACTGATTTATTTATTTATTTTTACATACAATGCAGTTTCGGCAAAATCAAAATTTCCCACTGCATAATTTTGATTTTGCTGAATTTTTCTTTCATTCTCTGTTGGGAAAATCAAAAAGAAATATTTTGGTTTGGGTGGAGTTAACCCAAATCAAAATACATCAGTTTTTCAACTGAACTGAAATGTTTCATTTTGGGTCACTTACACGTGAAATCTGTATCCCCCCAAACCACCAGGGGTTGTAATTCAGGTGCCTCATGCTCCCATTTTCCTCTATAGCTGGACTTCCTGGATGCACTATATCTCCCATGATGCACCATGGTTTGCCTTCTGGTTGAACCATCACGGTGCATCCTGGTGTCAAATGATCACACTGCATCAAAAAAGATGCAGTCTGGCCAGGAAGCCCTGCCTATAGGATCAGATTCCTTTAGCAACCACAGCAGTTCAGACAAGCATAGTTTTATGTCAAATGGACCCAAAACAAAAACGTTTCAATTCATTTTAATAACCAAAACAAAGAGTATTGATATTTCTGAATCTAAATTATTCTGTTCCAGGGAAAATCTCAGTATTTTGACTTTTTGTCCTGTAAGAGGACAAAAGCAAATTTCAAAACATTTACATTTCAATTTACTGCTGCACCGCTGAACAATGATTGGTAGAGAAAGAGTGAGATAAACAGCTGATTCAAGTTCTCAGACTAGTCTGGGATGCGCTGCACTACTGCATATGGAGTTTCTGGTGGCTGGTAAGCTAGAACTGTAGCTTGCTCATTAAACACAGTTTGCAAATTGCATAGAATAGAAATCTAATAATAGTGAAAAGTTACAGGGTCTATATAAGCATAGAAATTAAGAAGCTTTCCTCACCGCTCTACCTGGATTTGCTTTGAAAAAGCAGTTCCTAATTAATGACACAAAATCTTTTAACACTTTACTAAGTAAACTAACTAATGAGTCCCTGTGGAAAAGTTTATATATAGATATAAAATGGCATTCTTTGCTAATAGTCTCAACAGAGAGCCCAAGTGGACCCAAGGCCAGAGCCCCAGTTGGCATGAACAGATGTGACTCCTCTGAATTCGAGGGAGTTACACAGATTTACACCAGCAGAGAATCGGTCCAGACAGTGAACTACTCTTTTATCTCTAAACACAGCTCCTCAAGAACAGTGTGGAGGGATATTGGTGAGGAAGAATAGGGAAGACTGCACTCTGGATGCCCAGGCTGTACCAATTTTCTGGCTACAAAGAACACTTTTTTCCACAGAGGTTCAATTCAGCAAAGTTCAGGAACATTATAGTCCATTTCACAGAATTTTTAAAAAAGATATATGGATAAAAAGAAAAAAGAAAAGAAGCAAATGCTACAGGCTCACATCTACATTGGGAAGAATATGTGAATTGATTGACTGATTGATTGATTTACAGCAGACAGATGTACTGTCTTTACCTTTTTTTGTAATTGTTCCACCAATGGTCCCACAGTTATGGTACAAAGTAGCATGAGGAAGGCTTTTCTGTAAAAAGATATTTTATGCCATTTGAAAGGAGGACAGAAATAGTAATGAATTTCAACAGCTCTAGACAACTTCAGTGAACAAGTTTCAAAGTATCATTGTATGCATTCTATGGAAGTCAGTGTTTAAGCAGAAAGTTTTAATTCCTCTGTGGAAGACAATGTCTGCCTATTAGGATACCAAATAACCAACAGTATCCTTTCCCAAGTCTTGCATTTTCACATTACTAATTCATGCCAGCCAGTCTTTTACAGGCTCTTATTTCGTTATACCCAGGTTCCAGCTGCTATCAATATATTCTGGATTTGTGAAGAACGGTTTACGTCAAGACTCTGCAATGCTTTCAAAGAATAACTTCATCAACAGTCTGCAATTCCAAGTGAGCTACCTCACTTAAAATCATAAGTTTACTTTGTGCACCTACTTTTTTTTCCCCAAGTAAAAGTGATTCAGATTTTTAGGATACTGATTAGGACCTGATCCAGAGGCGTGCTAAGCTTCTTCAGAGGTGCCCTGACTAACATCCACTTCTTCTGAAAACAACTGACAAAAAGGCCACCCTCCAGATGTTCTTGGCATCAGACTGAATCAAGGCCTATTATATACTGGAGCTGTATTCATGCATTGTTTTTTTCAATCTCTTGGCAAAAGCCATTGGACAAGCATCAAATAGAAATACACGTAAGAACTTCTGAAAACAGTAATGTGTTGGTGCACCTCTGCTCCCTTTGTGGTCTCTCAGAGTGCACCCCCCCCAGGCGTCAGGCCTCATGCCTTTGCCTATTCTTGAATGGAATTCCACAATTCTCCCACTCTTATACAGGGGTCCTTTAGCTACAACACCATGTGTATCCACTGTTCTTACCCGGCGGGTCCAACTGTACCCCGGTGGTTCTTCCCTTCCAGAGTCTGTGATCAGTGGTGAATGTAGTGATCAGATAGTCTGTTTAAAATACCATTTATTTTAGCAGTAGGAACAAAGCATTAAAGAAAAAAGGATTTTTAAACAATACTCTACACTCACGTCTATTTTACCTAAAGTGCTACTATCCTGTGATGTAACCTAACCAGGCCTAGCTTCTCCAGACATACATTCATACAGTAAATATCCCAATAACCAGGCCAACACAGAGTATCCGTAAGTTATTATAGAGTAGCTCCATATCTACCACACCAGGCTGATCTGACAGTTAGAAAAAAACAACCTTTTACATGTGAACTGATACGCATTCATACAAAAGCCCATTTGATAAGGAAGTTATTGAGAAACTAATATGGAACTCACAAAGCCTTTTTTACAGTCACTTTTCACAGTGCTGTAGATCTGTCCTTTTTATTTTGTACCTTAGCAACAGATGTTAACAGAAAAAGCACTCAGGTAATCAATACATAAACCAATTTGGCTAAAAGAAAAATCTCTTGCCCCTCCTTGAACTTTCCCCAAACCTTAAAGTGAGCCCAAGCATCTCAGAATACCTTAATTCTCTCCACAATTCTAAACAGTTTTTTAAATCCGATTACTATCGAATGGGAATTCTGCATGTACAGGCCAGGGCAGAAGTTGGCATTATTCCAGTGTTTTCAAATGCTTGTATAGCATTTAGAAACAGGAATTATCATATCATAGTCCAATATCTTGTCTCCAACAGTAGCCAGCACCATAAGCTTCAGAGGAAGGTGCAATAAACCTCCTAATCCCTACTAGTTAGAGATTGGTTTAACCCCTAAGCATGAGGTTTAGTATCTCTTCCAATATTTTTATCATTAACTAAAACAACTCTGAATATTCTATTTATCCATATAAATGTCCAATTTTTTTTATTCTTGCTACAACTTTGGCCTCATCAACATCCTGTGGCATATGTTGTGTTAAAAAGCATTTCCTTTGATTGATTTTGAATTTTAACATATTGTAGTTTTTCAAAACTCTCTACATTTCTTGTTGCACCTGGAATGTTGATGTGGAAATCTTGATTAAGAGGTCCCATACTTTGAATAATTAACTGTACTGAACTAGATCAGAATTTTTTGCCTTATTTTTGTAACAGGCTGAAGCAAATCCTTGGATATAAGCACACCTCAACTTTTAAGTGTTTCACATCTGGATTTTGATTTTGTGGCTTCAATCCATCCTTAAAATTCACACTTTCTACTAAAAGTAGACCCTATTATATAGAAGAAGTATAACAAAATTTATATAGTATCAGGGGGTAGCCGTGTTAGTCTGTATCTACAAAAACAACAAGGAGTCTGGTGGCACCTTAAAGACTAACAGATTTATTTGGGCATAAGCTTTCGTGAGTAAAAACCTCACTTCTTCCGATGCCTAGCATCCGAAGAAGTGAGGTTTTTACTCACGAAAGCTTATGCCCAAATAAATCTGTTAAAATTTATACACCATATTCTGAGTTAGCTGTCTGAATGAAAAATGCAATACATAAGGAATACCGTCAGTGATGTCTACACAAACTGGAAATCCCAGATCAATTATCCCTACTAAAAAATTTAATAAACCAAGTGGCTAAACACTTTACAGTGACAAACACAGTCTATCAGATTTGAAAAAGTCCTAAACTGAAAAAGAATTAAGACCTGAACCAGTAGATACAAGAGAAAAATATCTGGATATTGTGCAATATCTTAAATCATGGATTCCTATTGAACAGATATTATGATCTCAAATTACTTTATAAAGATTAAGGGTAATTTTTTTTTAAGTGCCTACGTTCCATTTTCAAAAGAGACCTAGGCACTTAGTCCACAGCCCACATTAAACCTTGGTGCTAAAATCACAGACGCTCCAACACCCGGGGTCAGGTCTAGAAAATGCCTCTGTTGGTGATGACTGCAAAATATCTTTTCCCAGGATCATATGCCCAGTGACTTCTCTAATTTGCCTCTGTTGATAGGAGGGGTAAGGTCTCTACATTGGACTCCTAATGGGACCCACCACCATCCACCTACTTGGATGACCGTCTTTCCACTGAACTCTAATCCCAGTGCAAGTGTGATGGATCTGCTAAGCAAGGACTATGTTTCCCATCAGCTCTCCCCACTGGTCCGGTAAGGTAAAGGGTTCTGAACCAGGAAGTGCTCGGGCTCCTTTAGGGAATCAGTGGCTGGCCACAGCTAGCCAGGAGCTCCAGTGAAGCTGTACGCAGAGAGGAAAAATCTGGGCAGGGAGCCAGTACAGAGGAGCCCCAAGGAGACACACTAACTGAGCCTGGCCTGGAAACCTGCTCCTATTTGCTTGAATAGAGACTGAACTGAAGAGAGTAGGATGACTAGATGTCCCGATTTTATAGGGACAGTCCTGATATTCTGGGCTTTTTCTTATATAGGCGCCTATTACCCTCCGCCCCCTGTCCTGATTTTTCACACTTGCTGTCTAGTCACCCTAGAAGAGAGCTACCCAGGCGCTAGGCCTGAGGACCCTGACTCTCAATTTGATTGCCCCAGGGGACCAAACAGGAAACGCTATTGCTCACTTTGAACTGTAACTGTTTAAGCCTCTGCCCCTAGGGTGTTTGGAACCGTTTCCTTTCCTACCAGCCCTAGTAAAATTCCCTTTTCACTTAGCCCTGTGTCTGAGTGGCTAATGGGGCCTACTAGGGCTACCGCCTACAAGGTCAAGCTGCTGAAGCACTTCAGTATTTGCCTCTGATTCATGGTACATCTGGCACACTACTGGCACCGTAGGTATACTCTAGCACTGAGCAGCCCCAATACTCACACAGGCAACAGCGGCTTAAATTTAAAGAAATAATAGATTTCACACAAGTGAGGGCATAACTGTGGACCTTTTTCATATAAAACTTTGAATTACTAATACCAGCTGGAAGTTATATAGCACCTTTCACCCAAAGATTTGATTGGCTTTAGAAAAATGTGGGTATCATCATTTAACAAGTGGGGAAAATTGAGGCCCAGGTTTTAAGACTGGGATTTTCAAAGGAGCCTAAGTGCCCAAATCCCATCAATGAGATTTGGGTGCCTAATGCTCCTAGACATATTTGAAGATCCTAGCCTACATGTTTTGCGCAAGACCACACAGCAAATCAGTGGCACAGCCAGAGTCAGAACGATAGGCTTTTGCTCCCAGTTTTATGCTCAGTCAATTAGATCAAGAAGGTTTGTCAAATGAATGTAGGCTCACAGAAGTGTGATTATGTTCAGAACAACTTGATGAAAATCTTCCAGTATCAAAATTACCTCTGATTTAGGGTGAGAATCAAATCAGGATTTGTCTTAACAGCTGGCACTGCAGGTATAATCAAATATCTCAATATTCAATATTAAATTGCATTCTATCTGCTTACTACATGAGCCGCAATCACAACCAAACGTGAACCTCCAGAACTTAGCTCAGAAATATGTTAACAAACTATGCAAAACAGAATCTACTTTTCTATAGTAGCCAGCTCCCTTCTATTTATATCAAAATTTAAATGTGGCAAATTTTTATTTTTTTCTATATTAAATAATGCACACAAAATCAATGGGATCCATAATTTTTTTTCCCACCATCTCTTGTGCATATGCAAAAGACAATGTGCATATGCAAACCCCATTTGCAACCAGGTCTAAATTAGTCATGCACATGTATATTTTTATAACACAAAAACTGTACACACAGGTAACCTATATAAGCAAGCCTGCACAGGAACCAATTGAGACTGGTCTGAGGCACCTTTGAAAATATGGTTGTTGGTGTCCAAACTGTATAGCATCTCTCTGATGGATTGCTCTATGCCAGTGGTTTTCACACTTTTTAAGCTGCCTAACCCTTTTCAAATAATCATAATATACCTATGAAAACAGGAAAAAAAGGTCTGTAAGGGATAACACGATGTGTTGTCTGCCATTAGAGGATTTTTCACGTGTACCCCTGATGAGAGCTCGAGTACCCTTAGGGGTATAATACCCCAGTTTGAAAACCACGGTTTTCTGCAAAAAAAGGTTGCAAAACACATTTTACAAGTAATTAATGGGAATGGAACACTTAGCTTCAATAAGCAATGCTCCAAAGAACCAAATGAGTTCACTGGCTATATTAATGCTTATCACCTCCCTTGTAATCTTTCAGACAAGTGCAAAGTCCTTGCCTTTTCTTAGCCTTATGGGATGTAACTGACAAACTGTTTCAGTGTCTATTTCAGCCACATGCATTATGTTTTTAATCATGGACATAGTTTGTGTGTGGGCGGGTGGGAGGGGGCTTTGCCCCCCATAAACTGCAAGCCTCAGGCAGATGTAGAATTTGCCCCCCCTCCAAATGCAGCCCCATTGGCCTGACTAGAGCTGCCCCATCAAATATAGAAGTCAAATTACGCCTGTGTTTTTAATGAAGGCTGAAAGAGTAATTCACACTTTTTTCTTCCTACTGAGCTAAGGTCAGAGAAGACAACTTTTGATTTAATGGAGAACATTTTCACTACTCAATCTCCTATGATCTGCACTGCACATTGCTAACTTTTCTTTATGATAGGTAAAAATCGGAACCACTGCCATTTCTAAATGGATGCTCACTGAGGGCTTGTCTACACAGGGACACTGAAGAAAGTTAAGACAAATCAAATACAGTTGTGAAGACAAATCCATAAATTAAACAAGTTAAATCCCCCTGAGGAAACATTCATTCAGGACTAACATGGCCTTAATTCACTGTAGTTTAATCCTACTTGGATTAGCTTACATTGGAGGAGGATTAAGCTACAGTGCACCAAGGACACTTTATTCCTTAATGAGAATATCCACACGGGAGCTTGATTTTCTTCATTTTCTGCACATTAACTTCACACTTTGAGTTGATTCATCTTCACTTTTCAGACTGTCCTCATGTAGACAAGCCCTGAGTCATTTTATGGGTGCACTATCACTTGAGTTGTTTAAAAACGACATCATAAACCAACTGAGAATATACACTGAATGCTAACTGGGCAAAGCAGAGGGGCTGCATTGACCTAGCATCTATTTATCCAGGCTTAATTTTTAGGGTTCAAAGGAGAGATACTCGAATGCGTAATACAATTTCCACCCACAAGTTCTAAATAGCAGTGTTCACTGCTACCTGGAGAGGGAAACTATGCATTGAAATCATGTCAGTGTGTTATGAAGATGTATTATGATTATTTCTCTGTATTGTGGTAGCACTTTGGGTTTTCAGTCATAGACCAGAACTCCATTCCACTAGGTGCTGTACAAACACTGGGGAAAAATGATTGTCCCGCTCCCCAAAGAGTTCACAACCCAGCTTCCAAGACAGTATTTTGATGAATGATCCTCTCTGAAAAGTTAGGACCCCCCCATGTTCAAAGGTGACTGAGAAGAAGAGAAGATCTCACCAGCTGTGCCTTTCACATACACCTCTACCCCTCTATAACACTGTCCTTGGGTACCAAAAAATCTTACCGCATTATAGGTGAAACCACATTATATCGAACTTGCTTTGATCTGCCACAGCGCACAGCCCCGTCCTCCTGGAGCACTGCTTTACCGCATTATATCCAAATTTGTGTTATATTGGGTCACGTTATATCGGGGTAGAGGTGTATCTCGGTGTTGGGAGGTATCAGACTTTCTCTAAAATTTTTAGTCACCTCTTTAGTCAGAAATGATTTGTTCCTATTGAATAGTTATTATAAATATTACCAGGACAATCTCACTTTCCTGTTCAGCCAGTATTCAGAAAAAATTAACTCACTTCCACTAAGCGAACTTATTTGATGTTTATTTAAGCAGCTAATTTAATTCGGTAACATTTCCATTAAAGATAAAGTCCTGAGACAGTCCCTCACTCACACACACAGAAAGCGAAAGACGTGAGAGCAAGAGATAAGTATACTAGGAATTTCCAGTTCTAGATGATGGTTGCGAAAGGACACAATCTCACGTGTCTGCAGTGACAGTCAATGTGCAAAGGCATGACTGCATAACACTGATTGAAACTGTCACCCACCTGGATAGGCAGAGTAACCCATTTGTGGCATTTGGAAAAATTAGCAGGCAAAATGCTGCAGCGTGGATAGAAAATTTGTCTGATCATATATAATAATTCAGCTCCATCTATGTTTATCCTTCTGTCTGAGGGAAAATTCCTCTATAGTAAATAATAATATTAATAATTTTTTGAGTGTCAAGACTGGGCATATCACCATGGGCCTAATATTTTAAATGATACTTCGCATTTCTAGCTTATTTCATCCAGCAACACCACAGCTTTTTAAAAACATTAAATACGCCAAACATTAGATAGGTATTAATCTACTCATTTTACAAAAGGGTAAACAGAAACATGGCGACTAGAAGGGGCTTAAAAATGGTGAAACAAAAAATAAGTGGCAGATCTAAAAACACAGCAGGTCACATCCTAATCACATCCCACTCTCTGTAACCACTGCAACCATTAGATGCAATTCCTCTTTCATTTCTACTAGCTTAAGATGAGAAATATGAACAGTAGAAAAAATCTGTTAGAAATATCACAAATGATAGGAGGAAACAAACACTCCCACATACATGTATATTCTAAAATAAGTGAATCTTTTTCAAATTAATCATTTTAAAGAAAGAAGACTGATTTAGGTTTTTTTAAATAAAACACTAAGAGCATCAACAGATAAAATTATGTAAACAGCATTATATTGTGATGAATGTATAAGCAAATCGTGGCACATCTGTCAAGATTTCTAATCAACAGAAGATTCCTTCATAGATTTAACTATAATGCCCCAAAGGCATCTGTAGCTCAACTGTAATGGAGTCAAAGTGATTGAGTAGCAAGAGATATTTTTGCATCAATGGAGTTTGAATTACAGATATTGGTAATATCTATTAGAACCAGTGTTGTGCCTGAAATCCTGTCACCATACCAGAGAAGGTTCCCTAATGATGAATGACAGCATTCCTGCAACACATTTCCTGTTATAGGAATGCATACATGTATATTGCATATATACATACCAACATGCATGTACATGGAAGTTGCATTGTAGCAATCACTGCATGAACATTGCTTAAGACTAGTTGCTTTCCAAAATAAGTGTTTTTTAAAGCACAGAGTGTATTCAGATACACATATTTACACTGTATTTTGCCAAGAGTTATATGCAGAGTGCTAAATTACTATGGTACATCAAGCTCTAATAGTTCTAGCCAAGTGCTGACAGGGATAATGAGTGAGATTACCTACCTTTTGTGCTTTAATCCTCACTTATACCATGTAGATAATGGAATGATTCAGGAATGAAAAAAAATGGATTTTTAAAAAGTTTAAATAGGGTTTTTTATTTTGTTATTTAAATTATAAGAAGTTTCTCTTTTTAATAAATAAACCTGTTTAAAATGAAATCTGAATTGAATACAAAATATGTTAAGGCCTAAACTTCTTATAATCTCTTAAAACATTGAAACAAAAAAATAAATATGCTGAATTCATGACTGAGCCTCTATCAAAAACTTTGACTAAAAGGCTGCTTTTCTATACAAAGAAAGAATCTTGAGGGAAACATTTAACTTTTTAGATCAAGCTTTAGAAATATGGCATAACAGGTCATGTACTATATTAAGGGCTTGATCTCCTGGGTACTAGAGACTGGCAAAGTCAAACCAGGTTGGAACTAGGGTTGCCAATTCTGGTTGGATGTATTCCTGGAGGTTTCATCACATGACATAATATTTAATTGAATATAGATGGCAACCCTAGTTGGAACTAGGCTCTGACTCCAGGAGACACCATCATGGAGCTCATCAGGAACATCCACTGAGCCCACCTGGGTGGTCTCATATTGCTATTTTATAACTTTTCCCTGCCTGAGCTCTGATTAGCTCAGTTCTCAAATTATGAATATTTATGATTCCACCTGGAGAGAAACTTACTCTCCAGCTCATGGGAAACCTGTTCAGTAACTACCAGCCCTTGCTTCTGGATGGTTCTGGACATGTCAATTAAATGGTCTTGCTCTGTCTCCTTGCACGTGTACATAGACAGAGAGATAAGCAGAAATCCATTAATTTCTCAACTGCCTCCCTCTCTCTCAAAAGAAATAAAATACTGCAGTGCAACAGGCATATGGGTTACATGGGCAGAAGTCTTGGATTGTTGTTAGCTCTTTTGTTTTTTGGTGGGAAGGGGAGTTACATAATGAAGGAGAAGGAGCAGACTGTACAATCAGAAAGGAGCAACACTGGGAACAAAGCAGGACACTGTGGAAAGAGGGGACAACATTCTTCAGAGTACAGCCTCTAATGTTCATTTCAACACCTAGGAATGGGAGAAAATTAAAACTGCCATGTCTGCAGATCATAAAAAAAACTCTGTTTGGGAATATTTTCAAGACATTTCTCTAGCTCTGGGTAAAAAAGGAACACATGCCAAATGTAAAACAGTGCAACAAAGAACTGAGACAACCAGAGGTGCAAGGCTGGTTGTCAGAATGAAGCATTATGAAAAATGCTCCTCAGAAGGCAATGGTTTTCAAGTTGATGTGGACATATCTGAACAATCGGGATCAACTGGTTTGTAAACTTATTTTTGCACCATTCTTGTGCACTACCGAGTATGGCTTATTATGCTAGTAAATAACTTTTATTGTGATTATAAATTTGTGTTTTGAATGGGTTGCTTACTTATGAATTTCAAAATGGTTGAGATCACAATATAATTGGTATGTCAGTTTGTTGTGGGAATGTTTTATCTATTACTGTTCTAGCTGGACATCCAAAATGATGTCTTTTGCTCAATATAACCAAAATTTCCTGTCCAATCAAGTTGTATTAGACATTTATGAGTTTTAACATCTAAAACTATTTTTCATGTTATTTGGTATGTTATTAGACATAAAAATGACAATAGATTTACATAATCTATACAATTTATTTATTATTTCCCTAATAAAACCGCAGTTAGAGTAAATTATATCATTTAACCAGCGGTATAAACAGTTGCAGTAGGAGGAATCTTTCATTAACAGTCTCAGTTTTAGAAGCAGTGCACTGAGTAATACCCAGTGAATGAAAATGACTTTTTTTTGTCATTTTGTTTCATGGTCCAGCTTAGACATGACAGGTTATGAACATCCAAATCTGCAATGGCTACCAGCAGCAGTGCTGCAGCTAAACAGTATATCAGACAGTAAATTACCTTATATTATAAATATGTATATATGACTTTTCTTCATCATCCAGTAAAATCAGGGATGAGTTTGTAGTCAGGACAGCAGATTCCTGCAAGATTCCATAGATGGAAAGATTCATTTATGCAACAAATTCTCCCTTCCGTCTCGTTCACAACAAATATTGCATTCACATGGTTCTATTGTTATGACCAGGCTACATTTCACCTGGAGAGCAGAAGTTGCTGTAAGGTTGCTGGACACAGTTTATGAGAAAGAAATTGAATGGTGTGCAATAAACATTGATGGGAAATTCATTAATCTGAGTCTTGATGGGTGAAGCAATGGACACACAGTGATCCAATAATATGTGCTTGTGCGACAACTGAAGATGGGGTTAGTTGTCGCAGAAACACAGAACCATACCGCAGAATACTTTAAAAAAGTAGCAGGGAAAGCTATAACAAACTGAACAAAAATTCAAGAGTTAATGCGTATCTTGGTCACAGACAGTGCTGCAAATGTGGCAAAGATGAAAAGAAATCTAGAAGCAGGTATGGAAACTGTAATTTATAACGTATGGGTGCAATGCTCATTTGATGCATCTTTTCACCAAAGACATAAGTACAACCCCAGGAATAAAGGAAAACATTGCTGTAATTGCAAAATACTTCCAAAACAACCGCTTTGTTTCAGCTTCTCCAAAGACAGCAGTAGGATCCAAACTAATTCTTCCCCAACATCTACGATGGAATTCAATCACTGACTGTTCTGAGCTATTTATTAAGAACTGGCCTATTCTGACAATTTGTGAAGAAAATCATGACAAAACATATGGAACTATCACAGCCAAAGTAGTCAACATGGGACTAAAGAGAAATGTAAAAGATATGCTGAATATATTAAAATGTATTTCCATATCTTTGGACAAACTTCTGAAAGATTGCTGCTGTATTGCTGATGCTTTTGAAATTTGGAAAGAACTTCCAAAGAACTTGGACAAGAGGTTGAAGAAAGAAATACCTAACAACAAAGTTAAACTGCAGGCAGTAAAGAAACAGATGGATCAAATACTTACTCCATCTCATTTTCTTGCCAATATTCTCAATCCAAAGTGCCTGGGTAGATGCCTAACATCTTCTGTTATGACCTGGGCTGCAGGTAAACCATTCAGGCAGGATGTTTTAAAGAAAGTCACACCACTGGACTGGTGGAAGTCACTAGCTGAAACCAGTGTTTGTTGAAGTGCTTGTTAAGTCCATTAATGGCTATTAGCCAGGATGGGTAAGGAATGGTGTCCCTAGCCTCTGTTTGTTAGAGGGTAGAGATGGATGGCAGGAGAGAGATCACTTGATCATTAACTGTTAGGGTCACTCCCTCTGGGACACCTGGCATTGGTCACTGTCGGAAGACAGGATACTGGGCTGGATGGACCTTTGGTCTGACCCAGTATGGCCATTCTTATGTTCCTATGCTAAATCAGCTTTTGACAGCAGTAGCCTCTTCTGCAGGCACCGAAAGAATATTTTCTTCACTTGGACTAATTCCCATTCAAATTTCAGAAATCAATTGGGAGTTGAAAAAGCACAAAAATGTTGTCTTTCTTTTTGTCTTATGAATAAAAAGAAGGAGCCCGGCGATGAGATGTACTAGATTTAAAAGTTTGAAAGAGAGCCTAACTAACTAAGGAGAATGCTGTCTAATTTTCAAGAAACTTAGACAAGTAGGAATTTAAGTTCCAGTCACTTTCACTTAGGCATATTTGAAAATTTTCCAAGGCTGACCTGAAATAATCAGTTCAATTCACTGACGATAGTTAATCCCTCTGCTCCTTTAATAAATCATTTAGTTGAAAATGTGAACCATGTTTTGCTAAGAGAATTTTATGTATCCAAAACAATAAGGTTGTTTTCTTTAATAAAAATATATTTTATATGTTGTTTTGTGTGTTTAATTAAATTCCAGTTTCCATCCTTATGCAGCTGGACACAAATCATGAGCAAAAAGTTAATTATCTAGTAAATAAGCAATCTATCATTCACCATTGTCTAACATACTAAAATGTATAATTAATAACAATATTATAATTTACCCTCCTATATAGTAAAAAACATGTACCAAATCTAATGTAAAAGTTGTATTTAGTTGTAAATCAACATTTTAATGGTTATATCAACCCATGAGAATGTGCCTTTCTATAGACATTAACTGAAGTACAAATGGAAAAGTTGATTAAAACCGATTTAAATTCAAGGTTTTCAATTTGATGATTTACATCAATCCACTCAGGAATGATTCCACTCAGCCATTACCCCATAATCTATGAAACTGCATCATATTCTGTTCTTCACTTATCAAGAAACAGCAAAATTCACCGGACGTAAGGACTGGGCTGTGAGTGATTGGTTTGGCACTGATGTTGTTCCCTGGTGCCATTCTCTGCAATAAAACTGGTTTAAAACAGTAACAAAAATAATGTGAAAATAATGTGTTCTTATGCAATTTCAGTGTAGAAATAAGACAGTGGTGCTTGTTTTGTCAGCATGCACGAGCAATAGCTGACTCAATTTTTAACATGCACAGGTACTTTTATTGGCACATTTGCATTAACAGATGTCATCAAGTAAGAAACATGTGGCACCAATGTGGCCCTGCTGTTTCAGAGCAGAGACTTCCTGCAGAAGAGATTGCATTTGGCTTTTGGAGCTGTCCATCTAAACCCACATTCACTTGGCACCAATATGTGAGATGGTCTGACCAACTTGTAAGTGGGAACAACGCCATTGGACCAGATGGGTAAAAGTGTAGACAACAAAGGGAGCATGTCCTGGCATCCAGTGTATTTGCTATGAATTGAGAAACCTCGCCAGGGACGATCCAGGTGGCTGCCTACCCTGAATGTACAAGCCCATGGCCAAAACAATATGCCAATGTTAATTCAGCTGTTGCCTCAATTAGCATTTGAAAGTACATATTAAAATATAGCTTCTGCTGCTACTAGGTAAGGAATGTATGGGTTGGAATCATGCTGTGTAAAAAGTGGAGGAAATCAATATGGAGTCTCTACTCACTTTAGATTCTCAGCTTACAGTGCACAGGCACTGCCAACTTTCTGCTGACTGGACCAGCAGGATCTGGAACTATTTCTATGGATATATGCATATGAAACTGCAACAGACTTGTGGGTCTTTGTTTTAAATACTCCTTCTGGGAAACTGTGTTGTTCAATCAGGACTCAGTTACCAACACAATTGCAGACTGTGCAACCATAGGGCAACAGGATAGGAAGACAGGTTACTATGTTCAGCATGCAGCCCAGTGTTGCTTTATGCTTTGTGTAAAGATTCTGCAGCCTAGCAGGATGTAGCGCAGGGATCGGCAACCTTTGGCACGCGTCTCGCCACGCTAAGCACCCTGGCGGGCTGGGCCGGTTTGTTTACCTGCCGCGTCCGCAGGTTCGGCCGATTACAGCCTCCACTGGCCGTGGTTTGCGCTCCAGGCCAATGGCGGTGACGGGAAGCGGCAGCCAGCACATCCCTTGGCCTGCGCTGCTTCCCGCAGCCCCCATTGGCCTGGAGCCATGAACCGCAGCCAGTGGGAGCCGCGATCAGCCGAACCTACGGAAACGGCAGGTAAACAAACCGGCCCGGCTCACCAGGGTGCTTACCTTGGTGGGCCGCATGCCAAAGGTTGCCAATCCCTCATGTAGCCTGTGACAGCTCTGGTGAACCATGGCTGGATGGGGCATCAATGTGCTAAAGGATTTTGAATTGGGCTTTCCATAACCTTCTGATATTAAAATGATAGAAAAGGGCTCCCTGGTTCTTGCATCCAAGGTGTCAACCTTAAATCAGACAGAACAAAGTTCATTCAATTAATTTAAGAGGATTTTTTTCCAACACATTTTCCTCTTCTTCATGTGTGGTACAGTCTAGGCCAGACTGAGAGCACATTCCTCTTATAGTCTGCTTTGGGATTCAGAAATTCATTGCAACTGCGCCCAACCATATTTTCCCTATGGCTGGGCTCCTCAGCAATGCCTGCACTGAGGGCAAGCGGCTGTGATGTTTGCTCTGCACAGGGAGTGCGTGCTAGCCTTCTCCCCACCAAATGCAGAAAGTGGGTTTATATATGGCACCTATAAAGGGAATCAGCAATGTAAACATGATTTAAATCACCAAGTGGAAAGCTGCAATTTGAATCACCAATTTTAAACAAATTTTCCATTTGCACTTCTGTTACCTTCTGCAAACTTGAATTTTTGTTCAGTTTGTTATAGCTTTTACAGCTACTTCTTTTTAGTGTTCTGCTGTGTGCGCATTTCCTGATGTATCACTTGTTTCTGTAAGATAGACAACCCCTTCTTCTGTTGTCACACAAGCACAAGGGATCATTGAGTACATTGCTCCACCCATCATGAGACAGATTAACAAATTTTCTGTCAATGTTTTTTGCCCACTATTCAATATCCTTTTCATACACTGTATCCAGTAACCTTTCTGCAACTTCTGCTCTGCTGGGTGGAGTGTAGAGAAAGGGAGAATATATTGTATAAATGAACTGAGCAATCTTTTCATCTATGGAGTCATGCTGGAATTGGCTGGTCCTAATTACAAAATCATCCATGGTTTGACTGGATGATGAAGAAAGTGTTTTGTTGTTTTATACAGGTAAATTACTGTCTCTCATATATATATATATATATGTGGTTGCAGCACTACTGGTGGTACCAGCAGATGACTCTGAAGTTGTACACACTGCAGAGGATGGATGTTCATATCCTTTATGTGTTTACGTTGGAATATGAAACAAAACGATGAAAAAGTCACTCACACTCACTGAGTATTAATGCAGTGCTTTAAAAAATTGATATTGTTAATGAAAGATTCCGCCTACTGCAGCTGTTTGTACCACTTGTTAAATGATATCATTTATTCTAAATCCAGTTTTATAGGGGAAATAATAAATAAATCGTAAGGATTATCTAAATCTCTTTAAGTGTTTATGTCTAGCAACATGCCAAATAACATGAAAAAATGTATTAAATGTTAAAATTCATAAATTCATAATAAAACTTGACTTGTAGACAGGAAATTTTCACCTAAGATGTTTGGTTACATTGAGTAAAAAAACCAATTGTTTTGGATGTCCAGCAGGAACGGTAAAAATATAATTGGATAAATGCACCAAAAACAAACTAACATACTGATTATATTTTGATCTCAAACATTTTGAAATTCATAAGTAAGTAACCCACCCAAAGCACAAATTTATGACAATAATCCAAATTATCACTTACTAGCATAGCAAAACATTATAGGTAGTTCACAAGAATGGTGCAAAAAAATAAGTTTATGAACCCATTGATCCAGATTGTTCACACATGTCCACATCACCGTCTTCAAACTCACTGCCTTCCAAAGAGAATTTTTCATAATGTTTCATTCTGACAATGTTTTATT
Organism: Malaclemys terrapin pileata; assembly: GCF_027887155.1. Lineage (NCBI taxonomy): Eukaryota > Metazoa > Chordata > Testudines > Emydidae > Malaclemys > Malaclemys terrapin. The sequence continues at coordinate 19,801,499 of NC_071505.1, read as the reverse complement.
CTTGCATCTCTGTTGCAATGTTTACATGTGGCATGTGTTCCTTTTTTACCCAAAGGTACAGGAATTTCTTGAAAAAAATCCCAAATAGTCTTTTTTTATGATCTGCAGGGTTTTTTTCTCCCATTGCTACGTGTTGAAATCAACATTAGAGGCTGTGCTCCGAAGAATGTTGTCCCGTCTTCCCACAGTGTCCTGCTTTGATCCCAGTGTTGCTCCTTTCTGGTTGCACACTCTGCTCTTTCTCTCTTGTTATGTAACTCCCCGTCCCAACCCCTACCCCCAGAAAAACAAAAAGCTAACAACAATCTAAGACTTCTGCTCATACACATGCCTGTTCTACTGCAGTATTTTATTTGTTTAGAAACAGAGAGGGAGGCAGTTGAGAAATTAATGTATATATAGAAAAGTAGCCTTTAATTGAAAGTTTTTGATAAAGGCTCAGGCATGAACAAGCGTATAGATTTTTTATTTCAATGTTTTAAGATATTATAATAAATGTAGGCCTTAACATATTGTGTACTAAATGTAGATTTAATTTTAAACAGGTTTATTTTTAAAAAGAAAAAACATTATACGGTAATTTAAATAACAAAATCAAGAAAAATCCAATTTCAATTATCAACCCTGCTCTCAGCTGTCTGAGTAGAGACAGGGATGAACTCTGCTCTGGAAGACTGGGCTTGCAGCAGGTAAACTCTACGTGTGACTCTAATGGTACGAAGCAGTAGGAAATAAGGTGGCAGCCTACCAGAATCAGTGCACTGGAACACAGTGCTGTAATGAATAAAATGTTAGAAGTGCTGTTAATGTGTCTCACAGGGTAGTGTTCCCAAGAAGCACACAGTGCTATTTACTAAACAAGTTGCCACTCTAGAGACACTCTAATATGGAGCATAACAAGCCCCCTGTTTCTTGTTACAAGAAAGATATGACCGAATGCCAAATATTTTAGTTGTGTCACATCTTATAAATGCCCTGCTTGGAATTAGCAAAAAAGCTCCAGCACACAGAAATCTCTTTATAAAACCACCACTAGGGACCACTACCTAGATTGTTATAAAGAAATGCTTTACCTTTACTGAGCTGGTATGTATATTTTTACTCCTTTTGGCCCAAGTGGCTAGCCAGAAATTTGAGGTCTTGTAGGTTTTTCTAGTTAAAAGGAGACACTGATATTGAAGTCAGGCACCTTTGATGCAATCTTGTCTATTTACAAAGAATGTGTAAAGTTCTGCTTCCCTGAGCACAGCAGGAACCACACCATAGGAGATAGTTTCCTTGCTCAGAGCCTCAAACCTCTTTTAGCCAGCATCTGACCCAAAAGCTCTCTCTTCAGCTTTTTCAGGACCACGCACTCAGTGCTTGTTCAGGCTGTTACTGGTGCTTCCTTATTGCCTTTTCTCTCCGTTTCTCTGGTATTTCTGTATGTGCCTCTCTGCTCTTCTCTCCCCCGCCCCCCAATACCCTTGCCCAAAACAATATCCAGCTACGCCACTTTGCCCCCATCTTTCTAATTCCTGAGTGGCCTTGGAATTTGATGTGCCTTTCTTTTGGGTGGTGACATGTGTTTTTATTTTGGTTTGGAAACTGCTATTCTTTCATATACAAGCTCAACCAGTTCTACTCTTAAATGAAGGGTGACAGTGATACCCATCAGCTTCAGTGAAGTTTAACCCAACCAATAATACTATAATAAATATAATATTTGCATACCTTTTATCAGTTGTATGGGCTGAGGAGAAAACTGTGCATGAATAACATCACTCTCATTCTTTGGGTGATGTACAAACTAATGGGCTGAATTTGGTGCAGTATTAATGAGGTGGAGTCAATGGTGATTATTTCCAATTTCAAATGATTTGCTCCATTATTCTTGGTAAAATGGTTCAATAAGATCCTAATGTTTTATTGAACAGTATTTAGACTGTAAAAGGTGAGAACAGGCTTGGCTGCCTTCTTATGAATGAGTATTGTGCGCAAACGCAAACAACCTAACCATGGTATACAGAAAAGTCAGCAGAGGAATAAGCACTAGCCCTTAAATTTGATGAGAAAAGTCTGGCTGTTCAGAACTTTTGAATCAGTGATAAAGGTTTAAATGTAAGTGATGAAGGTTAGATTGGCTACCTTTTCATGTTTATTTCCGCTCATTTGCAAACAAATTGGGAGTTTAGAGAATAATGTTAACCAGACCTTTCTTCTTGGTGTGTCCCAGATTTCATCAGTGTGTCCCAGATTATTTTGTGAGACCAGAAGGCTTATTTTGTGAGACCAGTTTTTCAGTTTTAACCTTCTAATCACTTCAAGAACTGGACTGACTGAGCACCTTAAACAGAACTAATTTTGCCGCTAATAACCATCTGCTAATCAAGTATGAGGTTGTTATTGGCTGCAACACATTTCAAACTGTGGACTAAGAACACTAACATTCTTCACTCCATGTTTCCTTGTAGCTTTCTGTCTCCCATCACTGAGAATATGACAAATCCTCAGTGTTCCCTCTCACCGTGTAAAGTTTTCTACTTGGCAAGCAATTGAATGGATGTGTGAAGCCCTGATTTCAGCCATCCTTTAAAGATGCCTCTCTGTCCAGCTGGTGTTAACTGGTTTTGGCACTTTGATCTAAGTATAACAGCCAGACTACACGTGAACAAATACTATTAACATCTGAAGCTCAGTACTTTTCTATACAGTAATTGGGTACATGTTAAATGTTCACTGTCTGCAGTATGGTTCAGGAAATGGACACATACCCAAAATACAATTTATGTAGTAGTTCCAAGGGGGAGAAAGAGTATTTAGTTTGGAGAGGAGAACAGTAGGAGGAAATAGGATAGAGGTAAATAAAACAGAAGGCATGAAGATACTATGATGATGAGCGTGGTGTAAGAACTTGAATAGACTAGACCAGACTAGACTAGAATGAATACAGACCAGTTGCGTCCCTCTTTGTTACTCTCAAGACGGTACTAAATGAAAGTTAAAAAATTATAATTACAATAAAATTCACTGGTAGAGAGTCAGTTGAATAGCTAACAGATTCAAGGCAAGATTAGATCATCATATTAATAAAGAACAGTGTCTGCGGTTACATTAGCTATGATACCTCTCACTAGGGCTAGTAATCCTCCTCAGGCATCAAGGTAAAAAATTACAGTGTTAATCAGTCAGGAAGAAATGTCCTCCAGTTATAGAACATTGCAGGTTGGTTTTGGTGCTCTCCTTCAAAGCAGGTAGATTGGGTCACTGGTATACCAGATGGGATACGACTGTTCAGTTGCTATGAAATTGATTTGTTTTAAAATAGCAGTTTCTGTGTATATCAGAAAGGCAATGCAGCGCTTTCCACAAGGCCAACTTAGTCTAAAATATATACTGCCCTGAATCTTCCCTGTGCTTACTTGCTTTTCTAGTAGACAAAACTATTACAACACATTCCCCAATGAGCAGATGTGTGCAAAACACTCTTGCTGGGGCAGCATAACATTTTCTTCTCTAGAGCTATTGCTTCAATTTAACTGGCCATAAACGTTGCAGGCATTATAGCACATGTATTAAGACTGAGCTAAATGCTATGCCCCCTCCATGGATCTCTAAACACAGAAGAAATTTGTCAGCATCATATGGGGGAGAAGGAAAATTTCTTGTGCCCTCCCCAGACACCTATTTAAGAGCCAGGCAATATGTCTACCTCTGGGCCCAGTTCTGTTCTCACACCAATTTTACACCAGTGTAACTCCATTTACTTTAATTAACTTACTCCTATTTACCAAAGTGCAAGGGAGAGCAGAATCAGGCTCTCTCTGATCACTCCCATTTCTTATACTCAAGAATTAGAAGACGAAACCAAATTTCATATTTAGTCATTACATTTAATGATTTTACGCTCTATGGCTAAAATGTAAGGGACTTCTAGAAGAATTACTGAAAGAAAGGGAGAAAGAAAAAAATAAAAGTGGTCCCCATGACTGTTTTTCTACATGTTCTAGCTCCTGATTGGGGATGTACTGTGGCTAAGACAATATACCGTGGTTATAAATACGAAGTAAAAATAGGATTCGTTGTAGATTCATTGGGTGAAATCCTGTTTTGCCATTGGCTTCAATGGGCCAAGATTTATCCATTGGCTTCAACGGTGCAAAGATTTCACCCATTGATTTTAAAGCCAGAAGCCTCCTACATAACACAGCATAGAATTTCACTGTAGTTCCATTCTACTTCCTTCAACAGGGGGAATAATTTTTCCCTATGATGTAACAGTCTCCAAATATGTTAAGGGCTGTTATAAAGAGGAATGTGATCAATTGTTCCATGTCCACTGAAGGTAGGACAAGAAGTAATGGGCTTAATCTGCAGCAAGACAGATTTAGTTTAGATATCAGGAAAAACTTTCTAACTATCAGGGTTGTTAAGCTGTGGACTAGGCTTCCAAGGGAGGTTATGCAATTCCCATCATTGGAGGTTTTTAAGAACACGTTGGACAAACACCTGTCAGGGATGGTCTAGGTTAACTTGGTCCTGCCTCGGCACAGCAATGGACTTGATGACTTCTCAAGGTTTCTTCCAGCCCTACACTTCCATTATTCTATGATTCTACAGATGAACGCTCTAAACCCCAACAAATGAGAAAATTCAGTGGTTATCAATCTTTCCCATACCAATGACCCCTCCCTGAGGACTTTCTTCCCAGCTAGCCAGGACTGCTATCCTAATTAGCAATATGATAAGGGCAGGCTGGTTGTGATTCCCTGAAGGTTCCATTTTAATGGAAAGAAGAAAAAAATTCAGTATAACTTATTTAAAATGATTATCATCACATGGTAGGTGACCAAAAATCCCACCGAAGGAGCGTTAATATTTGTTTCTCTCTTATGTGTTTTCTAAGATTAAATACTTACTATGTCTTTAAAACAAGTTTATATTTTATTTGTTTAAAAAAGAAAAAATTCCCAGCAACTCAGTAGTTCTTAGCAAGATGAAAATGAGAAAAATCCTGCAGTCCTTATTCTAGACCAAAATGAAAATTATAGCCACATCCTCTCAGAATCTGTAGAACTATCACCAAGTTAATCATTATAGATATTTACTTAGCAAGAAAAGCCAGTTCTAGTGCAACAACAAATAAATATACATTTTTGTTGGGTCAAGCCAGCTATATTATTACTGAATGTTTTACTTAGAAACATGATGCTCTCAAGCACAGCTTGTGACTCCATTAAAATACAGGTACTCAAGACACCCAATTCTCAGTCTCAAGCAGATCCACACACCAGTTCAGCTTTTTTAAACAACTGCATAAATCCATTCCAGTTTTCTTTTTATTTCTATAGTAACATAGGGCATCAAGGGAGCTGTGAGCACACAAATCAGTTGGGTTTATATCACAGTTTAAATCAAAATAATTACTTACTTTGCAAGATAATTGCGCCCACACTTTTGAACTGTGAGGGTTTGGGGGTGTTATTTTTGTTTCAAATAATCTGCGGTCAAATATATCAATGGGAATTAAGCATGTGACTTCAGTGCACTTATCATACACATTCATAGCTCTATCAGCTAAAAAATATTTGACCATCTGCTGTGTTGTTTGCAGCATTTTTTGGTTGTGATAGTGATGGCCTTCTAGAGAAAGAGACATTTTGCTTAGAATTTGCAAATAGAATGCTATCCCCACAGAGAGAATGATAAAATGTACTACTAGAGTGAGGTTAGAGTTTAAATATGGAAGTGCACCAATTACTGCATCAAGTTATTGTACAGCGGGCACTACTGAAAAGCCAACATTTGACATTTTGCAGTGAGTGCATTACCCCAATATTACTTATTTAAGTGCAAGTACAGGAAGATACTAAGTTTAGCACAGGTGCCTGCAACAGTAAATGTTATTGTAATGGTACTCACTATATGGAGTGAATAGATTTGATAAGTTAGAAAATCCAAGATAGATTTACCTTTGTTTAATTCTTGGAATGGGTCAGTATTTTACTTTCCTTTACTGTGAACCCTGTTAGCAAAATGACTTCTTCGCAACCTGATACGACAATTTGTTTTCATACTGAAGCAGCTTGAGAATGAATAATTTACATTATTTTATTTTATACTTTGTTTAAAATAAAACTGCTAAATATGGTGATCAATTGTTACTATTAAGAAAATGATAGCAATCGGAGACTCTGGGAAATGTACCAACCAACGTGTGATTACGTATTTTGCACTTTTTTGTTATATCACTAAACAAGTGGAACACTAAGGGCCAAAATCAGAGGCAAATCTAACTAAATCTAAGGGAGTTTAAATTGGGGTAGCACATCTCCTTCCACTCTCCTCAGCATGTATATTACGTCGTTGACTTGGCACGCTAGCTTACTTCCCCGCTACTCACCTTGAGACATGTGCTTCAGGGGTTATAGGCTATGTCTACACTTACAGCATGTGTAGCGTACAGGTACTACACGCACAGTTACATACCACAGAGAAAGACAGACTCCATCCACACTTGCCACTGTAGTGAGTAGCTGCACACTGCAGTGAAAGGCTCCAACAGCAGGGAGGCAGTGGGGAAAGGCTCTGACCGTGGGAAGGCAGTGGGGAAAGGCACTGTCAGGGGAAAGGCAGCTGGGATAGGCTCCAGCAGCTCCTCCTGCTGGAGCATTTCCTTGTTGTCTCCCATTGCCAGAGCCTTTCCCAGCTGCTTCCTCCCTATCAGAGCCTTTCCCCTCTGCCTCAACCCTGGCCAGAGCCTTCTACCCACTGCTGGATAATTCTCAGCGGGGAATTTTCACTGTGGCAGAGAAAGGCTCCAGCAGCAGGGAGGCAGTGGGACACTGCTAAAAATAGAAGTGTAGATGTGGGAAGCAGTGCTTGGGCATGTAGGGAGCTGTGTAGGGTATATATACCTTGGGGGTTCAGGCATGTAGGGCACTCTACTAAGCCATGCCTCGTCATCTACACTGTTATTTATATCGGTGCTAGCTGGGTGTGCAGTGGATGTACTTACATGCCGCTATATGTGGAGGAGTACCCTAAGTGTAGAGAATGGGGTGGGGTGGGGGTTTATGTCACAAGTCCACAGCATGAACACATGTACAGTCACTAATGTAGACATATTTTAGACTAACTTAAAATCCCTTGCAAGCTCAACTACTTACAGATATGCAATTTATATAGTTTATGCATCACTACAAAGTGTACCCTGCTGACTTTATATGGGTGTCGCATTCACACACGAAGAACCTGGAAGAAAAGAGTGTAGCAAGCAAAGGAACTAATAAGAGTATAAGAAATTTTAAATTCAAGTAAGCCACTCCCCACATTAATTTACATCTTCATTCTCCTACGTCCTATTCCTCAGAGCGTGAGTTATACTAACATAGACTCCCTAATACTCAGATTCTGCCATATACCCTTACAATTATTTACCAATGTGCAATGGCTGAAATCTGGAGAAATAAAATACCACATTTAACAGTAAACACAGCCCAACACCATGACAACTAAAGACTTTTCACAAAGAATTTTATATAGGTGGTGTTGGTTGGAGATCTTCTGTTCTGAAGCACATCTTCAGGTGTATCACTGCCCAATGATTAGTAGGACTCAACAATGCCACTATTACACTGCAAATGGCAGGAGGAAGATATAAGCACAGAATTACTTGAACTCCTGTTTTAAATTTTAATGTATAGCACTATGAGAAGTTGCAGATTAATCTAAAACACTGTCATTCTGATAGCAATGCTAAAGTCATATTTCATTAATATGCACCAGAATGTCTTATGTTTAAAATGTTTATGGAGTTTCTTACATCTTGTACCACAACTTTGATTCTTTTCTTTTTTTCCTTTGGGCTGAAGCTCAGAGTCCTCAAAGCTTCTCAAAAGAGACTTTTTCCCTCTTGAATTGTCAATGACCGATTAAATGACTTCATACAAACAAGCGACACAAACATTCTTGTCTTCTTTGAGATGGTCGTTTCACCTATTTTTGTCCGAATTCAGTTATTAACATTGTTTCACTTGAACAATTTTGCCATTTATATGATCAATTTGTGGCAAATTACTGCACATCAACGTAAGACATTTAATATTGTTGCACTCTAAGCATTCAGTAAATTATACTATACCTCAATAGCCTTTCAAATAATGCAACTCAGGAACTTATGAGAATAAAAAACATATGCCAAGTTAGTAAACATTTATGGCAATGGTTTTCAAAGTTATATGCACTGCTATATACCTATAGATCTTGCTTTGTCTCTTCAGAACCATATTCGGGGGGTGGGCGGGAAGAGAGAGATGAAAACAGGATTGTTGTTAATTCAGCCCTTTATTTTTTAGCACAGGGATAGGAGTAATCTTTGCAACAATCATTCCTATACAGCCTTTAAAAAGTCAAGCGTAGTGACAAGTAGAGCTGGTTGTGAATTTTCCATCAACATGATTTTTTATGAGATTTCCTGAAATTTTAAATTTTATAGAGGAAATTGTTGATTATGGCAATTTCTGTTTATTTTTTTCACTGGGAAAATCCAAATTAAGTATTTTGCTTCAGTCTGGTCGACCCAAATCAAAATGCCTTGTTTTTAAGTCACTTTGGTATTAATCTATGACCATGTGAGTTATGCATGATGCCTCATGGAAGCTGTAGTTACAAATTCCAACCAGCTCTAATGGCAAGCTGTGTGTGAAATGAGACCAGAGAACAATTTCAGCCCCATTTTTGGAACATTTAAAATAAGACTGGTAAAGCACTAAGCATTTAGGAGTATGGACTAGATGACCAAACAGATTTTTTCCAATCGCCTATTTCTTCAATTCTATTTTAGGTATGTGAGTTTCTCCTCTGTAATACACTTATTCTTTGCTCTAAATAACACTGGTATCAGTTTCACCCCTACTTAGCTGCACTTCATTATGGGAAGCCTGAGGTCCCCTGAGAATTCCAGTTTACAGGTAGCATAAATAGCTTTTTAGCACAACATGTTCTCAGAGTCATTCTTGTACCACATATTTGAATTATTTGCACCTAATATAAACACTTCACTATGTTTAGTAATTCATAATTTTTATTACATTGCCCATCTGTTTAAGTATAATGCACAATATGAAGGAGCTTACTAAATGATACATGTATATGCAGGCTGATTTATGTCCAGTTTTACAACTGCCTGTTATTTTTCTATTAAATATTTAAAGTCCAAACAAACATTCAGTGAAAATAATTCTCATGGTTCCTCAGTAGCTTCTCAAGCACTCACTGCAATAAAAAGAAGCTTCCAAAAATGATAAACAAAAACGTTTGGTTGTGTCTGTTCTTTTTCATCTATCAGTCAATTTTTATGTAACAAGCACCTTGGATACCAAGGGTATGTCTACACTATGAGAGTAGTTCGATTGTACTTAAATCGAATATGTGGAATCGATATTACAAAGTCTAACGTGTGTATCCACACTAAGGACAGTAATTCGACGGGGCAAGCGTCGACATTGGAAGCGGTGCACTGTGGGCAGCTATCCAACAGTTCCCGCAGTCCCTGCTGCCCATTGGAATTCTGAGTCGAGCCCCCAATGCCTGCTGGGGAAAAAAATGTGTTGAGGGTGGTTTTGGGTAACTGTTGTCATCCAACCGTCACTCCCGCCCTCCCTCCCTGAAAGCGCCGGCGGGCAATCAGTTCGCGCACTTTTCTGGTGAGTGACAGCGCGGACGCCACAGCACTGCGAGCATGGAGCCCGCTGCGACCATCGCTGCAGTTATGGCCGTTATCAACACCTCGCACCTTATCATCCACCTTTTCCAGAGGCAGATGCTGAGAAATCGGGCGAGGAGGCTACGGCAGCGCAGTGAGGACATGAAGTCTGAGAGTGGCACAGACCTCTCACAAAGCATGGGACCCCGCACCGTGAACATCATGGTGGCAATGGGTCATGTTGATGCTGTGGAACGGCGATTCTGGGCCCGGGAAACAAGCACGGACTGGTGGGACCATATAGTGCTGCAGGTCTGGGATGAATCACAGTGGCTGTGAAACTTTCGTATGCGGAAGGGAACTTTCCTGGAACTTTGTGAGTTGCTGTCCCCTGCCCTGAAGCGCAAGGACACCTGGATGCGAGCAGCCCTGACTGTCCAGAAGCGAGTGGCCATAGCCCTCTGGAAGCTTGCAACGCCAGACAGCTACCGGTCAGTTGTGAATCACTTTGGCGTCAGCAAATCTACCGTGGGGGTTGCTGTGTTGCAAGTAGCCAACGCAATCGTTGAGCTACTGCTGTCAAAGGTAGTGACCCTTGGAAATGTCCAGGTCATCATAGATGGCTTTGCCGCAATGGGATTCCCAAACTGCGGTGGGGCTATAGATGGAACTCACATTCCTATCCTGGGACCGTCGGACCGCCAGGCCAGCCCGTACATTAACCGAAAGGGCTACGTTTCAATGGTGCTGCAAGCACTGGTGGACCATAGGGGACGTTTTACAAACATCAACGTAGGATGGCCGGGCAAGGTTCATGACGCTCGTGTTTTCAGGAACTCTGGTCTGTTTAGACGGCTGCAGAAAGGTATTTACTTCCCGGTCCAGAAAATAACTCTTGGGCGTGTGGAGATGCCTACAGTGATCCTCGGGGACCTAGCCTACCCACTAATGCCCTGCTCATGAAGCCCTATACAGGCGCCCTGGACACTGAAAAAGAACTCTTCAACTACCGTCTGAGCAAGTGCAGAATGGTGGTGGAGTGTGCTTTTGGACGTCTCAAGGGGAGATGGAGAAGCTTACTGACTCGCTCTGATCTCAGCGAAACCAATATCCCCATTGTTATTGCAGCTTGCTGTGTGCTCCACAATCTCTGTGAGAGCAAGGGGGAGACCTTTATGGCGGGATGGGAGGTTGAGGCGAATAGCCTGGCTGCTGATTACGCCCAGCCAGACAGCCGTGCGATTAGAAGAGCCCAGCAGGACGCGCTGTGCATCCGGGAGGCTTTGAAAGCTAGGTTCCTCAGTGAGCAGGGTAACCTGTGACTATTAAGTTTGTTTAAAGAGAAGCTGAACCTGCCCCCGTTTCTTTACCCACTTACTGTTGACTATCCTCTCCAGCTACATACTCCGTTCACCCCATCCCCCCCACTTCTAACACACGTTTAAAAATAAAATAAATGGAACTTTGTTAATGAACACCATTTTCTTTATTACGGATTTCGCGGTAAAGTGTTGAAACTGGGACGCAGACTGTGGTGGGGAGCGTAGTGATGGAAAGAACGCTTCTAAACTCGAGGAATGACAAGCTCCTGCTCCTAGAGAGGTCCGCAGTGGTGGACTGGTTGTTTAAACGGAGCCTGCCACCCCTCCTTTTCGGGACTCTGTGTGTGGGGCTATGTGACTTTGTGGCAGGGGAGGACGGTTACAGATCCCCTGCTGCATGGCTCTGTGATCCAGGATAAGGACCGCAGCATAAGATCTCTATCTGCCCTCCCCCGCCACAAAGTCACATGCCCCCCAACACAGAATATGAAAACCACCTCCCAGACTGACCAGAGTGCCTAGTGACTGCAATGTGTGTGTGACCTGCTGAACCTGCCCCCGTGTCTGTACCCTGGTAAAGGTGACTGTCCTCTCCAATTACCAACCCCTTTTCCCCCCTTCAAACACACTCTCCCCTAAAAGAACATGATGGAAACAGTAATTAACAGAAACGTATCTTTTATTAGCAACTACACAGTTAGGGGATGAAACTGGGACGGGGGCTTGGGTGAGGTGGGAAGGAAAGGACTTATCAAATTTTTGGGAATGAGAGCCTTCTGGTACTTGAGCAGTCTGCAGGGGTGGAGTGACAGTTTTCATGGCCCCTGCCGCCCCTCCTTCTGGGCACTTTGGGTGAGGGGGGTATGGGAGTTTGTGGCGGGGGAGGGCGGTTAGAGATAGACTGCAGCGGGGCTGTGTCCTCCTGCCTCCAGTCCTGCAGAACATCCACAAGGCGCTGGAGCGTGTCTGTTTACTCCCTCATTAGTCCAAGCAGCGTTTGAGTCGCCTGCTGGTCTTCCTGCCGCCACCTCTCCTCCCGTTCGCTGTGTGCTCGCTGGTATTGCGACATGTTCTCCCTCTACTGGGTCTGCTGGGCCGCATCGGCTCGGGAGCAGCCCATAAGTTCTGAGAACATGTCGTCCCGTGTCCTTTTCTTTCTCTGCCTAATCTGCGCCAGCCTCTGCGAGGGGGATGCGAGGGTAGGTAAGGAGACAGTCGCAGCTGTGGGATGGGAAAAAGGGAGTGAATTCCTCACAAAGATAATTTTTTGTGAACAATGAACATAGTCTTTCTCTGTGAACAAGACCATGCACAGCACCTATCACATGCACACTCAGGACAAGGTCGAATTTTTGGCCTTCGCATTCAGTGCCTGGGGTCTTGCAGTGGAGATCAGACAAGCAGGGCAGGACAGCGGAATTCGGGTACCAGGCTGACATGGTAAGCCGTAGACTTTTGGCTGCTTAAAACTTAAATTAGAGCAGTGCCCTCCTTTCACATTCAAAGCAATGCTCCTATCGTTGGCCAGTTCCTGCTGCCGGCAATCCGGAAAGCATGAACTCTGCCCCTGTCCCACCCCCTCACAGCTGTCCCCGGGAAAGATCCCTGTATGCTGCCCCTCTCCCACCTCCACCGCGTGGCGGTAAACCGCCGGTAACAGTTCTGTAAAGGAACAGGCAAGCAGTCCCAATAGTAACATTCCCCTAATTCTAAGCAGGTCACCATGAGAGACATTACTCTGCTGAGAATTTCTGAGACCGAGAAAGCCAGCAAAAACCAGGGCCGTATGCCGCCATGCTCTGCAAGGCAATGATCCCAGAGTACTTGATGATAGCCTGGCGAGGAAAAGTTTCCTACCACAGAGGACACAATAAGGCCGCTCTCCCCAGGAATCTCACGCAAAGGCTTTCCAATTACCTCCAGGAGAGCTTCGTGGAGATGTCCCATGACGATTTCAGCTCCATCCACGGACATATAGACCTTCTTTTCCAGTAGCTGCACTGGCAAGGACTAAAAAGTAGAGCGCCTAGGGCAAACTAATCATGATAAACCGGACATTGTTAGATTCTTTTGCAGTAGTTGCACTGCCAAGGACTAAAACGTTAAGCGCCTAGGGCAAACAAATCATGAAAAAGCCATTGTTAATATTCCTGTTCTGTTCAAAATAAATGTTTACATGTTTAAAACACTTACCGACTGATCCTTCCCCTGATTCAGGGTCTGGGGACGGTTGGTAGGGGATCTCTGTGAGGGTGATGAAGAGATCCTGGCTGTCGGGGAAATCAGCGTTGTAAGCGCTGTCGCCTGCCTCGTCCTCCTCCTCACCTTCCTCATCTTCGCCGTCCGCTAACATCTCCGAGGAAGCGGCCGTCGACAATATCCCATCCTCAGAGTCCACGGTCAGTGGTGGGGTAGTGGTGGTGGCCGCACCTAGAATGGAATGCAGTGCCTCGTAGAAATGGCATATCTGGGGCTGGGATTGGGAGCGTCCGTTTGCCGCTTTGGTCTTCTGGTAGCCTTGTCTCAGGTCCTTGATTTTCACGCGGCACTGCGTTGCATCCCGGCTGTATCCTCTCTCTGTCATGGCTTTTGAGATCGTCTCGTATATCTTTGCATTCCGTCTTTTCAATCGCAGCTCCGAAAGCACGGACTCATCGCCCCACACAGCGATCAGATCCAAGACTTCCCGATCAGTCCATGCTGGGGCCCTCTTTCTATTCTGAGATTGCATGGTCACCTCTGCTGGAGAACTCTGCATCGTTGCCAGTGCTGCTGAGCTCGCCACGATATCCAAACAGGAAATGAGATTCAAACTGCCCAGACAGGAAAAGGAATTCAAATTTTCCCGGGGCTTTTCCTGCGTGGCTGGTCAGAGCATCCGAGCTCGGACTGCTGTCCAGAGCGTCAACAGAGTGGTGCACTGTGGGATAGCTCCCGGAGCTATTAGCGTCGATTTCCATCCACACCATGACCATGTCGAATTTAGCGCTACTCCCCTCATTGGGGAGGAGTACAGAAATCGAATTTAAGAGACCTCTATGTCAAACTAAATAGCTTTGTTGTGTGGACGGGTGCAGGGTTAATTCGATTTAAGGCTGCTAAATTCGACATAACCTCCTAGTGTAGATGAGGCCCAAGATGGAGCAGTCATAACTGGATTTAAAAATGACAGTTTAATGATGTGTGACACTGTTAAGTAATTATCAGGCATCACTAACTATCTGGGGCAGGAGCAACCTAGTCAACATTTGCTTCTTTCTCCTGACATCCTGGTATTCATCCTCAGGTTTTTTTTTTTAAAGAAAGTGTTGAGTACTTCATTGCATAGACTGTATAGCAGTAATTCCCAACCATTTGCATGGGACAGCAACCTGAGGCTACCCATAACTTATTTCAGGCTCAGTCAGGCCTTTACGCACAGCACCACATTAAGGTTGATGCAGAGCTGCATCAGGCCAGGGAGAGATTTCCCATTGTGTAGCGAGCTGCTGTACTGGCAAGTGCCTTGAGCGGTCAGGGTATGGCTCCACCTCCTCTTATCACCCACTTTGAGGTCCAGAAGGTGCATGAAGGTGCTTCAGGGACAGCAGGGACTATAATGTGTCTCCTTGTGCCCCTCCCCCCCCACACTTATGGAGCAGCCCGGCAAAAACACGTCCTTAACAACGAGACCCTGTGAAACAATGACAACTCACATTCCGTTATGTTATGTGCTCTTTAATCTACAGTAGAGTGAAGGCTACTCCCAAACCCTAGTAGTTAGGATGACCAGATGTCCCGATTTTATAGGGACAGTCCCAATTTTTGGGTCTTTTTCTTATATAGGCTCCTATTACCCCCCCACCCGTCCCGATTTTTCACACTTGCTGTCTGGTCACCCTACTAGTAGTGAAATTGAGAGGGTAGGTTTCAAGCACTAGATTAGTGCACAGATTTCATAGGAGGTAGTGGACACTGGTTGGTTCAGTTGAGAAAACAATCTGGTAAAAAGACATCGATGGCCAAAAAGGTTGGGAATCATTGTCATACTGCAACTAGACACATTCACTTGTGTCACTTTTTGGATACCCCGTATTTTTCGAAACTATGAAAGCCACTGGAATACCAGGCTGTTTAAATGCCAACACAATTTAGTCATCTGCAACTTCAGCAACTGTTAACGTGGTGCTATAACAAGGTGCAATTTTAAGCAGTGCCGTCTGCTTTCAAGTCAACAGAAGAGCTTAATGGTTTTCTAATTATGCTAAAATAGAAAAATCAGCTGTTGAAAGAATGAGTTCCTCCCCCTTTTCATCACAGGATAATGTTGATAATGTTTTTACATGTATCAAAATTTAAATCTCTCTCCTCAAATAAATGAAGAGTACTGAGCCATGGAGGAGAGGCTTTACAAATGTCCAATATAAATATGGAACATGATTTTTTTCCTCCAGTGCTATTAAACCAAGAAGAAAGCAGAAAAAGAAGGAAGCTTTGTAATTGTGGCATCAGACAGGAAACTGAATCACAGATTGAAGAAGTAGAAATACTGTGAAGTATTAAATGAACAGACAACTGGACAATGTACAAAATTTACAAGCTGGAAAATAAAAACCCATTTTCATGGCAGATTGTTATTCAGTACTGTGAACAGCATACGGATTGCAAAACCAGATTCAATCTACATATTTAACCAAGTCAAAACCAGTGGTGCAAATGGGACAAAAAACCCAGAGATGCAGTTCCTGTAATTGAAACTGAATTGATACTAAGGATGCGCTCACGATTACTGTAATCCAATTGATCTCCTGCCTCTCTACATACTACGTAACCTACTGTTTTGCACCTTGCAGCATTTGACTTGTTTGCAGTAACAGCAGACGGCTCTCTGTAAATGTTAGGTGAGAAAATATGACAATGCATTGTATAAATACAAGGAAAATGAGCATCATAACATAAACATTTCATTAACTATGATAAATAAATATCCTAACAAAAGACACATAGGTAATTTTGCAATTCCCTGGCAAGACATCATTGAGAATATTGGTTACTTTATCAAAAAACAAATCTCTCCCTCTCATTCGAAATGATACAGTGAAAGTGAAGAGATTGATTGAAAGGCTCACAAGGCTAAGAGATGTGATCTGTGAGGACACACTAAAGAAGTAAATATTTATTAGCTAGAAAAAAATTCAGATAATGAATTACTCAAATGTCAATATGAACATACCAAATGTTATAAACAAAGTCTAGCTGAGTTACTACTCTGTATCTGGCTCATGAGTCAAACATGAAGGCCAAGGATAAAACTTTCAAGAGCACCTAAGTGACTTAGGAGCCAATCCCATTTTCAAAGTCATTTAGGCAGTTTGGCCCAGATCCTCGAAAGTGTTTAGGCACCTAATTGCCATTGCCCTCAATGAGAATTAGGCACCTCAATACCTTTGAGATCTGGCACCTCAGTACCTTTGAGATCTGGGCCTTAAGAACCTATGCCTCAATGAAACTTAGACTCTGAAGGACCTGAGTAACTTTTGAAAATGAGTCTTAGGTGTCTTTGAAAATTTTACCCCAAATCTTGAGCTCATTGAGATCAATGGGAATTAGCTAATGACCTCAAGAGGTATCTAGATTTGGTCCTAAGCACAGTCAAAACTGGGAACAGAAAACAGATATTTCATGGAAGAACCACTAGAAAAATGACAACAACAATGTGGACCAATCTATCCAACCATTTTTTTTTAAGTATGCACACTACGTGAGAACAATAACATCACATGTCTTCACAAAGAAAATGATTGATGAAACCAACCCGGAATGGAAAAAATGCTTAATTAATCTATTTATAACTTTGTGTTTGCCTTTTTTATGAGAACAGCAACAACTGACAGGCAGTACATCACATTCAAAATACAGTGTAATCCTCTTTTGTAAACTGCAGTCGGTGCAAACAGCATTTGTACAGAAGCAAAGTTACTGGTACCCTCCTATCGTTAGGATTTACCCTAAGAGAAGATTTCCTGGTTGCTGACATTTGATGGAGCTCTTGGCGTGAGACACAAAGATCAAGACTCCTATTCCCATGAATGAGCCAGCTGAGGAATTTGGGTTTTCAGAGATGGGGCATGAATTCCCCAAAACACAAGAATGGAGTAGATTTCTTATAAATATTTAAACACTCCCTAATGAAAAATAAGGAACATACTTCTGATAGCTGAGAAGACAGACAGCTGCATGCTCCGGCTGGTAGAAAAGGTGGCAAACCCCAGCCTTAGGAGAAAAGGTAACTAATTGCTTGAACAAGGTAATAGGCAAAACAGTAAATAATATGGGGTCTTCTATGAAGAAGATAATATATAATTTCCCAAATATTTATTGTAGAAAAATGGTTATAAATGCATTAACAGACACTAATGCAAAGACAGAAGAAAAATCACTCTTACACGACTGAAATGATATGAACGATCAAATTCATAAAGTCAACAAAAGTTTAAAACATCATTCGATAAACAGGACAGTGGCGGATTAATGATTTTGCCGCCCCTAGCCCCTGAAATAATTGCCGCCCCCATATGAACTTAATTTCTTCCACTGGCAGCTCCCCACCCCACCCCCCGCCCCAGCTCACCTCCGCCTCCTCCCCTGAGCGCGCTGCTGGGTCCTGCTTCTCCCCCGTCCCTCCCCAGCGCTTGCGCCACGAAACAGCTGATTTGTGTGGCAAGCCTGGGAGGGAGGAGGGGGAACGCGGCGCGCTTGGGGGAGGAGGCGGGGCCAGGGCGGGGATTTGGGGAGGGATCCAGTAGGGGACAGGGAGGTGTGGAGTTGGGACAGGGACTCTGGGGCAGGGGTGGAGTCGGGGTGGGACCAGGGGGGCACGAGCACCCATTGGCGTGGACAAAAGTTGGTGCCTTTGTACAGGCATCCGACAGACAGTGGGCTTGTGCAAACATGCCGCGATTACAAAAATGCTGCTATTATAAATTTGCCGCCCCTGCAAATTTGCCGCCCTAGACCTAGGTTTTGTTGGCCTACGCAATAATACGCCACTGAAACAGGATGCTGTAAGACACAGTTGTCCCTGTGCCCTTATTAGCTACTATTCTGTGAGTTACTGAAATAGATACTGCAAGACAAATGTAAAAATTATAAGACAGAAGAAGGGGGAAAAAAGACAATTCCAGCTGTTTGATGTTTTGTTTTTATGTTGTGTGTTAACTGAAGTCACCAATGGGATTTAGTTTTTCTCTGAATCTGAGTAGTTGTTCACTCCCCGCCAGCCTATTTTGATAGCTGATGCACAGAGTTAGCAAAGGCAGGTCCTAGCCTCCTGCCATCCCTCTTTGGAACATGCTCACTCTCAAGGATGAAGGGATGAAGTCACCCTGCATTCTCCAGAGCACAGAGGAGCTGGGATTCTGCTGAGCCACAGGAGAGGTAGGGGGAAGGTATTTCCACCATGTTACCCCACTGCACAAACTCAATGTAAGGCCCAGGTGGAATCCTGAGAGCAGACCTTAGGATTTGGCCTATACAGTCTGCTTGTTCATTTTCCATTCCCTAATAATTTTGCTTGCTGCCTTTTTGTAAAACGGACAGTGTTGATATCACAAATCACCTGTGTTATGAATCACAAATGTGTATATGAGTATATGTTTCCCCTCTGTGCCTGCCTGTTCCATTTCGTGAGTAGAAAGAGTAATGAAATTTACAAGAATCCCATTCCTATATAGAATACAAGGTATAATAGGGGAAATAAATGTGTGCATGGGGTCATCCTAGGAGGTTTATTATTACTGGGTTGCAGGTAGTTTGTTTATCAAACACTTGGTTTTACATCCCCTGATATATAAATGTTATATATATAAACTAACAAAATACTAATCTTATCAGCAAGACATGTGAAACAAGAACTACTGCTTTTAAGGTCACTTGTCTGACCCATTGACTTTATCATTGTTTCTTGAAAACCTCTATATGTATGAGGTGTACACACATGGAGACAGCGAAGTTTATTGCTTCCATTTTCCATGCAAAACTTTCAAATTTCTAATACATTATTGTGAAGGACTTGGAAGATTCTGCTAATATTTTATTAATATTCTATGTTCGGTCTCTCTGCCCGATTGTTATTTTGTTGTTTGCTACAGAATTTACAAGGGGTTAATTCCAATGGGAAAGAAGAGAAACATTTCCCGTAGTACTCCAATTAAAAGGATAATTCTCATGCTAATTCCTTTGAAGTTTACTCTTGACCCTGCAGAAATTAATCTGTCCAGTTGGCCCTACTGGGGAAAGGTCCAGATTTGTAACAGATTGTGATGGGGTGTGTTCCCTACACTAGCCCTGCAAGAGCTGAATTAGGTCAGGTGGGCCCAATCAGCTAATCAGGGGAGCTTTAAGCAGCTAATTAGAGAGAAGCTCACCTGCAAGGGACAGGCAGGGCTCTACAAAAGACAGTAAATTGGATGCAGGGAGGGCTGCAGGGAAGGAACCTGCAATCACTCCCTGGGAAAAGGCAGGTGTGTCTAGGGGGCTGCAAAGATAATTTAGATAAAGTTACTGAAGAGACTGGCAAACCATGAGGAGTGGGGAAGGCCAGGAGGTATGGAAGCGGCTCAGGGAAAGGCAGCAATGTGCAGGGAACAGACTTTGGCTGTTGTGTCGAAGGTCCCTGAGCTGGAACCCAGAGTAGAGGGTGGGCCCAGGTTCCCCTGCCAGCCACTGTGGGAGTGGGACTGTGAGGCAGTGAAGTGGAAGATTGCTTGATACACCTCTCTTCCTCCCCCTCGGAAGGGGAAACCACAATAGTGACCTGGCCAGAGGGCTGAGTCACGAAGAGGATACTGCGGTTCCTGGAGCCAGAGAAGGGCTGCAGAGGAGAAACTGATAGGGTGTATCCATTGGAAGTGGTGTCGGCCTGACCAAGCTAATCCCCAGGGTTGCCAGGAGGTGGCGCCATCCAGCGGTGAGTAGGGCAACCCGTCACAAGGATCTTCAAGTGAGGAAACTTAAAGAGCTTTGAAGCAGATTAAAAACCTGAGCCCTTGTGCTTGGGGAGGTACATGGAAACAGACTGATTCCCAGTTCTAGAAGTGAGGGTGTCTGGATTAGCTAAACCTACCTAAACTTCATTGTGGATAGACTGTTTGTCATGTTAAAAGGCCCTTTCTTGTTATTCCGCATTCCTTCTGATGAGGTTAAACAACTTTGTTCTAAATGTCACTATGTTCATACTGGTCACAGCTCCCCAAGGGAAGTCTTGCAGGCCAGCTGAATTTAGTTGAGCAATCACAGGTGGTAAGCGGACTCCTCCACGTCCAAGGACCCAATCTAAAGAGGAAGGGAATGACAGGATTCCACCCTAGAGAAGTAAAGGCTCAGGGCCTGTCACCTGGAGGAGTTGTGACGATTACATCCCCACTCTAAGGTCTAGTTTACACTAGAATCACTTCAGTGGCACACCTATACCAATGGAGCTAGGCTGGTTTAGCGCTGCTAGTGCAGGCGCTGTATGCTGACGGGAGAGAGCTCTCCTGTCAGCATAATTACTCCACCTCTCTGAACAGTGGTAGCTATGTTGGCGGGAGAGTCTCCCAGTGACATAGAGCTGTCCACACTGGTGCTTGGGTCGCTTTTTCACACCCCTGAGCGACTTAAGTGATGCCAATGTAAGCCTAGTGTGTACAAAGCCCTAAGGCTTCCATTCTCGTGCAGTGATAAGCACTAACTCATACTTACACAGTTAAAGATCTCACCAGTCATCTCTGGGATAGATTTATGTCCCCTTGATAATTTCCTACCAGTCTCCCTTCTCTCCTACAGCATTAGTGGTTACTATTTGAAAACCACACTTTACAATGTACTCCTGTTCTATTATCCCAGAAAGGGTAACTAATCCGAACCATGCAATCTCCCCACAATGCCCTCACACACTAGAAAAGATTTTGCACTTCATCCTGACCTAAGGTCTGAGGACACACTTTGGCATGTACAGTAGTTTGAAAAAATAGCTACTGTACTATGCGTGCATATACTAGAATGGTAATTGATTTTACAAGACATGGAAAATGAATGCCAACATAGCTGAGGCCAGGATGGATTCCACTATTTGTTCATTTTAAGTCCCAAGGAAAGTGATTTACTTCCAGGGTTTGGAATTTGTCACATTTTACAGAAAGACAGGTAAATATTCAAAAGCGGCTACTCATTTTAAGTGCCCAACTTTAATCACTCAACTTGATGAATAGGAGCCTAAATACCAATTTAGGAGCAAAACTTATGGACCCAGTTTGAAAAATGTTGGCCATTGTCTCTTAACCTTCATTAATATTAGTAGTTGCAGTGTGGCTGGAGAAAATAATAAAAAAATCCGAAAAAACTCTTGCTTATAATCATAAATACTAAGACCTTATAAAGCACTTTTAATCCATAGATATCTAAACCATGTCATTATCCCCATTGCACAGATGGGGAAGCTGAGGCACAGAAAGGTAAAGTGACTTACCCAAGGCCATGCAGTAGGTCAGACCTAGGAACAGAACTCATGAAGCTCAACTCACCAGCCAGTTCCCTATCCAACAGACCATTCTCCTTCCTTGAACCCACTGACACTAAGACCCATTCAACCTGAAGGTAATGAATGTATAATTAACTTTTACAAAATTATTGAGCAAGAAGAATGGGTACTAGCTGAAGATGGCCGATGCCACTTCTCAACATTGCTGCTAAATGTATGTCTAGGAGCAGGATCAACTGCAGTGGATCCTTGAAACTGAGAACCATCCTTTATGTTTTGGCTGGAAGATGCCCTCAGCAGAGGGAGAAGTCACTATTCCATTCAGCTTCTCAACAGATTTCCTTCTCCTGCCATCAACTCTGTCTGACTAAGGAATCCAAAATATGTTCAAAGCTATTAGGAAAGCTACAGGAGCCAGTAGAACTGACAATATTTTTACTTGAACCCAAATGACATTTCCATCTGTCCATAAAAATAGCATGTTAACAGTGCTAAAATTAGAAAGTGATCTATAATTGTAACAAAAAGTCCTCTAAAGTGGGAATAAAACAGTAAGATTTTGCACAATACATGTATAACAATTATACTCAGAAGCACTTAAACAGCACTGCTCATCCTCAAAGTGCTTTACAAATAGTAACTAATTAATCAAAGACAGAGAACATAATTTTACTTGGCTGTCAGGAAATGAGATGAAAATAAGACAAAAGGAAATTAAACATCATCCTCAGCAGTCATAACATATAAACAGTGAATAGGAGATTTTACCTACCAATGCTGCCCTGTGGTTCTAAATCACAGTGTTCCACAGAGCAGGCATCTTTCTCAAGAGAAAAATTGAGTAATTTCAATTAGTTGGGATGGGGCAGAGGGCCAGCTTTTCAGATACAGCACACCCTTTCCCTCTTACATTTTCATTTGTTCCTTTCCCACTTCTTTAGCAACAATTAGTCATAGTTTGGAATTATCATGTAATCAGGTTGTTATTGATTTTCAGCTTCTGGGAGGCAGCAGCTCTTTTGCAGATGGCTGTAGGGGCATTTCAAATTATATAAAATCAAAGGTATTTAGAGATAGCACAGATCAAACCTGGGAGCTTCCAAAAATGGTGAGGTGGAAACATATCTAAAGGAAGATTATACTCCAGTGTATCTTGGCCTTAAGACATGCAGCATGTGTCCAACAAATGGGAAGCTATGGTTTATGGGTATATATCTTATATCTCTCCTCTCTGCCAATGGAAACTGTTGTTCACAGATACAGTCCTGAATGATAGGTTGTGCTAAGGGAGAGTCTAACACATATATTTGAAACTGAATTTTAAATGACATATTGTAGTGATCTTTTAAAAGGTTATTGTACCAATTTATTTTTCCTACCATGTCTCTGTCAAAACCCTGAGTGATCAACTTACTTTTCCTAGGTCAAACCTTTTTACCAAGCTGCAGATCCCACATTAGCCACCTTCAGTCACCATACTTCCTTGATTAGCTGAAAGGATAGTTACTGAGACACAACAAAGAATTTTCACACTCTCTGTCAGTTCTGTGGGAAACCAGGACTGGTTATTGAAACCAAGTCCTCCATCTAGCATTGACAAAGAACTCAAGGATATTGAACTGGTGCTGTCTAAATAATTTTGAAGTTGGTACTGCTGGCTTGAGTTTGGAAGCCCCGTCCTTCAAGGCATCCATAAAGGGTGTACTTCTACATCACCTTCTGCTCCACTTCATATAAGACACTTCTGAATTCCCTGCAGGCCTGCTAACTTCTGCCTGAGCATATTGTTCTCTCATTTTAGACACCAACTTTAGACCACAAACCAACATTACTTATAAGGGTGGTGGAACCCTTGACCCAGATTTGGGAGAGAGCTTCATGACTCAGGCCTATCTCCAGCTGTACTGTGCTGCGTCTAGATCCAAAAATGTTCATTTCCATTTCCCACAAGAAGAGCTGGGCAAAAAAAAAATTGGACAATTTGTGTTGACTCAAAACTATTAATAAATTCGACAGAAATTCACCAAATAGTTTTATCCAAAATTATTTTTTCAGGCTAGAGTCACAAAGGAACTTTGGTGCCATTCACAAAATGGCTGGAGGAGTTGTTCCCCTTATAACCTTTAGCCCACTGTTGAGCATTCACCCATGACACAGGAAATCTGGGTTCAATTCCCCTCTCTGCTGATGTGAAGCAGTCATTTGAACAGTCTCCTATCTCTCAAGAGAGTGCCCTAACCATTGGCCTTTGGGGTATTCTGAGGCAGGTCTTTCTCAGTCTGTCCTGTTGAACCTGTTCCACTTTATGTAAAATACATGAATAGTCACAGGCCAGAGAGAGAGTGAATAACCCTATATCTGGTGGTGAGTGCACTCACCCAGCAGGTGGGAGATCCAAGTGCAAGTCCTGGATCCTGATTATGTATTTATACAATGTGGAAGAGCTTCAACAGCAGAGATTGAGAGAGTCATAGCCCAGTCGCTAGAGGAGAGGCAGGAGATCCAAATTCTGATCCCTGCTCCACATGAAATGGAGGAAGAAACAGAACATGGGTCTCCCACATCCTGGGCAAGTGCCCTAACTTCTGGGCTAAAAGTTATTAGCGGGCTTACCACCTCCCTGTTTTATGAATCTAACCCTTTAAAATGCCAAGAAACCAAATATTGTGGATTGAACAAACAGTTTTGTTAGACACAAAACAGACATTTTTGATTTGCTGAACATTCCAATACATTTCAGATTCATTTCAGGTTGAACCAATTTTTTTAAAAAAAATTCAGAGCTGCTAGTGAACCAAAAAATCAGTTATGCTCCACCTCTACTCACAAGTAAGATAATTTTCCTAGTTTGTCACTCTGGCTATGTCTCCCGCCATCTTTAAGTTCTTCCAATGGTTCCCCCTTTTCACCACAAACACAAACTTCTTGTCCTCACTTTCAAACTTTGTGACCTCAGTAAGTAAAATAAAATCTTAAATTCTAAAATGACACAAAATCTGTCATAATTTTTCAATCAGTTTGATAAAGGAAAAAAAATCGTACAAAACAACTGATTTCCCTTCAGACAGCAGCCTGCAAGCTAGAATCCTCTGGAGGGGATGTAGGATAACAGAGATTATGAAATTTATGGCACTTAACTTCAGTACATTACTGTAGGGTCAAAAGAGGAAAGCAGCACACAGTTGATATATTATCAATTACTTTAGCACAGGTATAGCACAGCTACAACACACCTTGGTATAGTTTATGGTAGCTGTGCAGCATCTGAATGAGAAATTATAGCACCTATATGTTAACAACTTGACTGATCCTGCTCCCATCAAAATCCATGGCAAATCTTCCAGTGACTTCAGGATCACGCTCTACTGCATAGTTCCACATGGCCCAATCCCAGACGGTTCTGCCCATTCTCAACTTCTAATGATTTATTTGTTACTCTTGTGGAATCAGACCCCAGGGTTGTACTAGATGCATAATTGTACCAAATTTGTAATATCAGACACAATAATGAAAAACTTGGAAGTGTATTTTGTTCTTGTGAAGTCACATTAGAAGCCAAACAATGATAAGATCAAGAAAACAATGGAATATATTACAGGTGATTACCGGTATTTGTTTCATCACACAAGTTATAGGGGGAAAAAAGCAATGCCAATACTGAGTCAGTCTCAAAACACAGAATATATTAGTTTGATATTACTTGCTCCATATAATTCCCATTACATAACTGCTTGTCATTGTCATCAGCTGGCAGGATTGCCCCTTTAAAATACCAACTGCAAAACTAAAAGTAGCTGCCACAGAAACCTCAAACCTACAGTCTTCTAGTTTTCAAAAGGAAACCACAAAAATATTGGATTGAAGCCACAGAAGCCAGACTCAGTCCAGGATTCTGCTCAATACCTACTTAAAGCAGAATTTCTGCACAGCTCATGGAACAAGATTCTACAGCAAGTGGAAACAGAACACACGTGCATTTCACCAGTACTTTTATTAACAAAAGGGGGCCAGTGCCTTCATTTTATAATTTCCCTGCATTTTGAACAGCTCTAAAATAATCAATATGAAAGGCATACAATACAGCTAGCAGGACAATAGGGTGAAATTATTGTAGCATTAACATTATTAGAAGGAAAGAGGAGAGACCACAGTGTGAAAAAAAATCCAGCCAATTTTCGTGCAGCTAGAGCACTCAGACAACACCACCTATCTATCACCCCTAAAGCTGGCAACAGGCAGCTTCCCCTCCTGAAAGAATGCTTTGTTATCTTGTTAAAATATGGTACTAGCTATTCTAGATATACATAAAATACAGTATTCTATACCTATTTCTGCTCCTCGTCCATACATAATGTTATAGCCAAATATAATTAACTATATTACTGTCGTGCATGCATGATTCTGATCAAGAAGGAGATGACAAATCTTGCTCATTTGGGCTTTTTTTCTGGACGATCTTACATTTATTATCTTAAATTTTAGTTAAAATAATAAAAATACATATAATGACTCTTTAATATGGGGGGGAATCTGAAATTTTCTTTTTGTTCACTAAGGGGCATATAGACTGAAAATACAATTATTTGGATATTTCAATAAAACATTATTACAAATATATATTACAAATATAAACATGTGCTACCATTCATCTGATCTGCTAATTGTAAAGAACACTGAAGAATATTCGGCTATAAGAAAATACAGGAAAATACAGCAATTACTGGAAAACAACAGAAAGGCTACATAGTCCCTGTGGGTTCTGATGATACCATTGTGGATGCGATCCTGGACCCATTTTAATCAGTGAGAGCTTTGACTTCAATGGGGCCAGGATTTCGCCCTGTGGTTTCTGATGAGGCCATCAAACTCCTGAGCATATCTTTCATTGCTATTTTTGCCCATTTCCTCTCTAAGTACTGTTGGGGAGGTAGGGGGGTCATGTGCTTTAAGAAAGGTTCTGGGAATCTGAATCCCTCACAATGTTACCTTGAGCAAGTCACATAACCTTCCAGTGTCTTAGTTTCCCCATCTGTAAAATGGAGATAATAATACTGATATTTCTTCCCCATAGATGCTGGAACTGGGGGTGCTGCCATACCCCTGACTTGAAGCGGTTTCCATCATATATAGGGTTTACAGTTTACTCTCAGCATCCCCACTACAGAAATTGTTCCAGCACCCCTGCTCCTACCTCAGCACAGGCCTAACTAATGTTTGTAAGCAACTCAGATGTAAAGTACTCTAGATATCTAAAGTATCATATATTAATTTTCCAGTTCAGAATGAGAGACAGGCAACAGATGCTATGGGAATATAGTAGTACTTTCATTAACACTGATTCTGTATTATACAATTTGGTGTTCTTAGGAGACAACATGCCTCTGTCGCACTTTAAGGAATCCTATATTATATAATCTCTTCACTGTGAATTCTGTGTTGTGATTGTTCTAATCATCAGCACAGCAACTATATGCTCTAAGCGCCCATTGTTTCACTTTCTAAACTTCTCTGCTTCATGATCATTGATAACATGTTATATCAAACTGCAGTTATTAAATGATTTGATGTCATGGTAGAAATAATAGTCACCATATGTCTAGTGAAAGACACACCTGGTCACTGTACGGAAATAGTAAGACACTGTTCATACTTTATCTAACCGGTATCATCCAGTCAGTAACAATCTATGCTTTCTTGTAGGAAGTGAGGAGTTAGTGATGTTTCCGAAGTACGACACTTTCCTTTATTGTACAAGTGTAATATTCTACTTATATAGCTTTGCATAATACTATGTTGTACTATGGAGGCCCTCAATGTTGATTAACCATTAACATTGCAAATAATGTTGTTTTAACCTTTAAAAATAAGAAGGCCCAATGAGAGCACATAACTGAGGCAGGGGTTATAACACTGGAGGAAACTGAAAAGTAGAAAAGATTTACACCTAAATTTACTTTACTACTAACTGTTGTGTTGTCCCACACTCTTAGTTTCAATAAAAGCATTCTCCCTTCACTACCATGCGTCTCCATTTGCTTGATTCTACAGTAGAGTCAAATTAAATTGCAGTGAAAGTGTTGCAGCCATTTAATGCATATGTACAATTACTAACTCAGAGCTGTCTGGATATTTGTAGAACTGATCCAACTATTTATTATGAATGGTAAATAGTTATTAAAAATGTAGACATTTTCTGTTAGTGGAACCTGGTCCATGACTAGGGTTCCTAGGCACTGCAGTAACAGAAATAAATAATAATAATTAAGGCTACGATTATGTCATGGAGGTCACGGAAGTCACAGAATCCATGACTTCCATTGACTTCTGTGACATTTTCTGCCCCAGGGCTGGAGCTCCCAGCCAGCCCCAGCCCCAGCCCCGCAACTTCCAACCCCCGCCCTCCCTGGTGGGGGGACCTCACAGCTGCCCAGATGCAGCAGGAGGCTAGCAGACCCTGCAGCTGTCCAGCTGCTGCGGACGGAGGTGGGGGGGACTCCCTGCAGCTACCCATCCACGGCAGGGGGCGGGGGACTACATTCTCATGATGCACCACAGACTCTGCTCTTGGTTAGGGGAGATGGCGCATAAGGGGGGTGAACTCCATTTTTTATTGAAATCAAAATTTTCCATGGAAAGCAAACTTTTCACAAGAGAAAAAATGTTCAATTGTTTATTTATTGGCAGACAATGAGGTGGGGAGATCAGGCAAAACTGGAACTCCTAATCAAAAACTTCCTGCCACCGCCAATTTTGTTTGGGTGTGTTTGTGTGTGTGCATTTGAAGCCCAAATCCCAACTGGATTCTGTTGTTCTGGCTCCAGTTTTGTTTCCTAAACTTGTTTTCTGGTTTGGATTCCCTAGAGACAACAGCCATTCTTCAATGACCGTGGCTCACAACAGTGAAATTTCCTGAGAACTGTCACCCTGTGAAACTTCCACCACCCAAAAGGGCGACAGTCCCACCAGATCAGCCACCTGAACCTGTGAGAACCACTTATGAGACTACAGGCTGATAGATTCAAACTTCCATCACAGAACCTAAACCTTAGCCCTAAACTATTCTAGATCCCAACACTGCCTCCTTGGCCCCTATCTCATTTAAATGTAAAGCTCTTGCTGTTTCCCTCTAATCACCCCCTTAAACCTTCAAAAACAATAATTTATTTTCAGCTGAAATATACAGCTCCAAGGCACTGCCAACTGGCTTAGAGAGGAAAAAGCGCCGTGCTTTTAACATTTCATCTGGAATGAGCCTCTGAGCAGTGCTCTTCACATGCACCCTGGCTCACCTCCCTCTTCTCTCTTTTCAGCAGAATTGTTAAATCATAGGTAATTTTAAATACAACGCTATGAAAAAAGTTATGGCCTTGGGAGCTTTAAAATAATTTAACGTGGGGGAATCAAATTACTACCAAATAAATAACACCACCCTGTTGGCGGTTCCTGGTAAGTCAGTAAAAGCAATCCTAGTTTAATGAACACCGTGGTTCAAACTCAGATTTTATATAGCCAGTATATGGTTATTACATTGTAAAGAAGTACCTTCAAGTTATCTCCTATATAATCCAACATTTATGACTTCACAGACTTCTGTCAACACAGGGATTGCACATCACAATTTCAGGATTAGTGACTCCACCAGAGAAGAGCTGATGGGCAGCAGGACAGAAAACTTGTTTATCCAACAAATGGCTTTAATAATGCATCAAAAGTGATGTTAGAATATTAAAAACAAAGGGAGTCCTCTCTTACCCAAGCAGCAGCCTATGTGAGAATGGTGTCCAGGCTACAAAATAAGGACTCATTCTGGCAAACTTTTACACACTTGGGTCATTTTTCATATGTAAGTAGCTGCACTGAGTTCAAAGAGAGCACTCATCATTGTAAACTTATTCATTAGTATTTGAGGCTCACGGCCTGCACCTAGCACTTGCAAGGATGCATGGGATAGCAAAAGTTTATTGACTACATCAATAAGGCTTAAAACCAAGAATTTCTCTTAACATGACATTAAGGTTCCAAAAGTTGAACAAACTCATAAAATAACTATTACTACACATGATAGTCTCCTGTCGTTTGCAACAGTATTAATCGGGACTAACTCCACTAAAGTCAACAAGTTACACCACTGTAAAATCAGTTTACCTCTGAGTGTTTTTCTGCAATGAGAAAACTGACTACCTGTTTCCCAGTCTGATAAACAGTCTGATAAAGAGGTGCCAACCTCTCCCCAGAACCACCAACTGCTAGCTGATCCTGCTAACTCCTATCAACAGGCACTCTGGCAGAATGGTCACACCGCTTATCTGTAACTCCCCTTTCTAGTCTTTGTCCATCTTTATCAATTTAGAGGGTATGATCTGCATGTACCTACATTTTAGTGTACATCAAGAGCACAGCACATTTTTGGGTGTTCAAATGTAATATATAATAATTCAACTTCTCGTGTTTATACCTGAGTCGCTGGGGTCAGAATGGAACATACGGTATACAGAAGTGATGCATTTTGAAGATGAAAGCTGATGCTAAATATGTTAGGCCACTGAACACAGAGAAATACTACTAGTATAAGAGATCAGAACCCCTCTCTGATACGAAAAAGTCATGGGAAGGTCAAAAGTCCAAACATTAAAAGAAATGAGGATAATTTTAAGGAAATATGGGAAAAGAAAATGATTCTTGTTCCTCTTTGACAATATCCCCTCCTCACATTGTGAATTAGGAATATGACAGTGTGAAAACCTCTTTATTGTACTCTGTGATGCTCTGGCCCATGTCTTGAAAATCAGCAGCCTGGTAAGACCCAGGTAGATAAAATATCACCCTCCCCAAACAACCATGGTATGGCAAAACACACTAGCTGAAATTCTTATTGTAAACCTTGCAGATAAATGCACTGGATACAATAACACCACTTACCTTCATTCATTCCCATTACCTAAGACCTACTCAAGGTTTCCATTGAGGCAATAGCATTAGATTTCATTTCCTGGTGGGAAAAATAAAAATAAAAAAAGATTGTCCTCCTCTATCTATGATTAAGAGTTGAAAGGGCGCTTATTGTGTTTACAATCTTAAAACAAAAAATACAAAATCGATGCCATGAAGAAAATTTTTTACAAACACATTTCCTCCAATTATTTCTCTAATCCTGCAAGAAATTTGCACACATACTACAAGTTATTCATCTGTCTAATAGTGATTAAGACAGCCTCATGACATGAATAATAATGATGGACACTTTGTTCAATAAGGCCTCCTCCTCCACCAGTTTGCTACGGGGGATGATTTGGCCAAGATTAAAGCAACAAAAATCAGATTTCGTAAAACAACTGACTGAGAAAAACAGATAATTTATCTGTAAAGCCTATATACAGGGCTGGCTCCAGGCACCAGCTGAGCAAGCAGGTGCTTGGGGTGGCCAAGTGGAAGGGGCGGCACGTCAGGCTCTTCGGCGGGTCCCTCGGTCCCTCTCGGAGGGAAGGACCTGCCCCCGAATTGCCGCCGAAGAAGAAAGCGATGCGGTGGAGCTGCCGCTGATCGCGATCGCGGCTTTTTTTTTTCCCCGCTGCTTGGGGCGTCAAAAACCCTGGAGCCGGCCCTGCCTATATAAGGTATGAACTGTTTCTGTACAGATTTCAGTTCAGTCCACAGTTGCTTTAACACAGAGAAGTCTAATATATAAGGGTTAGTGATGGCTTAGGGACAGTAGCAAGCTTGGAGCTATGTTGGATTAGAATTGGATATAACATAAGTCAGCAGTGCTTGCTGTCCCTATGGTATTTTTTTCTGTGTGGCTATCATTTGAGATCTCCAAACATCTGGATTCTCTATCAGCTCTAGGAAGTAAGAGAGATCTGAATTATACAGAATGTATTTTTCTTGTGAATGAACCACAGAATCAGACTGTGGAACATTAGCAAGAGAATATCAAATTGGGTACCCATAAATGAGAGAATGCATGTACCAACAGGTAAATTGTCTCTTGTTCTCTCTTACAACAAACAAACCCAAATCTTCAAGAAGAACCTGGCACAAATCTGTGCCAATTCAGTTTCTGTTTTAGATTATGTGATTGACCCAAAGACATTCTATCAATTAACTTTAGCAAATACAGCAATTTGGAACAACAAGCCCTATAGTTTCAAGGGTCTTGCTGACATCAATGCATGCAGGATTGTACCCTAAAGTGTACAAGTCACATGTAAAACATCTTACTTGTTCCTAGCACTCTACATGCAGGTAAGGCACAGGAGCATAATGAACAGCCTTCTACTGCCAAAAAAAAAAAAAAAAAAAAAAAAAATCTCGAGGGAACTGACTGGTTCCATGCCAAGAATCTGTAATTTAATAAAATAACTTCCACTTCCCTGTAATTAATGCTCAAAGGAGAATACAGTACTGTAATCTAAACACATTTTTCAGATAACCAACAAATCTCTCTGCCAAGCACGTTTTTCTCTTCAACTCGACATTTTCTTTTTCTTGAGAACATCAAGAGGAGAGCACAAAGCATTTGCAGGCGTCTATCTAAATCACAACAGTAGTGAGTAAAGAAAAATCACTTTTGATTGAAGCAAATGGCCTAGTTTACAACAGTAACACCGACTCGTTAAGTTTGTGAGATTCAAAATTTACATCAGTGGGATCCGCATGTATACTATGAACATCCATAATTTCAAGAGACAATTCTTTCCTTTTTTTACTGTTGTAAATCTAAACAAAACTTCTTCACTCCAAATCTATCAGCAAGACTGACTACAAAAAAACTTTATGATTTCGATAATAAACTCTTTGGGGGCAGAGACTGTCTTTTTGTTCAATGTTTGTACAGCTCCTAGCACAGTGTCGTCTTGGTTCATGACTGTGCTCCTAGGCATGACTGCAAATCAAATACATAATAATCAAATACAAATGTAATGTTATTAATGGAACAGTGAATTCATATATATAGATTTTTTTTAAATCAAACAAGAAATGTGATCTTGTGGTTAAGACACTGGACCTGAAACCAAGAGATCTGGATTCTACAGTTTTGGCACAGGTTTCCTGTGTAACCTCATGCAAGTGACCAAGGTCTCAATGGGCCTATTAGGATGAAATCCTGTCCCCACTGAAGTTAATGGGAGCTTGAGTCATTGACTTCAATAGGGCCAATGGTCTCGCTCCCTTTCCCCCCACTCAGCCACATTTAAGTCTGTGCAGTATCAGGATCTTAACTTCTCTGTACTCCAGTTTCCCAATCTATAAAAAAGATGATAATGCTTCTGAACTTCGTAGATGAACTGTGATGTTAAATTCAAAATATTTGCAAGACTCTCAGATACCATACCACAGAAAAGTCTAGCCGTAATAAGAGTAATATATAAACAGCTCTCTAATATGGTAGAATTCAGCTACTTAGGACTAAAATCTGTGAAACCGGTTATGAATGACTAAATTTTGCAAATTAGAGAGTAATAAACTCTCTAAAAAAGTACTATATCACTAAATGTATTTTATTCATTAATTTTGTCAGTAGTAGCTGCTTAATCTAGTAGACATGTTATAGCAGGAGTCGGCAACGTTTGGCACACAGCTCACCAGGGTAAGCACCCTAGTGGGCCGGGCCAGTTTATTTACCTGCTGACACGGCAGGTTCGGCCGATCGCGGCCCCCACTCTCCGCGGTTCGCCGTCCCGAGCCAATGGGGGTGGCAGGAAGCGGCGCGGGCGAGGGATGTGCTGGCCGCGGCTTCCCGCCGCCCCCATTGGCCCGGGACAGCGAACTGCGGCCAGTGGGGACCGCGATCAGCCGAACCTGCCGCGTCAGCAGGTAAATAAACTGGCCCGAGCCGTGTGCCAAACATTGCCAACCCCTGTGTTATAGTATCGTTTGTGAAAGAAATCAAGTCTTAATAATAGACTTAATAATATGAAACTTCACTACAGCATCTGCTATTAAATTTCCACTGAAGTCTGTGGAGAGACAAATTTTGGTCCTCCCCTTTTTTTGTTGGCAGATTATAAAGTATGTGGTTTAATGAAGTGCAGATTATCATGGTTCTGCTGAACATGAGTGTGACACAATATTTACACATGATTAATTAATCTCTGAAGATCCTGGCTGAAAAGCAGCTCGGGAAAAAAGAGAACTATAGTTACCAATGCCAGTTGGGAGCAGCCATGAAGCCAGGGCAGTTCCTGCCAGTAGTCAGAGGGGGAAGAACTGGGCAACAGATCAGTACAATTACACAAGAGGAAGAAATCAGCTAGTAAGGAAGAAACACAGACGCTAAGGATTCACACAGCCAGGCCTCTGCCTAGGACAACTGCCCCAGTTGTCAAGCTCCCCGGTTTTCCAAGGTGTTCAATGTAATAGAATGCTAAACTGTATTATCCTGTTCAGCCACTATGTGGCATCATGTGTAACGTATCTTACTTAAGCTTGCAACAGCCATTTCTGGCAGTGCATTAAAGGATCTTATAATGAACACATCTAGTGTATCTCCAGCCATGCCAACTCTTGCGAATTTATCGCAAGAGATGCGGTTTCTAAGTAAAATTAAACCTCACTCATGATCTTGTGAGAGGACTATCAATTTTCAGGATTTTTTTTTCAGTCCCAGGAGTTGGGGCTCCCACAGTCAGCCTGGGAAGTGGGAGATGGGACCCCACTGCAGTCACCCCCAGGCCTGGATAGGATGAAGAACCCTAAGAGGACAGAGGTGAGGCTGGGAGAGATAAACTATGGCCTGCGGGCTGCAGGGGGGCTGAAGTGAGGGGGCACTGTATTGATGGTGGGTTCTGAGCAGATCGGGTGAGTGTTGGGAGGGTGAACTGAGGGTGGCAGGGGTCGATGGAGTTGTGATAATGGGGACTGGGGAACTGAGCTGAGGTGGCACTAGAGGACAGGATTAATGCAGCAGGGGACAAAATCACCATATCCAGAACATGCAGAAGCGTGGGCAACACTAATTGCCACATGCCCACACCCAGGGAATGGGCAGGGGGAGTTCAAAAATCAAGAGACTGACGTAAAAACCACAATATAATATTTTTTTTAAATGTCATGATTTTGGTGGGTCCAACTCATGATTTTTGATCTAATGAGGTTGGAAATACTGTATCTCTTTGCAAAGGAAGCGCTATGGCCAGTCCATATCTGGTAAAGAACCCTCACCTGCTTATAGCAGCCCTGCCACCTACTGTAATAGGAAGAGGGAGTCTGAAGCATGAGCCTGGTGCAAGACCTGAGGCCTGAACCAAAGTCAGCAAAAGTTATCCTATGAGGAAAAGTCAGGCCCTGTCAAAAGGCTCTCTTTCTACTACACCTACTATATATAAGGAGTACATGACATGGTGTCAGAAGCAAAGGCAGTAAACTAGTGCCAGAGGAGAACAAAAACAAACGGAAAACAGCAACAAAGGTTACAGACAGAAAGAAAAGGTAACAAAGGTGGCACGATCTCATCAACATGACACTTTTCAATGCACCGGAGAATTTCAGTTTTGATAGGCCTTCAGTATGGACAGACTGGAAGCAAGTATCAGGGGGTAGCCGTGTTAGTCTGTATCTACAAAAACAACAAGGAGTCTGGTGGCACCTTAAAGACTAACAGATTTATTTATTATGCCCAAATAAATCTGTTAGTCTTTAAGGTGCCACCAGACTCCTTGTTGTTTTTGTAGACTGGAAGCAGGATTTTGCAAGATTTCACATTGCTTCAAAACTCCATAATGAAACTGGAGATATTCAGGTATCATCTTTAATTTATATTATAGGAAAGCAGACAGAGGATTTAAATCTTTCAGTCCTTTGACTTTACTAAAGACAGTCACAAATATGACTATGAAAGGGTTCTGGCTATGACTGATGCATACCTTTATACCTCAGAGAGATGTGGTTTATGAAAGAGCATATTTTCACATGAAAGTATCAGAGACATGCTGGTTACTGGGTTAACAGACGAAAGCTTGTCTTAGCAACTACAATTCAAAACAGATTTAAATCTATGCACAGCTATGCAGACAGCAAAGCAATATGTACTAGTCAAAGAACAGAACAAAAGGCAGGAGCAACTAGAAAAACCTGAAACTAGCTTAGAAGCTGTAAACAATATTAAAAGTCATTACCATGAAAGACCTGAGGCTACGAGCGAGTCCCAGGTTAACTACAAAACCTTTCGGACTAAATGTATAAGATGTGGAAAATGTCATAGCTCAAGAGATGTGTGTCCAGCTAAAGGTGAAATATGTAATATGTAATAAATGCATAAAATATGGACATTTTGCTGTTTGCAGTACTAAGGCAGTCAGGGTGCTGACTGCGATTCCAGACTATCAAGAGTCATTGTTTCTGGGATCTGTCACATGTGATGACAGAGCCTACCTGAAAAGTGAAACTGAATATTCATGGAATGACTAGTAACTTTAAAATTGACTCAGGAGCTGAAATCACCTGATACAGCCTTGACTATCCCTGGAGGCATTCTGAACTGCATGGGCCAGTTTCCAAGGAAACAACTAACAAAGACAAACACTATGCATTCAGAGTGCATGCAATCAAAGGATCAAAGACCAAAAACCTTCTCTGTTGCAGTGTGGTGCCATGATGGGCCTAGTGGGAAAGGTGCAAGAACTCAATTTAGGATTTGACGATATTGGAATTTTGAAAGGAGATCCAGTACAAATCAACTGAAGAGACAATGATGACCAATACAGTGTGCAAACACCTCTACCAGAAGAGGTGGAAGAGACTAGTTGTAGATTTATGTGAATTCAGAGGACATCATTACCTAATCGTAGTGGACTATGTTTTCAGATATGTAAAAATGTACTTAAAAGACATATGTCGCAGTGTTATCAAGAAACTGAAGTGTACTTTTCTCATTTCAGTTTTCCTGAACAACTAGTGACAGACAATGGACCACAATTCACCACAGTGGAATTTAAGTCACTCCAAACTAAATATGATTTTGATTATATTATTAGCCACCCATATTACCCATCAGTGAATGGAGAGGCCATGAGAGCTATATCGACAGCCAAGAAAATCCTACAAATCCTGAGTTACAGATTGACACCAATATAAGCTACTGGATATAGTCCAGTACAACTCCTGATGGGAGGACAACTCAGAACTACTGTTCCAACTATGGAAAAGAACCTATGTCCAATGAAGCCAGACTTGAAAAGAGTAACCTAATTGGATAAAAAGGCAAAGAGAGCTAACAAACACTTTCGCAACATATGTTACTCAGAGAACTGCCGGCTGACTATGTTTGTGTCAAACTGGTGGGAGAAAAAAGACGGGCAACTCCAGCTGTTGCAAAGAAAACAAATTCATCGCCTTGATCATATGTGCTCAAGACTGACAGTGAAGATATTCAACAGAAACCATTGACATGTACAGTTTATTCCTCAGAAAGATCAATCAACAAAATAAATTCCATATATGGCAGATGCAAAACAAAAAGAAGACAACTCAAAGATTCCAAACCAACCACAGCCAGTCATTGCAACTAATGGACAGCCAGATGGCCAAATTATTAAAAGTTCGGGCCTTGTCATTAGAAAACCAGTATGATTCAGAGACATTTAACAGACTGATCCTTATTTAACTTTAAAGATAGCATGATCGTGTAAATTTTGTAAAATGTAGAAATGTAAAAATTAAAGGGAGAGGTAATGGAATGCTAAACTGTATTATACTTTTCAGCCACTAGGTGGCACCATGTCTAACATATGTATCTTATGCTCACAATAGCCATTCCTGGCAATTCATTAAAGGATCTGATAGTGAACACGCCTAATGTATCTCTTTGGGAAGGAAGCTCTGTAGCCAGTAAGTATCTGGTAGAGAGGCCTGACCTGTTAGTAGCAGCCCTGCAGCCGAACATGTAAAAGGGGTATATGACAGTCACTAATTAAAGTCTCATAAATAGAGATCATATGACACCAGTGTCCCACATGAAGCAATTCTTCTGCAGAAGACCTCCATCAGCTGTTGAGGCGTGGCAAGTTTTGCATAGGCACCGAGAAACTATTTTCACATGTATTTCAGAGATTATTTATGTTCAGATGTAGTTCTCACCGTGTAAAATCTTTAGATTGTTCTGCTGCTAATAAGTGGAAGAAGTTCTATTTTAAGCCACATAAAACGAAAGGTCAGCACATCCAGAATAAGCAGAATACTTCACAGAGACCACTGTAGAAAGAGAAGGTAGAGAGGGAAGGATGGGGGAAAATTTTGAACATGACTCTCCTCCCTTAATAATATCAATAAAATTCTGTGAGCTATAAGCTGGAAAGATTCAAAGCTCTATCTGTATCCCTGAATTTTGAAAGCATAAGCAGTTTAAAAAAAAAAGTCAGCATTTTTATACATACAAACTAATTTTTTCATCATTTTTTCAGCTTTCAAAACCCACTTTGTTCCATGTTGTTTCCTCGATTTATGCAGAAACCTAAATATAATAATATATGGATTCCCTTAATTGCAATTAAAAGGAGAGGTTATGATGCACAAGGGTATAATTACAGTATTCTTTCAGCAACACACACTCCAGGATGATTTAGAACAAAAAGGAAAAAGAAGCAGAGAGCACTATAACAGACAAAACTAAATGGAAAGAGATACAGGATATTTTTTGTAAAGCTGAAAATGAGCATGCTAATTATAAATCAATCAGTTGCACAGGGAAGGCACAGCGAAGTCCAGTTCAGGGTCAGATTAATTAAAGATGTTTTATGAACAGCACAAAAGCCAACTGAAATGAACTTTTCTTAAAGGATTAAAGCTGCTAAAACAATGAAAACACTTAGAGCATAACAGCAAACTGCCAAAGGCGCACGCTGTTCCAGAACAAGGCAGAAAATAGAGAAACATGTCAAAGACACTTATTTTTGAATTCCTTGTAAACACGCCAAACTGGAACGTAGGATGCTT
Organism: Malaclemys terrapin pileata; assembly: GCF_027887155.1. Taxonomy (NCBI): domain Eukaryota; kingdom Metazoa; phylum Chordata; order Testudines; family Emydidae; genus Malaclemys; species Malaclemys terrapin. The sequence goes on along the minus strand of NC_071505.1, from coordinate 19,763,065 downwards.
CCAGTAATCACAATGCATGCTGTCCATACATCTTCTCTTCCTTCAATAAGCTAAACTCATTAGTGTAGCATTGGAGTGCATCAGATTAGTAAACTATAAAGCCGTAGCATTGGTGTTAAAATATCCAAGTGGCTAACACACACTATGGCCCTGAGTCAGTTGTAAATCGGGAATAAATCCAGTGAGGTCGGTGCAGTTACTCCTGTGGGTATTGATAGTGTGGATTGCTAAAGAATCAGCCCCCAAGGGGAGAACTAAGTCTTGTGATGGTGCTGAGCCCAGTTCAGGGAATGAGAGGGGAGGCAATACACCTCTCTGTGGCTACTGGGCATGAAAGTGGCCCCAGACACAGGTTAGACACACTTAACTTGTGTCCTGGCCACAAAGGCTCCTAAGGGCCATTCTGGCAGCTGGGATGTAATAATGAATTGACCAGACTCGGGGGCAGAAGCTCCCTCCAAATGGGGAAGTAGAGAGATAAGAGGGGGAATGAGGGGAGATACTGAGACTTGGTGGGGGAGCAGGAAAAGGGGTGAGAACTTGGCTCCAGGCTATGAAGGAGGGGGTTGTACCTGCTCCTGGGCCCATTCCAGCCCCTCTAGGCCCCACTCCCTGCTCCCTGGCCCGATCCTGGGCACTGTGGTGGCTGCTCCAGGTCCCAATCTGTGCTCCCTGACCATATACACATTTATGCAGGGATGGAGCTCCCCCCCGCCCCATACACACACACAATATTTCCACTGTGTGTATGGCTAGTCCCCTCCATCCCCACTTTTGCTGCCCCTGGACCAGACCATACTCCTCTTTTACCTGGTCCATCCAGGGCACGTGCCCCGCACCAAGGGTGCCATTGAACCAGCTAGGCCTGCATTCTGTGTGTCAAGAAGGCCTCTACATTGAGAGTAATCCCCAGAGAAAGCTTACAGCTGCTTTGAAGCTTCTTGGCTCCAGGGTAGCCACTACAGATCAACCACCATACAGAGGTGAATTCCCCAGGTGTTCAACTATTTTTAGAACAAGAAGGATTGAAACGGCAATTTTAATAGTTTTCTGAGTGATTTTTGTTTGTTTTTAGAATCATAATCCCCACACATAAACATAATTCACTCCCTTATAGTTAATTGGACCCATAATAAAGATGAAAATCCAAACACAGGAATTTCCCATAACTTGAGAGATCTTCATTTTTTTTTATTTCATTTATTTACCTCCTGGCCTAAAAGCTGCTTGGAGCTGTGACACTATTGCTCTATGCTAATGATGGAGATCAGTCCTGGGCCAGACTGCAGCAGGCTTATCTCACCTGATGTTATTCTATTTTATTCTACATAGACGCTTATACTGCTCTCATCACCACAGTATCCGAGAACTTCCCAATAGTGCATTAAGCATAGCTGACACGTTTGGTCTCTCATCCTCTCCCTATTAGGAGAAGCGTGTGCAGCGAAGTGCTTTATTTTGGAATTCACACACAGATACTATGTTTATGTTAGAAAAGGCAAAGTCAGAGAAATGCATCTTGCACTTGGAGCAGGAAGTGGTGAGGTTTGCCATGGTCCTTAGTTCCTCTGGAAGTCTGTTCCCCAGTCTTGGGCTGCCCCTCAAGAAAGGTGTCTAATGCACAGATGGGCTTTACCCTTTTTGTAGAAAGGCTTATTGTGCCAGAACAGCAAAGTTGTCAACCTAAGGGTCTTTAGACAATTTCCAGACTCAAATGTGAAATAAGCTCTTTTTAAAAAACAAACACAAAATCTCTACTAGATATAGGACTGGTGACCCATTATGTTCTATGAAACCCCTAGGAGTCTGATTTCACACACTGCATTTCATCATATGCCAGCAATGCCCCTCTGCTATGTACATCAGCCAAACTGGACAGTCCCTAAGTTAAAGGATAAATGGACACAAATCAGATATTAGGAACGGCAATATACAAAAACCTGTAGGAGAACACTTCAGTCTCCCTGGACACACAATAGCAGATTTAAAGGTAGCCATCCTGCAGCAAAAAAACTTCAGGACCAGACTTCAAAGAGAAACTGCTGAGCTTCAGTTCATCTGCAAATTTGACACCATCAGCTCAGGATTAAACAAAGACTGAATGGCTAGCCAACTACAAAAGCAGTTTCTCCTCCCTTGGTGTTCACACCTCAACTGCTAGAAGAGGGCCTCATCCTCCCTGATTGAACTAACCTCGTTATCTCTAGCCTGACTCACTCTTGCTTGCATATTTATACCTGCCTCTGGATTTTCAACTGTTTGCAAAGTTGATGGCAAATGGGGGAGATGACAAATTCTCCCCACTGACAGCTAGGTAGGTGGCTGATTACTGCCATACTCCATCAACTGGCATTAACATACATCAGAGAGGCTAAGAAATCTCTCCTTGCTCAGCAGAGACATTTAGGAAAGGACTTTCAAAGGTTACAAGAAGAGAATCCCGTGATCTCAGAGATCTCCAATAAATGGCTCATACTTTGTTAATATTCCAGCATATCAGTTAACTTCAGTGTTCAACAAAGTCAAAGCAATTAGCCCAGATGGATATGAGAAAATATTACACATATTGGATTTTATAATGAATTTACAATAGATTCATCCATAGAATCTTAGCATTTAACACAGGGGTAGGCAACCTATGGCATGCGAGCCAAAGGCGGCATGTGAGCTGATTTTCAGTGGCACTCACACTGCCCAGGTCCTGGCCACCGGTCCAGGGCGCTCTGCATTTTAATTTAATTTTAAATGAAGCTTCTTAAACATTTTAAAAACATTATTTACTTTACATACAACAATAGTTTAGTTATATATTATAGACTTATAGAAAGAGACCTTCTAAAAACGTAAAATGTATGACTGGCACGCGAAATCTTAAGTTAGAGTGAATAAATGAAGACTTGGCACACCACTTCTGAAAGGTTGCCGACCCCTGATTTAACACTACAGACATTGTTGGCTTTGTTAGCAGGAAAAGGGTAGACAAATACTGATATTCTAGTCTAATACTAATTAGAATGTTCCAAGGTAGGGACTCAAACCCATTGTGCTTACTTAAATGAGTAAGAGTTACAAGAATCAAGCACTAGAGCTGTACAACATTTTCACAATAAAATGGAAAACCTTAATAAACTGAGTCCTTTCACATTTTGTTGTGATTTCAAACACTGATATAGTTTTATTTTTAAAAAACCATGCACGTTTAATTCAATTTTCACTCCAAAAAGGACTTTTTTGAGCAGAAAAATTGCAAAACTTTATTAAAAATGGACAGAACTTCTATTATGCCGATCTCTGCACGTTTTCACTGCAAAACAAATTTGCAAAACGTTGTGCAAAGGTGAAATACTCCAGGCATGAAACTCTTGGGAAAAACCCCTGCAAAGCAATTTTCACAAAGCCTTAAAGAGGGGTGATGATCTTTTCATCTGCAGAAGAGAAAATACAGGTTCTGGATAGTGTTTAAAATCCTAATCCCACAATCTGATCCACATGGATAGAGCCTTACTCCTGCACGGCTTGTCTTCACTAGAGCGCTACAGCAGTGCAGCTACATCGCTATAACGCTCCAGTGAAGACGCTACTATGCAAGAAGCTTAATGTAGTTAACCCACCTCCCTGAAGGGCAGTAGCTCTGTTGACGGGAGAAGCTGTCCCATCAACATAGCTCTGTCTATATGAGGGGGTTAGGGCAGTATAACTACATCACTCAGAGGTGTGGATTTTTCACACTCTTGAGTGACGTAGTTATACCAATATATGTCTGTAGTGTAGACCTGGTTTTAATGAAGTCAATGGGATTTTAACACAGGCCCGGGGCAGATGTAACAAGGATTATATTCCAGGATTGAAGTTCATCTGTTTTGTTTTGTTTTTTTGGAAGAAAAATAATGAAAGTCAACCTCTCCCTCAGTCTAGAAACATGATAAATGCCCTGATCCTGCGAAGACTTATGCACATGTTTAACGTTATGTAGTTTTGTTAAAATAAATGGGACTACTCACATTGCAAAGTTAAGAATGTGCATTAATTTTTGAAAGATAAGGACCTAAATTAATTTATATTTAGAGGTGACTTCATTACAAATTCAGCTTTTCCCCTGTTTTTATAGAAGAATTCTCTCTCTAAGATCCATTATGTTTAAACAGCCAGGGGATCATCATTCAATAAAGAGAGCTTCTTAATCTTCAGAACGCAGCTCTGAAAAAAATTACACCCTCTTTTGGAAACTGTGACTTGGCCATGCAAAAGTCAAGCCTCTCTCCCTTCAAGTGAAGCCCCCCTCTCTTTAGGTATGAAGATTTTGCATTACAATTTTAGCGATGAAGTCACCCTTTTTATCAGCATCTGGGCAATGAACAACTCTCATATTTAGTACCTGGAAATAAGAATAATACTGTTCTCTCACAGGCACAACAATCTTTGAATAATGAAACAACAATATTTCTAGGTGACAGTATTTTTCTAACTTCTTCTTATGTGCTGCATAGCATTTCAGACCAACCCCGTGAAGCTTTTAGTCTATGGCTTTATTACAATAAAATCAATCTGCATGTTCTCTTTGATGTTGGTTATCCACTTTGCCTGAAGTTTCACCTAGAAGGCAACTACCTCTTTTCATTCACAATCTTGAAGTTACTATGGTCATCAATAATTCTAGTCTATACCAAATAGGGTTGCCAAGGATGGTAGCTAGTCCACCCTATAACTATAAATAGCCAAGAAAAATCAAAAGGTACAACTTTCATTTTATGCTTAACCTCCAGCATCATGGATAGGAATTACAGGCACTAATTTTAATACAATTCCAAAAACCAATCTACATGGTGCCATTGGCTACAAAGAGCTGCACCCCATGCTGTAGTCTCAGAAATCCTACAATGGTTTGCAGATTTTCTGATGTGAAAAATCTATCCATTAGCATCTAGTATTATTGTTATTTATTAGCTAAAGGGACACTGTCAACTTGAAACCTAGTCATTTTCAGAATATGAGTTACAATTAATTTCTGGTATTTCACCTGAGTCCCCATCTCAATTTTTGTAGCTTTAAAATGACATTTTCCTATATTAAAAAAGGGTTTTATCTTCCTGGTGGAAGTGTGGAAGACGCACACAAACAGGGGAAATGGTAAAAGTAATTTGACACAAAGTGCTATTGGAATGCACAGAGTAAACAAACTGAATAAAGATTATTTTCCCCTCTAAAATCTTTCAGTTACAGTAACATTAATGTCTCCAGTTAAACATATCCAACAAAAAGTGTTGAGAGAAAGGTGTGATTTCTAAGTCAGACGGTCTCTCTTTAAATGCCAAATGATGTACTTGGTATTGCACAAGACACAAAATTAAGACAACTCCTGCTCTGAAAAGATTACAGTCTAAGGCCTTGACTCTGCAAAGTCTTGTGCATGCTTAACTCTATGTACTATACATAATTTCCTTGATTTCAAAGTTAAGCACATGCATAAATCATTGCAGGCTCCAAGCCTAAGGTTACAATCCTGCTAACATTTACTATCAGGGAGTGTGTTTACTACCTGGACTAGTCTGGGAGAAGCAAGCAATAGCGCCTCTGACGCATTTTGTATTAGTATGAAGAGCTTCATGGGAAAATTTTAGGTAGTTTTGACACTCATTTTTGCCGTTTGCTGCTTTAAATTTAACAATGACCTCTATCTTTCTGTCTTGTTTTTCTGTGGTCGTTGCTTGGGTATCTCTGAGAGGCACTATCCACACCTGCTGTAAGACTGCATTGGAGGGGGAAAAAATGACCAAGAGAGGACATGTTCTCTGAACTGCTTTGGAACTCCAAGTCTGGTTCCCGCGACTCTGGTGATTGGAGGGAACACATGCTTGAGGAGAAGCAGAAGGACCTAGATGGGCATAAGGAAGTGCACCAAGACATGCTGCAGCGCCTCAGACAACAAACTCAGATGCTACAAAGGCCTATACTCCAAAGATCTACACCCCAGCAGTTCTTGTACTGCATGGACAATTCCTTCTTACCTCCCTCCCTCACACACACATTCTCCCCAAAGTGCCAACATATCCTGCCACTATATCATTTCCACTCCACCCCCATAAGAAGAACTGCTACGATTACATCTACACTGATCTGTGAATCACCCAGGAGTGGTTGGCACTTTGCACTATGTATTTAGTAGTTTTGAAATTGTTTTTAGAAGACTATTTGTTGTTTATTGCACAATAACTAACAACAGCTTTGTGAAAACCATTATTTGTTTACTTTGTGTTGCCAACCAGATGTGAAACCCCCAGATCAATATCCCCTTACCAGAGTAATAAAAATTGTCAACAACTCATGGTAAAATTCACATGCAGGCCAAGCACTGTTTATTTGTGACCCAGCACACAATTACACAAAGCTACACACACTTGGGCCTGCACAATGTCAAAGTGTGCTTTTAAGGCCTCCCTCAGCCATACAGCACTTTGATATATCCTGGTAACTGCCCTGGTCTCAGGCTGTTCAAAATCACCAGTCTTCCCACTGCCTCCTTGTCTTCGTAAGTATCATGTGAAACACAACATGCAACAATAACAATAGGAATATTTTTGTCTCACTGAGACCTAGCTTAGTCTTCTGACAACTCCAACGTGTCTTTAATCTGCCAAATGCACACACCATGGTCATCCTGCATAAGCTCAGACAACAGTTAAATGTTTCCCTGTTGCTGTCCAGGTGCTCTAGTTTATGGCAAAGGGAAGGCTAGATCCTCAGGAACACTGTTGGCACTGCCACCCCACCAGTGTGAACGGGCCAGTCCAGGAAAAATGTCCCTGACCACTCTTCCTATAACTCAGTCCTCTAGCCAGGTCAGGAGTCTTATTTGTCTAGCTTCAACTTCCAGCAATGGTATTGTGTTATACCTTTCTTGGTTAGAATAAAGAGCTCATTATTAAATATTTGTTCACCATGTAGACATTTATAGACTGTAATTAAGCCACTTCTTAACCCTCTCTTTGTTAAGATAAATAAATTGATCTCTAAAAGGCACATTTCCTGATTCTTTAATCATTCTCATGGCTCTTCTCGCAACTCTCTCCAATTTATCAACGTCTTTCTTGAACGGTGGGCATCAGAACTGGACAGAGTATTCCTACAGCAATTCCACCAGTGCCAAATACAGAGGTAGAATAACCTCTCTACTCATACTCGAGATTCTCCTGTTTATGCATCCCAGGATTGCATTAGCTCAGTGGTTCTCAAACTATTGTAGTGGTGACCCCTTTCACATAGCACGCCTCTGAGTGTGACCCCCCTTATAAATTAAAAACAGTTGTTTATATATTTAACACCATTATAAATGCTGGAGGCAAAGCGGATTTGGGGTGGAGGCTGATTTAGTCCCACTCCTTTTCACTAAACAAAAGCTCTTCCATCCTTCCCAGACTCAATCCTCTGAACACTTTTTGCCCTTCCCAGACTTTGCAGAGTTCCTGCTCGCTATCACAGAGCGTTGCCCCCCAGGGCCTTCTCCCTGGAGTCCCAGATCCTCCTGAGCCACTGACCTTCATGGATTCTTCCCTGGAGTCTCTCTTCTTCCAGACCTGCTTTAGGGGTCTCCTTCTCCTCAGCTGCTCTCTCCCTTCAGGGACAAATACAAGTTCCTTCCCGAAGACCTTTTTATGGTTCCTTTCCCCTTTGTCCATGCCTTCTTCCAAAGCCCGGCTTTCCTAGTCTTGCCCCTCTTTCAGAGTTAAACTCCCTTTTCAAAGCCCTCACTCAGTCCTGCCCACCTTTCAGGGGCCCACTGCCCAGGGCTATTCCCTTCCCCTGCAGCCCCGCTTTTCTTCCAAGCTTTCTCCTAGTCTTGTCCTTCTTTCAGGACCCAATGTCCAGGGATGTTCCCTTCCCAGACAGCCTAACTTTCCTGATGCTTTTCCACAGCTTCATCTCAGGAAAGGATCCCAAGGCTTACTTTCTTCCTTGGCCTCCTTTTCTCTAGCTGGAAGCCCTACTTTTATAGTAGCCACCCAGTTCCTGTCCAGCTGGGTTTCATCCCAAATTGGGCATGGTCCCTCCTCCAAGTGCAATTGGATTCACCTATTGAGCTCTCCAGCTCCTCTTAACTCCTTAAGTGCCAGTGTGAGGTTTACACCCCATCACAGTACTCTTTTCTGTTTATGTACTGAGAAGCAAGGGGCGTGAAGAGAGGCGGGAATCAGGCTATGCATCTCTATTATCACCACACCACAGTTTAGGAAACCTATTGTCCTGAATCCCTCTATTATTTCCTGCACATTCACCAAAGCACAATCCTGTGCAGCAGGACACAATGGCCCTGCACACATGGATGATGGCGGCACCCACCATAGACTTTCCAATACCAAATTGATGTCCACCAAACAATAGCAATCAGGGGCTGTAAGTTTCCCCAGCTTAATTGCCATGTTTCTCCACTGTCCAAACAGCTCTCATTTTGGTGTCTTTGAGCAGAAGAGCTGGGGTGGTTTTGAGACAAAACTCCAGGAATCTGACCTTCCACATCTGAAAGTTGTGCAGCCACTATTGATTGTCCCAGATTTCCATCAAGATCTAATCCCACCATTCTGTGCTTGTTTCATGGGCCCAGTGACTGTTTGCAGCACCCGCTGACTTTCATTCCCTGTCTGTATCACTCTCTTCTCTCCAGTCTTCTCATTTTCGCTGCTATATGAGCGTCCGCCATCATAATCGTTGAAAATTTGACAAACACAGAAGAATCAGTCACCCCGTCTCTAAACCAAGCACAAAACTCCATTGACCTGTTCAGCATCCATGGTTCTGTCAGTAAGAGGGCAGAGAGATTGAAAGCCAGAGTAAGGAAGGATTATGGGCTGTATTGGAAGAACTGTGGAAATTTAGAGAAATAGCACAAAAAGAAAATTATGGGATGGGGCACAGAGAATTGTGTGGGAACTCGATCCAAAGCTCCCACAATTCCCTGAGAGGAGTGCTGGTATGTATATCTATGGGAAACTTTTCCCACCCGGTAGCACACCAAACACTGGCACAAAGACACGGGGATACCTACCCACACTGCCGCACGTCTTTTGCCGATAACAACCCCCCTCTGCAAGAATGTGCTGCACCTTCAAAAACTTGCAACATGGGCAGATGTATGCTGGCACAAATACCACCTGGAAAACTTTCTAATGTAGATGTGGCCAAACAAGTGAATCTTTAGGAGAGAACGGAATGGAGGAAGGATAATAACCTGGTCAGAGGGAAGATGGAGGGTGCCCCTATGAATAAGGGAAGGCAATAAAAAAGATATGCAGGCAGGAGTCGGAAAATGAGCTGATCAGGCCCAGTATCTTGTACACTTCATCTTACTGTACTGTATCAGCATGTCCAAAAATGGATAGAACAAAGGAAAGAGGCCCTAACAATCATATTCATAGAATCAAAGAATCGTAGAATATCAGGGTTGGAAGGGACCTCAGGAGGTCATCTAGTCCAACCCCCTGGATAGTTAGGATTTAGTATAGTTTTCACAGAGCTGTTTTGTTTGTTTGTTTTCTCTAATATGTTACTGCCTGCAATGGGGATGTGAATGGTCCAAATGGCACCTACAATATGGGTCTTCATAATTTCTTATGTGCTATGTGATTATATAACTGGTGCTGAAGAAGTCTGTGTAAGCATAACAACAGGGTCTCTGCTAATATAAACTGGCACAGCTCCATTAACACCAGCAGAGAAATTGGCTCACAATCTCCACAGAGCAATAAACACGTCCTTATGCTGTAGTGTAAGGATTGAACTTGATGTTACTGTTAATTGAAGTTTTATTTCCATTGCTCTAAGGGGGAATAGATTTTCTTTTCAGCCCTGAAGTCAAAATAATAAACCCTTTTCAATTTAACATGGAAAATTACACAACTAAAGTCAAGCCATGAAACCAGTTTTGGACCCCACCCCTATATTAGATTTTTTTAAAAAATAAATAAATAATGGTTGCAAACTCCACTGGCAAGCACTTCATTTAATATAACACATCATATACTGAAAAATATCATTATCTTTTAAAATAATTACTATTGATTTTCTTTGGACTCCCTTAAAGACGTCCATGCTTGGAGGTCTTTAGAAATTTTTTTCCTGCTAATTATAATAATTGTAAGACCTGATAAACACACAAGTTAAATTCACTAAAAACCACCAAAAATTGACAGGTTTCAAAGTAGCAGCCGTGTTAGTCTGTATCTGCAAAAAGAACAGGAGTACTTGTAGCACCTTAGAGACTAACAAATTTATTTCAGCATAAGCTTTCATGGGCTACAGCTCACTTCTTCAGATGCATAGAGTGGAACACACAGACAGAAGATATTTATACATACAGAGAACATGAAAAGGTGGAAGTACGCATATCAATTGTAAGAGGCCAATCAATTGAGATGAGCTATCAGTAGCAGCAGAAGAAAAAACTTTGAAGTGATAATCGAGATGACCCATAGAAGGTGTGAATAGAACTTAACATGGGGGGGGAAATTCAATTAGTGTAATAACCCAACCATTCCCAGTCTCTGTTTAGACCTAAGTTAATTGTGTCTAATTTGCATATTAATTTGAGTTCAGCAGTCTCTCTTTGGAGTCTGTTTTTGAAGGTTTTTTGTTGCAAAACTGACACCTTGAAGTCTGTCACTGAGTGACTAGAGAGGTTGAAGTGTTCTCCCACTAGTTTTTGAATGTTATGATTCCTGATGTCAGATTTGTGTCCATGTATTCTTTTGCGTAGAGACTGTCCAGTTTGGCCAATGTACATGGCAGAGGGGCATTGCTGGCACATGATGGCATATATTACATTGGTAGATGTGCATGTGAACGAGCCCCTGATGGTGTGGCTGATGTGGTTAGGTCCTATGATGGTGTCACTTGAATAGACATGTGGACAGAGCTGGCATCGGGCTTTGTTGCAAGGATAGCTTCCTGGATTAGTGTTGTATCTGTTATATGGTGTGCGGTTGCTGGTGAGTATTTGCTTAAGCTTGGGAGGCTGTCTGTAAGCGAGGACTGGTCTGTCTCCCAAGATCTGTGAAAGTGAGGGATCATCTTTCAGGATAGGTTGTATATCTTTGATGATGCGCTGGAGTGGTTTCAGTTGAGGGCTGAAGGTGGCGGCTAGTGGCGTTCTGTTATTTTCTTTGTTGGGCCTGTCCTGTAGTAGGTGGCTTCTGGGTACTCTTCTGGCTCTGTCAATCTGTTTTTTCACTTCAGCAGGTGGGTATTGTAGTTTTAAGAATGCTTGATAGAGATCTTATAGGTGTTTATCTCTGTCTGAGGGATTGGAGCAAATGCGGTTGTATCTTAGAACTTGGCTGTAGACAATGGATCATGTGGTGTGTCCTGGATGGAAGCTGGAGGCATGTAGGTAAATGTAGCGGTCAGTGGGTTTCTGGTATAGGGTGGTGTTTATGTGACCATCGCTTATTAGCACAGTAGTGTCTAGGAAATGGACCGCTTGTGTGGATTGGTCTAGGCTGAGGTTGATGGTGGGATGGAAATTGTTAAAATCATGGTGGAATTCATCGAGGGCTTCTTTTCCATGGGTCCAGATGATGAAGGTATCATCAATGTAGCGCAAGTAGAGTAGGGGTGTTAGGGGACGAGAGCTAAGGAAGTGTTGTTCTAAATCAGCCATAAAGATGTTGGCATACTGTGGGGCCATGCGGGTACCCATAGCAGTGCCGCTGACTTGAAGGTATATATTGTCCCCAAATGTGAAATAGTTGTGGGTGAGGACAAAGTCACAAAGTTCAGTCACCAGGTTTGCCGTGATGGTATCGGGGATGCTATTCCTGATGGCTTGTAGTCCATCTTTGTGTGGAATGTTGGTGTAGAGGGATTCTACACTACCAGCACTCCCAGCTATCTTCGAGACACCACTGACTTCCTGAGGAAACTACAATCCATCGGTGATCTTCCAGAAAACACCATCCTGGCCACTATGGATGTAGAATCGGCAAACCTGGTGACTGAACTTTGTGGAAGAACACTTCAACCTCTCTAATCACTCAGTGACAAACTTGAAGGTGTCAGTTTTGCAACAAAAAAACTTCAAAAACAGACTCCAAAGAGAGACTGCTGAACTTGAATTAATATGCAAATTAGACACAATTAACTTAGGTCTAAACAGAGACTGGGAATGCAGGATCAGATCTTATATTTTAATTTTTTTTTTGCAAGGAGGATGCCTCATCATGGTTCATGTCTGTAAACTGCTTACAACACATTCTTGGTTGTTTGGGGCCCAGACCTATACACATTTAAGGCCTGATCCAAAGCACATTGAAGTTAATAGAAAGACTCCCACTGATTTTAACAGGCTATGGATATGGCCTTAAATCAATGGTAAAACTCTCACTGACTTCAATGAGTGCATGACTGAGGCCTATATAAGTAATGAGTGAGAGTGTGCCTGATTTGGTGAGGCACTGAAGCTTTCTTCAACTCTTCTTTGGAAAGCGTTCAGCTCCTTTTGAAAGTTGTCATTATGTTTGCTACAAACTGCCTGTGAAACCCTACATCTGACCTGAGAAATGCGAGCAAACACAACAAATGATCTATGACAACTGTCTGGATTTGACAGGTTTGCATGGCAATTTCTTCCCAGGGATAAGTAGTTGTGGCAGAGAATTGTAAAACATCTCAAAAAGGAAAACTAGAATTTACCCACAAAATGATGTGTCAACTTGGCACATTCGTTTTCTCAATGATTCAGCAGTGTAGACACTCGGAGGAGGCAAGACATCTAACAGGGCTCAATATGAACTTGCTGACCTGACCTGAAAAAGCAACCTAAATTCAAATATGAAACTTTACAAAATGGCTTAGTGTCGTGGAATGTGTGTTATGTATTGTGTTTATTTAGGCCATTTTCAGGTGGCTTTTCCCGCTCTCTCACCATTCCAGTTTGCTATTAAAAATATTAAGCTTTCATGGTGTGATTCTGAGAGGTGCTGAGAACCTATAACTCCCACTGCCACCAAAGAGCTGCAGGTGCCCATTGCCTCAAAGTGCATGGACAGGAGAAAAAACAGAGCCATCCTTCTGTCTATTTAAGCTTTCCAGCTAGGTATTCGCTCAGCTTCTTTTTTCACATACCTTTGATCTTTCTATTGTTGGTCCCCCCATTGGTCTTCCCTTGTCGTTCCCTGTGATCTCCATCTGCTACATTTCTTCCTCCGACTGTGATCTCGCTCATTTTTCTCATTCTTTCTCTCTATGGTAAGTCTGTTCCTGCACCCTTCCCCATTCTTATCAACCTTTTGGCACCTTTTTAAAATGACTGTGCATTTTCTCTTTGGCCTGCATAACATTTTTCTATTCTATGGAGCCATTTCCTGTCTGTCTCCCTCCCTGCACAGCTATTTCTGTTGAACATAGGATGCTGAAGCCTGGTTCTCTTCCTTTTTACACCTTTTATACAGGTTTAACTCCTCTAACTTCAATGAAGATACTCTTCATTCACAACAGCATTAGTGAGAGTAGAATCAGGCCCCAGATTGAGATGAAAACCTCTGAGGTGAAACGAAAATAATTTGTTAGTATAGCTCTCCTGCTTTACACACAGAGCAGTAAATACTTCCCTATTTCCATTCTACACTAAAGAGGAAAACAATAAATAAAATCTCATCCCGACAAACTTGCATAACTATATCCAGTACTACACAGGAAAGCACACTGGAAAGATTAGAAATAGCAGCAGTTAATTTTTCAGCTATCAGTCAGCAAATTGTCTCAGGCGATCAGTGAAATATATTTTATAACCGTTCTGCCATCTAAAACAAAATCAGGAAGAGCCTTCCAAAATGATCATGAGGCTTTTCCAGGCCTCATCTTGTTCTTCTTCATCACATGAGGAGTCCCACTGAAGACAATGGTAGTCTTTAGGTAAGATGAGCAGGATTTGATTCTCCAAGGTAGGTGCTAATTTTGTGTTTGTATCAAAACTTGGTCGCAAAAGTAACAATAAATAAATAAAAACAAAATAAAAGGCACATTGCTGGATAAAGCCCTAAATACTTAAGAAAAGTGGGACATTATATCCTTTCCTCCTCCCTCTATAAAAACAATCACTAATCGCAGATAGGCAAATTCATCTAATTTTGATTGATTTTGAAAAGAACCAAACTTGTTGAGTTTGGAGGTGCATCTTGAATGCGAATATTATTGCTTTTATATTGCACTTAGGAAAAATGTGGGCGGGGGGAATCAAGCACGGAGGAAAAAAGGGAGGAAATGGAACAGCTCAAAAACAACTAGAAAGAAAAAAGGAGCAGAGAGGGAAAGTGAGGAAAAATGCAATGATAATACAGTACTGTACATCTACTGTATACAGACCACCAATATGCACAACCTAAGGCCTCTTGCAGAGGGGGTCCACATGAGCAGAACTTTAGGTCTTAGCCTTGTCCCACTGAAGTACCTGGGTCTCCACTAGGAATCAGAACCCCTTTGCAGGATGAGGACTGCAGGGTAGTGGCTGGGTTGTTAAATTACTAAATTTATTCCATAGCACATATTTCCTTTAGAATGAATGTTTATTTTGTCTCAATTAACTAACCGTTGGTGGAAAGGAATTGCAAGAAAAAATGCCAGAACTCAAACCGGATGTTTAACTGCATGAACAGTTTGAAAGTTTTGCAAAACTTATGAGCTTCAACTAGGGTTACCATACGTCCTCTTTTTCCCGGACATGTCCGGCTTTTCAGCACTCAAACCCCCGTCCGGGGGGAATTGCCAAAAAGCCGAACATGTCCAGGAAAATGGCGGCTCTGCTCCTCCCTTGACTCTTCGGCTCTGTTTAAGAGCCGGGCTGCCCGAGCACTACCGGCTTCGGGCAGCCCCCATGCCTCCGGACCCTGTGCCGCCGGAGCCCGGGAGGGGAAATGCCCGGCTGAGGGCACAGGGTCCGGAGGTATAGGGGCTGCCCGAAGCCCAAGCACTACCGGCTTCACGGTCTGCCGGGCAGCCTCCAGACCCTGCGCCCCCAGCTGGGCGCTTCCCCTCCCAGGCTCCAGCTGCGCTGGGGAAGTGCCGGCCGGGGGCGCAGGGTCTGGGGGCTGCCCGGCAAACCGGGAAGCCGGTAGCGCTCGGGCAGCTCTTTCCTCGTGGCTGGGAGTGGGAGGAAGGAGGGGTCAGAGTTAGGGCGGGGAAGGGGCGGAGTTGGGGCGGGGCTGGGGGTGGGAAAATGGGCGGGGCCAGGACCCGTGGAGGGTCTCTTTTTTTATTTGCTGGATATGGTAACCCTAGCTTCAACCCAATGCCCCATACCAAGTAAATGTTAACTTAATGCACGCACTGAGGGTGAAAAGAGCTCTCCATGTATTCTCTATATAACTATAACTCGTCAAGTGACCTGGATCAAATTTTTATTTTCACGTGCATTAAAACCTGATTTATATGAATAATATCAAGACAAACTGAAATGACAGGACATAGAGTTTGTTACACTATATTGCTCTCAAGTCCTTTTAAGCTGCTGTGGATAAGGTGCTAACCACAGGCCATTCATTATTACTGGCACAAAGGAGCAGCTTTTGTCCTGTGCAGCATTAAGCAGCAGCAGCTTCCCCATTCTGACGTTAGGCTGTTATTGCTTCAATACTGATTTCTTTCTTGATAAGTGTTCTTTCTGGATTACAGCCATTTCATATGCTACAGGCAGGTGTCTGTTGCAACGAGCTTTTCAGAATGGCCAAGAGCCAAAGTGAAACACAACTATGACATAGATTTTGCTTAGCAGTTTCAGTTCTTATTAAAATCATGTGTGATCTTGTATCTTATGTACAAGACATGTTTCCTGTAACTCAAAGCCCTGGATGAGTACCTAACTCATGAACCATCAGATAACATCGTGGGGGAAGCTATTCTCCCTCTCTGTACAAGTGATAAGGCATTCCAATAAGATAAACAAGAGATATACACACCAAGGAGGAGGGGGGGGATTAGTTCCATTGTTTGTTCTTGTTTGTTCTTGATCCTGACCCAAAAAGGAGTTGGGGGAGGGGGGATATCACAAGGCTATTTTAGGGGGATTGGGGTATTGCCACCCTTAACTCTACGCTGCCTTCAGAGTTGGACGGCTGGAAAGTGGCGGGCTGTTGGCCGGGCACCCAGCTCTTAAGGCAGCACCCCAGCAGCAGCAGCAGAGAAGTAAAGGTGGCAATATCATACCATGCCTCCTTTACTTCTGCACTGCTGCCTTCAGAGCTGGGCAGCCAGAGAATGGCAGCTGCTGATTGAGGGCCCAGCTCTGCAGGCAGCAGTGCAGAAGTAAGGGTGGCAATACCATACCCTGCCTTCCTTACTTCTGCGCTGCTGCTGGCGGCGGTGCTCTGCCTTCAAATCTGGGCTCCCAGCCAGCAGCTGCCGCTCTCCAGCTGCCCAGCTCTGAAAGCAGCACCGCCACCAGCAGCAGTGCAGAAGTAAGGGTATCAGTACTGCAACCCCCTCTGCAATAACCTTCACACATACACACACACACACACACACACACACACACACACACACACACACACAACTCCTTTTTGTGTCAGGACCTCTACAATTACAACACCATGAAATTTCAGATTTAAATAGCTGAAATCATGAAATTGATGACTTTTTAAATCCTATGGTCGTGAAATTGACCAAAATGGACCATGAATTTGGTAGGGCCCTACTAATAACCAACACAATACAGTAATCCTAGGGAGGCCCTGGCTTCGTAATGGATCGGGAAAAAATGTGAAAAATAAAGATGATGATGATAAAAAATGAACCTCCAAGACTTGCATGTAACAACATGAAAGAAATGTTGATAATACTGAGCCAAATAGTAATACAATTAGCCACAATACAGTCCGGTACAGCTAGACATTTTGTTTCAGAGTAAAAGCTAGTATAGATTCTAGGGAGTTTTTCATGAACCCTCAACATTTAAGACACTAAGAATAGGTAACACATCCAAGCAAGAAGTCCTGTTAGCAAGATAATGCCAGTTGCTTAGAGAATCTTGCAGTCCCTGCCATTCTCTAAAGACACTCACCATCTGCACATACACCACCATTAGATTTTGATCCTTATAACAAATGTTCAAAGGCAAACTCCTCAGAGTAAGTACTGTTGAAACAACTCAGCTACCAAAAGATTTAGCAACCTGATTCTTACTAGCATTAGGCCCGGCAGAGCTTTCAGATGCTTAATGTGGAATAGCAAAAGTAGTATATCACTTTGAAAGAGGAAAATAATCAATATTACTGCAATTTCCTTTTAAAATAGAATTTTCTGTGAAAAGCCAGCACAGCCTCATGGTACAATATAACATCCCTGCCTATATAGTTGAGTATTTGCCAGATTTTCTGTTATAAATACATATTATCTGGGATTCACACATTCATTTCAGGGATTAAAATGTGCATAAGAAAAGTGTTTCAATGGGACAAGAAACACACCTAAAGATCTTCCCATGTGGATCTCTTCGCAAGATGGAGGTCACTGGTTGGTGTGGTATGTGTATAGAAGTGTACAGTATTGCATCTAGTTTATCCTTACATTTTTCTGCACTTTCCTGATCTCCCTAATAAAATATCTTAAAATATGCTTGGCTGTTTCTCAACTATGAGAGGATAAGAAAATGCAATATTTAGATGTTGTTTTACCCTCCAACAAACTCAAAACACCTCAGTTAAAACAAACAGTCACAGCCTACTTTACCTCTTATATCGAATCATTATTTTGGCAGGTAAAACAAAATGACCATGAGCCTGATCCTAAGAGGTACTTAGTCCTATAACTCTCACTACATACAACTAGAGATAAATGTGTTCATCATCTCTTGGGATCAGACCCAGTAATATTTAACTTCAAGAATAAATTATTGTATATCACTTGCGTGCTTTATGATATTTTTTCCATGGAGTCTCAGCACAATAACTGCAAATATGATGATTCCTCACTTAACAAATGTATCATTCCAGGTTTGTTGTGACCACTGGGATCTGCAAAGCCAATGACGCACACACTTTAAAGTGTAAGTAGAGTATATTATTAAATAAACTAGATATTGTTAGGAAAGCCCTTTATAATGGGAGCAGTAGTTGCACCACATTGTCTCTTCCCTGCAAGTTTTGAGGCTCTCCATACTCTACAGGTAGGCTTGCCATGTGTCCGGTTTTCAACACGAACACCCAGTCAAAAAGGGACCCTGGCGGCTCTGATCAGCACTGCTGACCAGGCCCTGAAAAGTCCAGTTGGCATGGGGTTGGCACGTTCCGAACCCCTCTGCCCTAGCCCAGAGCAGCCTCCTACACCCCAAATCCCGCATCCCAGAGCTCGCACCCCCAGACAGAGTCCTCACCCCCCACACACTCCAAACCCCTCAGCACCAGCCCAGAACCGCTCATTTCTGGCCTCACTCCAGAGCCCATGCCCCCAGCCCAGAGCCTGTACCCCCCTCCCATGCGCCAACACCCTGCCTCAGCCTGGAGCCCTCTCCCACATGCCAAAACCCTCGGCCCCAACCCCCAGCCCAGATCCCCCTCCTGCACCCCAAACCCTTCATCCCCAGCCCCATCTCAGAGCCTGCGCTCCCAGCTGCAGCCCTCACCCCCTTCCGCACCCCAACCCCCCACCCCAGCCTGGTAAAAATGAGTGAGTGAGTGAGGGTGTGGGAGAGTGAGCGACAGAGGGAGGAGGGATGGAGTGAGGAGGGGGTGGGGCCTCGGAGAAGGAGCGGGGCAAGTGGTGGGAAAAGGGTGTTCGGTTTTGTCCAATTAGAAAGGTGGTAACCCTATCTGCAAGGCACATGGAAGAACTTTAACTCCACCCTCTATTGCGTGACACTGAGGAATATATACATGCTAGTGCTTGTGGTCCGAAGTCAGATCTAATCTAAACTGATTTTTTAAGACACATATAAAATCAGTTTAATCTATGATCACAAGTAATACCATGCATGGCATCACTACAGGGCAGAGTTACATTGTTTGGGTGCCTTAACGGAGTATTTCTGTACCTTAGTATGTTTGATTTTCTTTTAAGTTTAATGTTATCTCTGAATTTCCTGGCTTTTGGGGATAGTACAACGTACCTGTAATGTACTGTATTTAAGTTACTGATATGTACTTTCACCCTTAATTCCATTTTAACTTAGTCTTTTTGCCTGGAAATGTAGAGAGCTCAAACTGTACATAGCACTTTACAAGCAGTAAAACAAACAGCTAAAAACGAAGTCCCTGCCCTGGAGAGCTTACAGTATAAAGCTGTAATGCTTTAGCTAGTAGCTATAAAAGTTATATTGTTTTTTCTTTATGCCTTCTCCCTGAAGCATTTTTATTATTTTATATTTATGCTTTGAAATCAACCTGAAGACTTTGTGAGGAAAAGAAGAAAGAACTATTTCACTTTGTCCAGTGTTCTGGTCCCTATAGTCCTTCCTAGCTGGGTTTATTTTGGGTAGTTCAACAAAACCTCCCACAGAGATATCAAAGACTTTCAGATAGAACAAAAGTCTCTAAGTTGGGCTCTAGCTCTAGAAGTAGCAGGAGAAGTCAATGCATTTAGTTTTTTATTCTTACAGCTCATACAATAAAGTAAATGACCCAAGCCCCTCTGTCAGGCATTCATTTTCTTTTATTAATATTGAAAAAATAGGAAGTTGCTACTTTTTTTTTTTTTAAGATTCTACAGCTTCACATGATCCATTATAGAGAAATCATTCAATGTAAAATTAACTCAGGCTGTGCTTATCTTGATAAATATCATTTCACTAGCTGATGGAACAGCAATACAGGAGAAGCCAACATTTTCTTTTATGTGTACTGAATAGCAAACTCATAATTACCACGGGAAGGACATTATTATGAGGAAACAGAAGGAATTTTAATTAAATCATTCTATCATTTGGGTTTTATTGATACTGAAATATATTATCCTTTACCGCAGACAAATGTTAGTTATCAACACTAATCGATAACAGCTGTGATTTAAAAGAAGTCCATCAAAGCAGTAGTAACTCAAGATATAAGAAAGAAAACCCATTAGAGCATTTGATATTTTAAGAAAAGACTTTACAAATGGCTAAGCAGAAATTAGTTGCATAATAAACATATATTTATCTCATGGGCCTTTTTAATATTTCTGCATCATTGGGCATAATTCTGCACTCCATTGACCAAACATTCTATTAACTTCATTCATAAATTCATTCATATAGTAAAGTACTATAACTTTGCCACCTGTATTTATATGCTAATATTTTCCAAAGTGGCCATTGATTTTTGGGTGTCTCCAGTTTGAGTGCCAAACTTAAGATCCTTAGGAACACAAGAATTGCCACAGCAGATGAGATCCATGGTCACTCTGATATACTGTCTATGACAATGATCAGTATAAAATACTTTAGAGGAAAGTGCAAGAAAAGCAGTAATGGGGATTATGGAACAACCACTCATATGAGAAGTTTCTTCATAATGCTATCAGTACAGTACTAATTACACTGAACCATGTAGGTTTATAACCCTTCTTGTGTGCGTATGTATAAGCAAATTGTAGATGTTTTCATTTCAATAACAATATATAAATGTTCAATCACACTAAGATTTTGCCCTTAATGACGCATTGTTGCAATGAGATTCACAGGCAAATATGTCTGTAAAACATATTGCCTAGTACCAATTTTAATTTTTGTCTTTCAATTTCATTTAATTTCCCTTTATTTTTGTATGATGGGAAAGGATAAATATCGGTGCATCCAATTTTCTCTCTTCTCTAGGCTAAGTCATCCCAACTTTTCAATCTCTCTTCTAATGGAAGTCTTTTTATGCCTCTAATTATTTTCATCACCATCTCAGAAGAGCCTTCCATTTTATTAATAACTCTGTTGAGATAGGGCAACTGGAACCCACCACAGCCCTCCAGGTGATGGCACGTCATTGATTTATATAATGGCATTACAATAGTCATAGTATTCTTTTCGGTTCCATTCCTTATACATCCCTCCTTTTGTTTGCACAGTGAGCGGATATTTTCATGAGCTTTCCACAATGACAGCTAGGTCTTTTGCTTGAGTTACAGTTAATTTAGAATCCAGCAATATATATGAGTATTTCTTCTTACTCCCACCAATGTGCATTACCCTCTCATTTGTCAACATCAAATTTGATCTGCTATGTGTTTTTTCACAAACCTATCTCAGTCACTTAGCCCATGAAAATATCCAAATCAATTTCAATTGATGTTGAGTGTAAGAGTTGGTGAGATACTATCCAACTACTTTACAAAAATCCAATTAGCTGGTGTCTACTGCGCTTCTTTCATCTACTATTTTAGATAGTCTATCCAAACTTTCTTTCCGTTAATGGATTCCACAGAAAAACTATATGAAATCCCAAAACTCATATGCAGTTTATTTAAGAAAAAATGTGGACAAGAGTAAATCAAAGGATCCGAGAAATTAGAGATAGAAAGAACCTAGAAGGTTACCTAATATATACCTCATCTCTCTTCTTATATTGCTATCTTGGTGCATGGTAAGCTACACATATAAATAAATCTCTTTGCACTGAGATGAGACTATCCCACTAAATTGCAAATCTGGGTTAATGAAATTTTACAGTTTGTGAACATCTACTCAGAACTAATGACTAAGGCAAAAAGGTAGGATTTGGTCCTGTCCCAAACTGTCTGAACATGTAATATTGATGAGCTCTTGGATGAATGCAAATCAGCTTCAACAAGCTGGTTAAATGCAGAAACACCACGTGCATGTAGTTTCATCCTGCATCAGTTTTATAAAAGTCAGCATTCATTATGCAGCAAATTATACACAATTGGTCTATGCCATTGCACAAGCCCAGACTACTGAGAAAAATCAGTATCTTAAAAAGCAAATTCTTCATCCTTCATGTTATATAAAAAAACCTCTGTGGACAGAAGTGAGTTATGGGTTTATCGCACATATTATAGAGCCCTCAAATGAGTCATTTATGCTGGAGGCACCTGGGAGCTATTGTATGACTCTTGTATAAGTAAGGGAAATGCTCCATAATTCTTTCCAGGGCATGTAATATTACAGAACTTGGCAACAAGGATCTGCAGCTAAAATGTTTTCTTGATCTACAAATCTAAGCAATAGGCAAAGATTCCTCGACAGTAGTGGAAAAGTAGCACAGTAGAGGCTTTTGTAAGGGAAGAGTGTCACATATAACACAAATCTCAAAAATGCAATGGCAATCCCCACAATGCAATTTACAATCCTGCAACTTGACTATATGCAGCTACTCTCTCTACTGTATCATGGAGGGGTCCTACAGTTGAATAGCACAGGAAATTGAGAGTGTGGATTAAAGGGTTCTATTCCTGCAACTGATTCATTGTCTGACATCTTTGCAACTGAAGTTGAAAAGGTCATGTAATCTTGCTTTGCCTCAATTTACCATCTGTAAACTGAGTAAAGTCTGCAAGAATATAAGTATACTATTGTGGGGTTGTTCCATACACAATTCATATATGAGGAACAACAAACCAAAAGAGAACAAAACCCAAGTCACCACGAGGGAGCACAATATTTCTGCTTGCTACCCATCTGCACCACTCTGCCTCATCAAACAGCACCTCTCTTCTGCAGCCTCCTAGAAACTACACAGAATGCAATCAGAATGGTTACAGAGCTGCATATAACACATGCAATGAAAAGGCTCGCAGCCCAGTATAAAATAAACAAAAGGGGATAGGGTGGGTGGGTGGGTGTTCGTTTTGAACTTCCAACACCATTGACCAAAAAATTAAACACCAAAATTATGTTACTACAATGTTTATGGTTAATGGGTCAAATTCTTTGTAGTGTAAATCCACCCATGTCAATTGAGTTACACTACAGCTGAGTCTGAGCCAGTGCCAAATGCTGAATTCATGATAAACTCTGAGTTGAATCCCACCCAATACCTCCATTCATTCCTGCTGTGACATTTATTGCAGACTAAACATCACCCTTCTGAGAGACCCAGGCATTTACCCAGGTACAATGTGTTGAGTTTTACCTTTGAATTGTCTGGCTTTTTCAGTTTAAGTCAGACCTTTATATCATTCTAGTGCAAGTTTTCCACTTCATACTATATAAGGCTCAGATCCTGGAAGAACTTCCTGAAGAAATGGGTTCTCAGACAACCAAGCTCCTCACACTGATAGTTTTCATACAGTTTCTCCTTGCGCAAACTGGCAACTACCATGTATTCACTTTTTCTCTAGCCTGGGGAAACCAAGACCCAGAGTTCTCTGAACCAGCAATCAGTGCAGCTCCATTCATCATCTGGGAGAGAGTGTAAAGAACTATGTGATGGACACAAACATCAGTGTCTTGCTCCAAACTGTATCTACTTTTTTCTTGTTTCCTTAGACACTTACCACAGAAATTTCAGAATGTTCATTCACTTACTTTTCCAATACAGTAACAGGCATTAGTAATAATTAGTTAGTAGTGATGTTGTTACTTTTTGGGATAAATTAATCACATCTGCAAATTAGATTGTATTTGCCTTGAATTATGTACCTGTATAGCAAATATGTAATTGCCTAGATTGGCAGACTGGGAGGAATGAATTGCAAATTATTTATATTGTACCTTAATTTAGCATCTAACCTAATTAAGAATAAAGTTTGCTTTCCAAGCAATCTAAATTTTGGGAATTGAGCAAATGTATCAAAGTTTTCATCATACAGGACTGGATATCTGAAAACTGTTTATTCACAGAAAGTCATGGTGGGATATCAAAGCCTGCAACCCAAACAGTGCATGGGGTATTCCAATTTGGACTACCAGGAGCATTTACATTTTCCAAATTCCCTCTCAATTCACCTGCCTATACCATTATTAAGTGAATACCTAGAATACAAAGTACAACATTCCCATTCATCCATACATGGACACCTATCAGTAGCATATCAATCTGAGTGTTTAGCTGCTATACTAATAGCAACAGGAGTACAGTTCATGTAGCCACATAAAACAAGAGATGTTGAAATGAAACAAATGGTTTTAAACTTTTAAAATTATTTAATTAAAATCTTTGCTGAAAACACTAAAGACACTGTGGTAATATTAAAAAACAAACAGCTTTTTCTGTTCCATCATTCCCCTGCACATTTCTCAAATCCATAACAACACCTTCATAAAGGGGGAGAGGCATAAAGCATATCAGAGCAAATTGTTCATCTTGCTGATCTAACAACATATAGAGTCCCACTGGGGAAAGACACTTTACCAACAAACATACTGTTAGTGTTCTCTCAGAAGGCCAACCTCCGAAGGTGTGATGGGGCCGATTCTGTTGGGCAGGCCAAGAAAAAGTGTTAACTAATTAACTGAATAACTACACATGCCGAAGTAAATAACTGAATATCTACCCACGTGTAAAACCTTTATATTAATATTCTCATTAACACAGTGAGAAAAAAATCAGCTGCAGTTCAGCTGTAAAGTTAAACCAAAGTACTAAACTCAATGGTTATGCACAAGACAGAACAGAAGCTTAGCAACTGCACCCCCTTGTGCTATAACAACAAAGACGTATATAGCCCACCTTAACTGATTAGTCTCATTATAGCTGGTACGGCAACACCCATTTTTTCATGCTCTCTGTGTATATATATTTTCCTACTGTATTTTCCACTGCATCTGCATGCATCCGATGAAGTGGGTTTTAGCCCATGAAAGCTTATGCCCAAATAAATTTGTTAGTCTCTAAGGTGCCACAAGTACTCCTTGTTCTTTTAACAAAGATGTTGTATCCTTCTCTATGAAAGCTTCATCTGCTGTCCTGCTTTGCAGGTTTTCTCTGCATTTCCTTAATTTAAAGTAGCTGCTTTATAGCATCTTAAGTCGCCTACTCTAAGTCCAGTTTATTCCAGAGGAGTTCAGCCTGCTCACCCTTGTATGTGTTTGCTAAAATGTGCTGGCAAGCTGGAAGTTCAAGTCTCTGTCTCAAGGAGTGAAATGTTTCTTTCTTTGAAAGAGACCAACTTTGAGGCATCTCTATCCTAAGGGACAAGGAAAGGAAAGGAACCCCGCCGCAGCTTCTAGTATTGCTAGGGTTGCTAACCCTCCAGGATTGGCCTGGAGTCTCCCGAAACCGGCATTGATCTCCCGGTGACTGAAAGCAATCCGGGAGATTTTAATAGGATATTTTAAGAAAATGACATTACACCATGTTGGGGAAAAAAATCTCCAGGAATAGCTTCAGACAGAGCTGGCAACCCTAAGTAGTGCTTACCATTTTGTTAGTACGTTCTTTTTCAGCACTAGATATAAGGCAAGAATAACCAGCAGAGATGCTCAAAGTTTTCCTTATGCAAGCCAAGCCCACAGGAAACTCGCCTTGTTTTGGGTTTCACTGAAAACTTTAAACTCAGTTCCAGTTTCGACAAATGGTTTGTGAAAATTGCTAAGCTATCTTGGGCCCATTTTCGAGCAATCTCGGGTTGAGTTATGGTTTCAAGTCAAAATCATGCACCACTGGAGGATTCAATGCAAAATACTGTGAAGCCAAGCGGTTTGGCATTTAGAGTTCATTCAAACTGAAAGGGGACTGATTCTGCAAGGTCTTTGCATGCAGAACTCCCATAAAATCAGTGGGAATTCTGCCTATAGAGGGTGGCTTGTGGGATCAGGCACAAGGCTCATGAACCTTCATGTTCAAACCTAAGGGAAAAGGTCTGTATCAACCCTCTGAAGCAAAGTAACAGGATTTCACACAGTTCTATCTACTAGTGGGAAAAAAACCCTTTCTTCAAAGACTAATTAAGGAAAACCAGTCTTTTCCAGGAGCCAAACAAACCCACTCTTAGACACTATTCAATGCACAAAAATGACTGTATAGATGCTGTGAGCCATTATTTAGTGGATTAGCTTCTTCCTTCTCTCAGCAATTGTACTTCTGTGGAATAAATTTCACTAGGCTAATCTTATTGTGTGATCTTGAAAGTGCTTGCATCAGCACCAATACCTAGTCCAACACGGAACGTGTCTCGTGAGCAGTGGTGCAAGTAGGACAGTACGGTCCAGTACGCCGTACCAGAAAGCTATTTATAGCCGGTAGGGTGTACAGGAAAGACACAGGAGGAGCAGAATGTGGAGCCGCTGGGCGGCCCCACGCCAGCAGCTCCTCCAGCGCAGCTGGTACCGCCCCCAGCCCTTCCACACAGCTGCACGCCTGCGTCTCCTGTCTGGGGTCTGTACAGCTGCCCCATCAGTGGACAGGGCCGGGGACAGTACAGCTGCGCTGGAAGAGCTGCCGGCGTGGGGCTGCCCAGCGCTGTCACGTTCTGCTTGTTTCGGGGCTCTCCTGGGAACCGCAGCTCCACTGGCACGGCTGTACCTCCCCAGCCTCACCCCCTCATCCCTGTCCTCCGGCGGGGCTGCTGTACAGACCCCGGACAGGACTCAAGAGACACAGCTGTGTAGAGGGGCTGGGGGTGGGGCTAAGGGCAGTACAGCTTCTGTATTCAGGGAAAAGGGACTTGCAGTACTTTCTTTCTGAATCCTATCCTGCAATTATAGCATTTTGAAAATGCCATCTAAGGAGAGGGGAAAAAAGATGTATAACTAAATAAAGCTAAATAAAGGGGCAGGCGGGCAGCAGCAGGTAAGCTGGGGCGGGTGGGATGCGAGGAGGAGGGCTCCGGGGAGGCGCAGCGCGGCCCAGTCCGGCCCCGGCCGGCCCCAGAGCCTCCAGCCCGGCCTGGGCCCTGGGGCACCGGCCCCAGTTCCGACCGAGCGCGCCGGCCCAGCCCCGGCCCCAGCCCCGGCCCCAGCAGCTCCGGTTCTGGCCGAGCGCGCCGGCCCCGACCCCAGCGGCTCTGGCCCAGCTCGGGCCCCAGGGCGGCTGGCCCGGCCCTGGCCGAGCACCTCCGGCCCGGCCGGCCCCAGCAGCTCCAGCCCGGCCCGGCTCGGGCCCTGGGGTACCGGCCCCAGTTCCAGCCAAGCGCGCTGGCCCCAACCCCAGCGGCTCTGGCCCAGCTCGGGCCCCAGGGCGGCCGGCCCAGCCCCGGCCGAGCACCTCCAGCCCAGCCCCAAACCCCGCGACTCCAGCCGGAACGCAGCCCGATTCCTGGGCTCTTGTTAAAGCCAGCCCTGGTCAGGGAACAGGGAGTGGGGGGTTGGATGGGTCGGGAGTTCGGGGGGCTATCGGGGGGCAAGGGTGCGAAGAGGGGTCGAGGCAGGCAGGGAGCAGAGGGGGTGTGATGGGTCAGGAGTTCTGGGGGTCCTGTCAGTGGGCGGGGAGCAGTTGGATAGGGCATGGGAGTCCCAGGGGTTTCTCTGGGGGCGGGGGTGTGAATATGGGGTGGGGATGTGGATAAGGGTCGGGGCAGTCATGGGACAGGTAGGGTTCTAGGGGGGCAGTTAGTGGCAGGGGTCCCAGGAGGGGGCACTCAGGGGACAAGGAGCAGGGGGGATTTGGGAGTTCTGAGGGGGGCAGTCAGGGGGTGGGAGGGAGTGATTGGGGGTGGGGCAGGGCAGGGGCGGGGCTAGAGCAGGGCTCCTCCCCCCGTGTCCTCTTTTTTGACTGTGCAAATATGATAACCCTACTCAATAGGAGCTCATTGAGGCTTTTACCTCAGGCAAGCGCAATGTCACTTGGAGATCCAGGGAGTGCTGTTATTGTGCAACTCTTAAAGAGACTGCCACATCTGCCAGTAGTACTGAAAGAGGCACTCCCCTATAGTCCTTGCATTCAGAGGAATGTACATACCACACAAAGCCTGGTACTTGTGCTAGGCACAGACAGGGAAAGGCCCTTTGACCACCAAGCAGGGTGGGACATAATCTTGTCCTTAATATTTGTTAAACAAATGATCAGACTAAAACAGGTTGCTAGGCTGCCATACTCCTAATGGACAAACATTGACAGAGACTTGATTTTCAAATAGATATGATAGACAATTAGCCACTCTATACTGGGCCTGGCGCCCACTTGGCTGTTACTGTTCAAGAAGTTAGTATTTTAAAGTCAAAGAGAGTGCCTAGAATTTACTACTCTGGAAGACCTAACTGATGATTCTGAGCCAGAGTCCTTGTATTAAAGGGCCAGTAATCTAGATCTGAGAAAAATGTTAATTAAAAACAAACACAGTTTCACTTTTATGGTTTTGTTACCAAAGCAGCCAAAAACCTCACCAATAGGCTTCAACTACTCTGTCATCTAGCGGTGTCTTCTAGGGGGAAAGGATCTTCAGTCCCCCACATCTAGCCTGCACAAGGGAGCCAGCAGGCCATCTCCCAGATCTGCAGAAGGCAACCCATTTGCCTGCTCGCCTCATTCCTAGTCTTGAACTGGAGGACACCCACTTCCCCAAACCATTAGTTTCTTCTAAGATGATACATGTATCATTAGCCTTTTCTGACAGGTACTGAAGCAGCACAACATGCATCTGTAGATTAAACAACAATTTATTCTCTCTGTACATTTTTAGATTGGCTAAGACTTTGTAAATCACAAGTAATTCTACTAATTCTGGTGATGGAGGAGAATCTGGTCCTAAGTGCTTAAAAGAATATTACCCCAAATAATACCCCCAATAAACCCTCCAATCCACATTAAAATAGAATTCTCTCTCTCAATCTATTCCACAAATCAGTCTAACCAATCAACCCAGGGAATGTCTGGGACAGCAGAGAGGCTTTGCAACATCCCTGAAGAGCCAACGTACTGAAAAACATTGGAAGAAAAGTGGGATGTGAACTAACATTGGACTGATTTTTTTTTTTTTTTTAACAAAAATTCTTTCTCAGTGAAAAATACAGATTTGTCAACACTGAAACCATTCCATAAATGCATGTTGATTCTGTTGAACTAGTTGGCAGCTGGTATCAAGCGGAGTACCCCGGGGGTCGGTCCTGGGGCCGGTTTTATTCAACATCTTTATTGATGATCTGGATGAGGAGATGAATTGCACCCTCAGCAAGTTCGCAGATGACTCTAAGCTGGGGGGAGAGATAGATACACTGGAGGGTAGGGATAGAGTCCAGAGTGACCTAGACAAACTGGAGGATTGGGCCAAAAGAAATCTGATGAGATTCAACAAGGACAAGTGCAGAGATCTGCACTTAGGACAGAAGAATCCCTTGCACCGCTACAGGCTGGGGACCGACTGGCTAAGCAGCAGTTCTGCAGAAAAGGACCTGGGGATTACAGTGGATGAGAAGCTGGATATGAGTTAGCAGTGTGCCCTTGTTGCCAAGAAGTCTAATGGCATACTGGGCTGCATTAGTAGGAGCACTGCCAGCAGATTGAGGGAAGTGATTATTCCCCTCTATTGGGCACTGGTGTGGCCACATCTGGAGTATTGCGTCCAGTTTTGGGCCCCCCACTACAGAAATTATGTGGACAAATTGGAGAGAGTGCAGCGGAGGGCAACAACAATGATCAGGGGGCTGGGGCACATGACTTATGAGGATAGGCTGAGGGAACTGGCCTTATTTAGTCTGCAGAAGAGAAGAATGAGGGGGGATTTGATAGCAGCCTTCAACTACCTGAAGGGGGTTCCAAAGAGGATGAAGCTCAGGTGTTCTCAGTGGTGGCAGATGACAGAACAAGGAGCAATAGTCTCAAGTTGCAGTGGGGGAGGTTTAGGTTGGATATTAGGAAACACTATTTCACTAGGAGGGTAAATTAAATTAATGGAGATAGCCTATCTCCTAGAACTGGAAGGGACCTCGAAAGGTCATTGAGTCGAGCCCCCTGCCTTCACTAGCAGGACCAAGTACTGATTTTGCCCCAGATCCCTAAGTGGCCCCCTCAAGGATTGAGCTCACAACACTGGGTTTGGCAGGCCAATACTCAAACCACTGAGCTATCCCTCCCCCCTAAGCACTGGAATGGGTTACATAGAGAGGTGGTGGAATCTCTTTCCTTAGAGGTTTTTAAGGACTGGCTCGACAAAGCCCTAGCTGGGATGATTTAGTTGGTGTTGGTCCTGCTTTGAGCAGGGGCTTGGACTAGATGACCTCCTGAGATCTCTCCCAACCCTAATTTTCTATAATTCTATGATCTGTTTTGGTCAAAAAAACCTTTTAAAGAATTCTAAAAAATATAGAATCACTTCATTTTTTTTATTCAAAACAGCTTTTCTTTTAAAATGTCCTTTAATTTATTTTTTAAAATTATTAAAAAAAGCTAAAAATCTAAATGAAATGTTTAATTAGGGTTGAATGAAAACATTTTTTTAAACTTTTTGATTCATTGAAAATGTTGGAAAATTGCATTCTCGTTTGACCCAAAATATTTTTTTTCCAATTTTTCAGAATTGATGGTGAATGGAAAACATCTGTTATTTGCCCAGCTCTAATGTGAAATTTAGCATTTAGTTAAATCATATAATTGCAACGTCTGGGGTCTCAAGTGAGATGGGAGGAGATTTCTAAGGTAAACAGGATTTAACCCATTTAGAGCTTAAAAAGGTCAAAGCCAACACTTTACAGAGTACCTGGAAATAAGCTGGACACCCACACAGACCAGATAGCACCAGCTGAAAGACACAGTACCTAACTGACAGTCTGCAAACCGGATGCAAGGTAAAGCCCCAAGTAGAGCACACTGCAGTAATCAGCTCTGAATTTATTAAGGCATGAATCACAGTGGTGAAGTCTACATTGTAAACATGGGTACAAATCAGCAAACTCCCTCAATTACGGTATATCACAGAGTCATAGAAGATTAGGGTTGGAAGAGACCTCAGGAAGTCATCTAGTCCAAAAGGAGAGTGGAAAAGAGCAGGAGACAAGCATTTATTTCTTCATGAATGAACCTAGTACCCTTCCTATCCCCCACTGGACCTTGTCAGTCAAGAAGAACCTGGGTCCCTTTGATAGTTTGCTGCCTAAAGCTTGATGCACCATTCCCAGTGAATATATATTCTCTCGATCCAGACTCTGAGTTTGACCATCAAGCAAGCAAGATGGATAGTGCCAAGAAATCTTATAGAAAAAGTAACAAACTATCCTCATGCCGTGAAATACTCAGTTCTTTTGCCAAGTGGACAGAGATCATATTAACCAGGCTATTCTCTCAGAAGAGTTCTTTTGATCCAAACTACCTGAATGGGTGTGACGAAGTGTATGACAGATATTGCAATATCTTTGGGAACCATATTTGTGTGAAATGTATGAATGATTTCTGTAACACTGTGGGCCAGGGTGTGTATATAACTGCAGGTACAAATTTTGCCACAGCTCATCCAGGAACTAAAAACAGGGTGGGGGGGTGGGGGGGGGAGGTGGTAATTAAGGTAAATCACTTAGGTTGTAAACAACTCCAGAGACGCACCACCCACATATACAAGTTCAAACTGGTTTCTCCAGAAACCATCAGACAAGAAAGGGCTTTTGATATAAAAAGGCTGGGTTTAAAATGACTCAAGGCCTTCTTTCTGATCCAACAAACGGACAGAATCTTCTATCCAATGGGGAACCCAACCCTTGAAGAATGATTGGAAAGACTTTGGCCTACTAGGACCCCATAAGGCTGATGGGTATGTATGTTTAATGTGTGTTTAAATCTGTTTATTGTTTGTATATGTTTGCTCCATAATGCTTTTACCTTAAGAATAAATGTGCTTACTTAGAAAGGGCGGGGTGGTATCTTGTAACTGCTGGCAATGCACTGTTCAGAGAAAGCAAAGCACAGGTGCTGGCCTTTAGGCAGACTGGCTTCCTGGGGATATTACAGTATAATCCAGGGAGTTGTGCCTCCTAAATCCTTACGGTCAGAAGGGAGTGAGACAAAGATCCCTGATCAGAGACAGGTGACAGATCTGAGATGTGACTGGTAATTCCTGAAGTGGACCCTAGAGGGGAATACAGGTGAAGTGCAACAATGGAGAACTCCCTTCTGCATTCTATGTATTCATAATGTAAGACTCCAAAAATTCCTTGTGACATAATTGGACAGACTCAGCACAGTGCTCTAGCTGTCTCTCATTGAATTAGCAATCACAGGTCATCATTTTACCAGTGTTATGTGAGGGTGAGAGAGCACTTACAACCCCATGGCCAGAACCTCATCTGATGTAAACTGGCAGATCTCCACTGACGTCCACGGAAATACATCCTGCCCATGGTATTGATCGTAGAGGATAGAAAATCATTATTTTCTCCTACCAAGTCATGGACAGAACTGTGCATCATGCAGCCTGATTATTCAGCACAACTGAAACCTGGTCCTATGGATTGAACATGCCTTCCATTTATACTTCTGATTGATATACTTCTGCAATGCTTCAATAACTATACAGTAATTGCCCACTAATAGCTGTAACAATAGAAAAGATTTATTTTTAAAGCTGAGTGAATTGTGCTTTATATAGTACAACCTACCATTCCTCATTGAAACTCATTTTAAAGCGCACCACTGAACTATTTATGTCCATATTAAAATGTCATTTAATTGAGGAGGTTTTATGGCTAAAGAAAACACAATGATCGTTCTGAACTTAATGCTCGTCCCCAAATTTATGAAGACTGTTCGGCTGATGTTTCTGTTCTTTTTAAGCACACCCACCGCCCAAGAAAAACCAACACCATTTCTTCTGCTTACACATATATTACACGTGGCTTGCAGCTGTTGAATATAGCTTAAAACAGTGATGAAAAAGTAATGGTGTGTTCTTCATCAGTATGAAGTGACCTGCGCTATCATGAGGGCAAAATGAATTCTCTGTGAAAATGTATATTGAAGTCAGTAAAATTGAACAGAAGCTGAGTGAGTGCTTATCAAACACAGATTTGAAGATTCTGGGGTCAAATTCACCCTGGGAGAACTCCACTGTTTTCAGGGATGCATTTGAGTCTTTTAAGCCTGCATATGGGCTAATCAACATGCATAGTAACTACTCTTTATAATGTGTTCCCATATCTAGTGTCTCTATTGAATCTAGAGGATCTAA
The DNA here is from genome assembly GCF_027887155.1 of Malaclemys terrapin pileata. NCBI lineage: Eukaryota > Metazoa > Chordata > Testudines > Emydidae > Malaclemys > Malaclemys terrapin. The sequence goes on along the minus strand of NC_071505.1, from coordinate 19,730,137 downwards.
ATAAGAAATTAATACATTAATCAGATGGGGTAAACATTTCAAGAGTATTGAACTATGAGCATTTAACATGAGGTTTTTTTTCTAGTAACAGTGAGTATTTTCCTCAAAGGAGATCTTTATTATTATGGAAATCTTTGTAAGATGGAATATATGCTACTATAGCCATTCCTGCCATGGGCACTGTAGAGATATACCCTTAACCTATATAGGGTAAAGTCAAGGTTTCTTTTCAGGGCTTATTCAGGCAATGATGCCATAGGGGGCCCAGAAGTCATCTGGATTCCATCCATCCAGGAAAAAGTTAAAATGGTGCTGTTTACTGCTTATGCCCAAGTACTCCAGAGCTCTCAATCATCATGGGGGGTTGGGGAATGACAACCTGAGCCCCATGGAGGAATCAGATGTCACTCCCTTTATCACTGTTCTGGCAGGGACATAGTAAAGATTCCCCTATTTACCTCCCATTTCTTATTTCAGAGGAAACCTCCATCTATTACTCTCTGAATTTCCTCCAAACACACACACATACTAGTTCATATAAGACCTGTTCCTCCTGAATAGCTGAACCCCCTAAGTTTGCAAGGCATAGGCATCTGGGGAAGGTGGTGGGGAACAAGTCAAACACTGAAGCTTGGGTCTTCCAAATCCAGGACCCAAACTGAATGATTGCACAAAAGAGACCCAGATTGGCTTGAACCAGACTTGGTTCTCTTCATTCATCTAAGGGCGCAGGGAGAGGGAAGCAGGGGAGAGAGATTAAACAGCCATTATAAATTATAAAATAACACAATCAGATTCATATAGCAGCTATAGTGAAAATGTTATTGTGCTATTTGATACTTTGGGCTTGATACAAAAATTAGCGGGTGAAGTTCCATGGCCAGTATTATGCAGGAAATCAGATTAGATTATCATAATATTCCCTTCTATTTTATGATGTGACACTGCAATATTTTTCCTGTTTAGAAACAATGATGAGGCAGAAGGCATAGCAAACCTACTGTATTACATAACATCTGCTTTTTAAGATGCATCACCAGACTTCTCCAGCTTTATGGGCATAAGGCACGATTTATACCTTCGAGCAGACTGTAACCACCGCATATAAACCTTTCTAATAATATTGTGGCAAAGCGCTGGATAACGTGAATGGAATAGGTTTTGGTATTCAGAATTAACTGTGAACACTATTAATTTGCCACCTGTATTCATTTTAGAGGACACATTTTGTTGGACTCTTTTGGACTTTAATATTATAAATATAGGCACACCCCAACCATTAAAAATGTCTATAATTAATAGTTGGTCATTAAAAGCAGTTCTGCCTGAAACAAAAACAAAAATGTTAAAATATGGATTCAGTAGTTCTGTTAATTCTACTGTTAATATATATTTTATTACAAATAAGTTGTTTTTAAAACTTCAAATAAAATTAATTTGTTCTAATGCTTCTTGTCATTTTTACATCAGGACTTGCAAAACCAAGAGTGCAGTGAAATACTAACAGCATTGTATAGTATGCAATACGTTACAATCACAGTTGTAATAGGCTAATAAAATAATGATTTCCCCCTTGAAAGCAGAGTATCCTCTGTGGGAGTTTTCCACGGAACACACAAAACAGTTGAAAGAGACAACACTGCTAAAATTTCTTATATTCTTGCTCTGATTTAAAAAAAACAACAGAGATGCTTTTCAGAAACTATTTACAACCTGTGAAGAAAGACAAAATTCTTAAATTGAAGTCACCGGAGAAAATCTGCAAAATTCCGGTCTCCCTCGTTTTGAAGTTTGTCAGCTGTTGCCACTCTTCTGTGCTCAAATTTAGTAAGAATTGTTATCACAGGGCCTCCTGATTGCTATAAAGTGGGCTGTTATTTAAATCACTATAGAGTTTGAATAAAATAGTCAAAATCTGGAGACAGCATATAAACAGGAACCCCATATGGTTCCACAGATGTTTGCAAATCAAAAAACAAGCAACACTGAGCATGCAGATACTGACACTGATTTATGAACACATCTGTGTGTTGCACAAGAGTTGTTAAGCCAAGAAGACACCCTGAAATCTGGATTGACAGCATTTGTGGCCCCATTTCTGTAAAAGTGCTCATAAGTGTTCAGGATAACGGATATCTTTATATTTATCATACAAATGAATAAGGACAGCACTGCCCTGACCCCCGTCTCTGTTCCTTTGCACTGAACATCAAAAGTACAGATTCCAATGCAGAAGGGTTGTGGAATACTCACCTGCATCACATCTCAAAGAACAACAGTTACAGTACAGGCAAATAACCATTTTTTCTTCTTTGAGCAGATGCAGCCGTGTATTCCATGTAGGTGATTCTCAAGTAGGAGGTGCAGGAAGTGGGGCTCTGAGTCCATTCAAACAAGGAGTGCAGGATCGCTTTCCCAAAGTTTACATCTGATCTGGATGCAGAAGTAATGGGTCAGTGGTTTATAAACATACATACAGAGGACGTATTATGCAAATGTCCAATACACTAACGTCACTTAGAAATGCCACTGACACTGCCTGGGCCCTCGTGGAATGATCTCACACCCTTTGAGAAGGTGCAGAATGAGCTAGTTCATATGCTGTCATGATACAGGAGATACCCACCTGGAGATTGTCTGGGAAAAAGACTGCTTGCTCCTTCATTTGGTCTGCATTTGAAACAGACTAGATGAAGAACAGAAAGGTTTAGTCCTATCCAGGTAAAAATCTAAACATCTCCTGACATCCAACATGTGAAGATGCTGCTCATCTGGAGTTGAATGTGGCTTAGGGAAAAACACTGGTAGATCTATAATTTGGTTCAAGGGAAACTGAGGGACCAATTTAAATTAAAAAAAGCATAGGGTGTGGCCCAAGGTAATTTTGTCTCATGTAATAAGGCTCTGCTGCCTAAGGTTGCAAATCACACACCCTCTTTGCCACAAGGAAAGCAGTTTTCAGACACAGAGGGGAAAAAGATGTTGCCAGAGGTTCAAACAGAGGTCCTTTAAGAGCCGGTAAGACAATATTAAGGTCCCACGAGGAACCGGGTCTTTAGTTGGAGGGGGAGAGAAGAGTGACTGCTTTCAAGAACCTCACTACCATGGAGTTCAAAAACATTGACTTCCCATAGATGAGGGGGATGAAATGCTGAAATTGCACCAGGTGCAACCAACTAAGACCAGGACCAGAAGACTGAAGGTATAACAGGTAATCCAAGATGTACTGGATACAAGCCATCTTTAGTTGCATTCCCTGAGCGAATGACCACATTGAGAACCATTTCCACTTGGCCAAATAGACTGCTCTGGTGGAGGGATTTCCACTATTAAGCAAGATTTGCCAGACCAGTTCCAAACATCATTCCTCTTCTTCATATAACCACGCAGTATCCAAGCTTTGAGATGCAGGGAGCTGCGGGCTGGATGCAAAATCTGATTGTGATGCTGAATCAGGAGGTTAGGGTAAAGAGGAAGAGATATGGGAGGCCAAACTGATAAGGTGAGGAGGTCAGAAAACCGACATTATCTTGGCTATGCTGGAGCAGTGAGAATGAGCTTGGCACAAATCCAGTTTCAGCTTGAGAATGCCTTGCGGGATGATTGGAATTGGAGGGAAAGCACAGAAGAGTGCTGATTCCCAACAAGCACCTAGTGTTGGGATCACTAATAGAGATGCCCCACTCACATGACGGACAATGCTTGAAGCTGGTGAAGGCATCACAAAGGGCAACCAACTACTCTAACACTAAACTAAACCTAAGGTACTACCGCAATCTAGAGAAAAAAATCAGAAAACAGAGACTGAAAACGTGAAGTAAAAACACCACACAGAGCTCTGACTCTAGCTGCTAGGCAGTGAAAAGGGACTGAGGAAGGTTGGGGAGGTGCCACACTTATATGGCAGGGGAGGAATAGGGCCACAGGGCGCAAGCTCTGCTATGCAAAGTTCTCTGGCTTCAGAGTGCTGGGCGCTCTCACATCTACATGGAATACGCAGCTGCATCTACTCAAAGAACTATGGGTAAATTAAACTAAGGTAAAGAATAACAGAGTTCACACAGGAATTTAATACAGTTTAACTTAATTAGGGTTACCATATTTAAAAAATAAAAAAAGAGGACACTCCACGAGCCCTAGCCCCGCCCTTTTCCCACCCCCGGCCCCACCCCAACTCCGCCCTTTCCCCGCCCCTTCCCCAAAGCCCCCGCCCTAACTCCCCCTCCTCCCTCCCAGCCACGCGAAAAGGGCTGCCCGAGCGCTACCGGCTTTACAGTTTGCCGGGCAGCCTCCAGACCCTGCACCCCTGGCCGGCGCTTCCCCAGCGCAGCTGGAGCCCGGGAGGGGAAGCGCCCAGCCAGGGGTGCAGGGTCTGGAGGCTGCCCGGCAAACCATGAAGCCGGTAGCACTCGGGCTTCAGGCAGCCCCTATGCCTCCAGACCCTGCGCCCCCGTCCGAGCACTTCTCCTCCCCGGCTCCAGCTGCTCTGCTCCTCCCCTCTCAGACTTCGGCTCTGTTTAAGAGCCAAGCTGCCCGAGCCAGCACTACCGGCTTCGGGCAGCCCCCCTTGCCTCCGGACCCCAAGCCGCCGGCTGGGCACTTCTCCTCCCCGGCTCCAGCTGCTCTGCTCCGGCGGTGCAGGTTTCCGGAGGCACAAGGACTGCCTGAAGCCGGTAGCGCTGGCTCGGGCAGCTTGGCTCTTAAACAGAGCCGAAGTCTGAGTCCGGGGGAGAGCAGAGCAGCTGGAGGCGGGGAGAAGTGCCCGGCCGGTGGCTGGGGTCCAGAGGCACAGGGGCTGCCCGAAGCCGGTAGCGCTGGCTCGGGCAGCTTGGCTCTTAAACAGAGCCAAAGTCTGAGTCCGGGGAGGAGCAGAGCAGCCGCGGGAGAGGAAGTGCCCGGCCGGTATTTTTCCCGGACATGTTCGGCTTTTTGGCAATTCCCCCCGGATGGGGGTTTGATTGCCGAAAAGCCGGACATGTCCGGGAAAAAACGGACGTATGGTAACCCTAACTTAATCCACTTCAACTTCACACCTTTTAAATAATTTGGATTAATGTTCATGGAACTCCCCATGTAGACAAGACCAAGTCCAGGTAATTTCTCGCCTCCTACTCCCTCTTCCTCCTATTCCCTCTCCCTTTCCCATGGCCTGCAATGGTTGAGGCAGCTTAAATATATCTTAAAGAAAACCATGTTTATTAGAAAATAAAGAGAAAAATCAATGAAACTCACAGGCAAGCAGTATCAGATTATTTCTCTCAGGTCAGAGTATCAGGCAACCAAAAAAACAACAACTCTCAAACTATAAATGAATCAAACTCATTCTGCTACAGGGTGGGTGTGACACCCTGGCACCCCCATATTCACCATTGTCATATAATTGGGATATATTTTGTACAAAGTATGCCTTGTGAGGTAACATTCTAAAAGGCTTGAACTGCAAGACATTAATATCTCATTGGATTGTATAGGCTATCATTGTATGTGAAGTTTGGCTATGTATGTGCTACTGAAACATGTGAGGTTGAGAATACTCACAAGCAGTCTTTCAGATACAACAATAGAAAGGCCAAACAATGTTAATGGTTTATTGAGCACAAGCACAAGGACTACCCCAGGACCTGTGTACAACAGAAACCTCTCAGAGATAACACAATAAAATGGGAACTGTTTGACCCAGATCACAGCAAAAGATCTTTCCAGCAAGTTGGAAGAAGATATAAAAGGATGAAATGACATCAGGACAGTCACTCTCCCTACAACAACACACCTGAAAGTACCGGAGGAAAAAAGTCTGAACTGGGGGGGAAGTGCAGATCCCAGGCAGGAAAGAATGAAGCCTGCCTGGGTATGCAAAAGCTAACCTGCTTGTACTATCTAACTGGGCGAGACACTGCTTGATTCAAATACTAACTGGTACATTAGGCTTAGATTGTGGTTTTGTTTTATTTCTTATGATAATCTACTTTGATCTGTTTGCTATCCCTTATAACAATGATGGACAACCTGCGGCCCACAGGCCGCATGAGGCCCATCAGGGTAAGCTGATTGCGGGCCAAGAGACATTTTGCGGATGTTGAGCAGCTCCTAGTGGCCGCGGTTCACCCACCACTGCCCTATAATCACTTAAAAGCTATAGTTCTGTAGTTAATAAATCTATTTTATATTTTACCTAAAACACTGTGTGTTGTTTGAAGTGCAAAGGGGATAAATCTCAGCTCATGAACAAGAGTTGGTGCACATCCACTTTCCTTTGTAGCAGTGGCAGACTGGGTAATAAATTCATACTGGTTGTGTTTTGACCAGGTCAGGATGGTACAGCTCTGGGGTCTTAGGCTGGGGAGCTGGGAGTATTTTGGCTGTAGCTTCTCTATTGTGGATTCATGATTGGCTGGCCTGTGGATGTTGGTGTGAGTACAAGCTTGGAGGGCTTTACAGCTTGTCACAGTACAAGAAGGAACCCAGACTGGTGAGACAAAGGGCTCAGTTGTACCTCAGTTCCAGGTGGCACCCCATGGGGGAGTCATCACAGTGGGAAGAGAGAGAGATGGTTATTGTTAGTTAGCTCTTTTTTAAAATAACTGGAATCTGCTTAGAAATTATGGTAATGGGGGTCACACACAGAGATAGATTAGAAAAAAAGTAAAATCTTGTAGTTATTTTAAAAGGGACAGCCCCTTTTTCGCTCTCCCCCACCCCCACATCAGGTCAATGTAAATTATACTTTATCCCATATCTCAACAATAATCATGTGAAGGATAATAAAATTTGCAACAAATATATTATTGTTTCTGTATATAATTTGGTACCACAAATAAAACCCCTTAACAAGATGTTTTCCTTGAAACGTAAGGGATCCCTAATATTATAAACTATTTGGGAAAACTAAAGCAATTTTGATATTTTTCTCGCCTCCTCCTTTTAACAAGGCAAATCATGTAACACAATTCTGATCTGTTGTTCTCAGATTTAAGAAACATGCTGCAAAAGGTAATCCAGTACATTTCTGCTGTGATCTGTTCTTCCTATGATGAACAACAGTAACAGAAACTACCTGTTCACCAATCCCCAGTATTTTCTTTTGCTATCTTCTCCATCTACTTACAAGAGCAGGATGGAACATTTGACAGAACTTTTTTTTCAATCAAAAAAAAAAAGCCAGTTGTTTCATTAAAGCCTGAAACATTTTGCAGAGACAAATCCATTTAGATGAAGTCTTCACTGGGAAGGTTTCTGAGGTTCTGGGTGGACACTGGTGAATTCCAGGGAGAAAGAAAAAGAGAAATTGAAAACTTGCTCTTTTTGAGTGGAAAACTGACATTTTGATGCTATTCTGTTTCATGAAAATATTCAAAATATTTTGTTTTCATTCCAATGAGGAACTAAAACATTTTTAAACCTCAAAAGTGGTCACAAAATGGAATTGTGGATCTCTGGCCAGCTCTACTAGTGACACCTGCCTATGTTGCAAGCGAACTAAAACATGGCTTCCAGATGCAAACAACTGCCCTTTGGGTGGGTCTATACTTGGTTTCAGAATTAAGAAGCAGCAGCCCTGCCTATTCTTTTCTCTTTCCCCCCATAATATAAAATTTTGTTTCCCAAGACACAATCTAGATCTTCTTCTCTTCATACTAATAGCAGGATTTTTACTGCAATTGGAGAAATCTCATACAATATAGTTGCAATATAGAACAAAGGAGAATGCAGCTGGCAGGCCGACTGATTATTAAAAACCCCAGTGAGTATCATTTCCAGCTTTTGAACAGTATTAACATGCATACTCTATAATTTCTGGCTCTGAACAGTCACCTTTTATAAAATTAACAGCTGGCTGGTAAATCACAGGGTGTGGGCAGGTGGAGGTCATTCACCTATCCAAATGTCCTTCACCCTAGCAGCTCTCTAATTTAATTTCCTAAAATTAGGAGGATTGAAGAATAGCTTTCTTCAGCTATTCTTTCCTCTAAAATCAGCCCTGAAAATCGGCCTGCAAGAAAACTGCAAAGTACGTGTAGTGTGCCTTGGCAAAAGCTTGATGCTTTGTTCTGTATGTTCTTACACACACACACACACACACACACACACACACACTTAATCATTTATCTGGACCATTTACAGATTGGACTGAGTCAAATATCTGATTTCTTCCTCCATCCCCTATGATGAATTTGAAAACATGTGTTTGGGTTATACTTTTATGAAATGCACTTCCACCGACAAGTCAATTTTGCACAATTTGTAAAATGATAAACCTTTCTGCAGAAATACTTTGAACACATGGAATGGCCATGGTTGACTGTTCTTCCAAATGAAAATGACGTGGTTATTTGTATTTCTGTCAAGCAAATTTAGCTGGCTGCTGCCTAGTGCCCACTTTTCTAATTTCTTATGGAATAGTCAAGCCCATGTTCGAAGAAACAAAGAAAATGAGGAACTGACAAGATGCTTTATAACTATCTGCATTCTGCTGGAACAAAGAAGGAAAGCAATGAGTGATGAAGGCATTAGTTTGTGAAGGGTAAATCCATTGATCACTTGGAACATGATTTAATAAGTTTTCAGAGTCTGATGATAATATAATGCAAAAGTGTCGCATTGAATTACCGGTGTAGAGCAAGATGAAGTTCACCGACATGTTGTTCAGACTACTATCTTTGGTTGAAAACATTTACTTTTTGAAGTGCATTGCCAGTCTCCTTTAAAAGAAAATAATTATTCCAAAGGAAAAAAATCTTCTGTGGAACCTCAAAAACTGAGATTTTTTTTTTTCTGGTTGCATGGAAATACCAGGAGGTAATTTGTAAAGGATGCGCATGAAGAGCATGCAATTAGGTACAACAGCAAAACCAAACAAATGGAAATATTTTCATAACTGTAATGTGAACAACAACTGAAAATGAGGATGGGAAAAGCCTGCATGTCTAAATGAACTGACAAGTGCATATTGAGCCTTTCAAACTCAATTGGCACGTGCAAACTATTAGCTCAGCCATGCGAAATTCTGTGACATGTGAATAAATATATTGGGGGAGGTCTGTAGGGGGTTCCATTGAGCAATATGATCATGGCAGTAATAGGAAGTAAATCTTTGTGACTGGGTTGGGAAATTTTCAAGACAATTTTTCAATTTTGTACTAGATTTTAGAAAATACATGGGAAAAAAACTTGTATATATTTCAATCAACCACCACTTTTTGCTCAGTAACACAACTATTTACTCATTTGCTGTATTTCATATATGCATGAATTCCAAGGGCAGAAGGGACCATTATGATTATCTAGTCTGACCTTCTATATAACACAGGCCATAGAACTTCCCCCAAAATAATTCCCAGACCAGATTTTTTAGGAAAAAATCCAATTTTGAATTAAAAATTGTCAGTGATGAAGAATCCACCACACCACTTGATAAATTGTTCCAATGGTTAATCATTCTTACTATTAAATATTTCCAGGCGTCTTATTTGTCTAGCTTCAACTTCCAGCAATGGTATTGTGTTATACCTTTCTTGGTTAGAATAAAGAGCTCATTATTAAATATTTGTTCACCATGTAGACATTTATAGACTGTAATTAAGCCACTCCTTAACCCTCTCTTTGTTAAGATACATAAATTGATCTCTAAAAGGCACATTTCCTGATTCTTTAGTCATTCTCATTGCTCTTCTCGGAACTCTCTCCAATTTATCAACGTCTTTCTTGAACGGTGGGCATCAGAACTGGACAGAGTATTCCTACAGCAATTCCACCGGTGCCAAATACAGAGGCAGAATAACCTCTCTACTCATACTCGAGATTCTCCTGTTTATGCATCCCAGGATTGCATTAGCTCAGTGGTTCTCAAACTATTTTAGTGGTGACCCCCTTTCACATAGCACGCCTCTGAGTGTGACCCCCCTTATAAATTAAAAACAGTTGTTTATATTGTGACAGACCCAGACCAGTGGGGTACAGGAGTCTTGTAGAGGGCAAATATACTGGTCACTGGATGAGTAGTTTTCTGTCCCTGAGTGACCAGAACAGGGGCTGCACTAGAGTAATCAGGAACCTGCTAGAACCAGTTAAGGCAGGCAGGCTAATTAGGACACCTGGAGCCAATTAAGAAGAAGCTGCTAGAATCAATTAAGGCAGGCTAATCAGGGCACCTGTGTTTTAAAAGGAGTTCACTTCAGTTTGTGGTGGGAGTGTGAGGAGCTGGGAGCAAGAGGTGCAAGGAGCTGAGAGGATGTGCTGCTGGAGGAGCGAGGAGCGAGGAGCACAAGCGTTATCAGACACCTGGAGGAAGGTCCTGTGGTGAGAATAAGGAAGGTGTTTGGAGGAGGCCACGGGGAAGTAGCCCAGGGAGATGTAGCTGTCATGCAGCTGTTACAGGAGACACTATAGACAGCTGCAGTCCACCGGGCCCTGGGCTGGAACCCGGAGTAGAGGGTGGGCCTGGGTTCCCCCCAAACCTCCCAATTGACCTGGACTGTGGGTTCTTCCAGAGGGGAAGCTCTCTGGGCTGTTCCCCAACCCACATGGTGAATCTCTGAGGCAAGAAAATCCGCCAATAAGCGCAGGACCCACCAAGGTAGAGGAGGAACTTTGTCACAATATATTTAATACCATTATAAATGCTGGAGGCAAAGCGGATTTGGGATGGAGGCTGACAGCTCGTGACCCCCCCCATGTAATAACCTTGTGATGCCCTGAGCAGGGGTGGCTCCAGGCACCAGCACCCCAAGAGCGTGCCTGGGGTGGCAAGCTGTGGGGGGGTGGCCTGACGGTTGCCATGATGGTGGCAGTCAGGCTGCCTTTGGTGGCTTGCCTGCGGGAGGTCTGCCAGTCCCACGGCTTTGGTGGCAATTTGGCGGTGGGTACGCCAAAGGTGCAGGACCAGAGGACCTCCCGCATGCATGCCACTGAAACCACAGCACCGATGGACCTCCCGCAGGCACGCTGCCGAAGGCAGCCTGCCTGCTGTGCTTCGGGCGGCAAAATACATAGAGCCGCCCCTGCCTCTGAGGGGTCCCGACCCCCAGTTTGAGATCCCTCATTAGCTCTTTTGATCACAGTGTCACACTGTGAGCTCATGTTCATCTGATTATCTCCCATGACCCACACATCTTTTTTAGAGCCACTTCTTCCCAAACTAGATTCCCCCATCCTGTATGTAGGGCCTATATTCTGTCATCCTAGATTAGGGTTACTATATTTTAATAAAAAAAAAGGAGGACACTCCATGGGGCCCTGCCCCTGCCCCCAGCCCCGCCCTGGACCTGCCCCAACTCCGCCCCTTCCCCAAAGTCCCTGCCCCAACTCCTCCCCCTCCCCTGCTTCCCGCGAATCAAATGTTCACGGGAAGCCTGAAACAGGGAGGCAGGAGGTAGGCTGGGGCTGGGGCTGAGGTGGTGACAGGGGAGGAGCGTTCCAGTCCGGCCCCCCATCCCCCCAGCCGAGCGGCTCCCTCTGGCAGCTGGCCGGCCCCGGCCAAGAGGCTCTGGCCCTGGCGTTTCCGGCCCAGCTTGGGCCCTGGGGCGCCGGCCCTAGTTCTGGCCGAACGCGCTGTTCCCGGCTGACCATCCCCAGCCCCGGCCGAGCTCCCCCGGCCCTAGCAACTCCAGCTCGGCTCAGGCCCCAGGGCATTGGCCCCAGCCCCAGCCGAGCACCCCGAGCCATGGTCCCAGCAGCTCCGGCCCAGCTTGGCTTGGGCCCCGGTTCTGGCCGAGCGGCTCGGGCCCGGCCCTGGCCCAGCACCGGCCCTGGTCGAGCAGCACCGGCCCCAGCGGCTCCCGCTCCGGCTCCAGCCCCAGCGGCTCCAGCCCGGACCCAAGCCCCAAGACCCCTCCCTATTTTCCCGGACATGTCCGGCTTTTTGGCAATTCCCCCGGACGGGGATTTGAGGACCAAAAAGCCGTACATGTCCGGGAAAATCTGGACGTATGGTAACCCTATCCTAGATGTATACATTTATATTTAGCCATATTCAAACATATAATGTTTGCTTGTGCCAAGTTTATCAAACGTTCCAAGTCTCTTTGGTTTACAATGACAAGTTTCTAGGCTTAACCTGTTGATTTAAAAGATAAGGAAACAACTGTGGAGAAAAAAACAAAAACAAAACAGCCTAGAATCAGGTCTCTGACCCTTATGCAAAGCAAGACAAAAATGTCAAATATATTATGTAGAATTTGCAGAAGCATGCAGGCATAGTTTAAGCAAGTATTTAGGTATGTACAAAAATCCAGCAAAAATTAGCCCATTTACCATAATGTGGCTTTCAAAGTCCGAATTTACATAGCAACACATCTAGTACAAAATTCAAAAAGCCATTTGGCAACAAGCATTTAGTAAAATGCTATCACAAGTGTTCTAACATTTTGCATATGAAGAACATGAGTGCAAATGCCAGTGTCTTGTCAATAAAGGTGCAATTCCTTAACTTGAAATTTAATTTTCAAGACTTCAATTCACCAATGTGGACAGAAAGGTCATTTAACACTGCTGAATCAGTTATACAGAATGGTCCTCCAGGAGTTGAAAGCTTATGTAATAGTGCTGCTGCTAACCCATTTATGTTAGCTGAGTCTTCCATTGGAGCAGAGTCTTTCACTCCCATGGGTGCAAGAGGCCCCATATTGAATGGAACAGATCCTTTTCCTTGTGCAAAGATAGGGAAGGCCACGGAGAGCTTTGAGCAGGTAATTCTCCTGCCAAAATCTCTGCAAAAGGGAGGTGGATCATAGCAACCATAAAGGGCTACTGTAGCCCTGAACCTTCCTAGTGGATTCCATCACATGTTGTGGAACCCTTTGTGCCAAGCTCATTCTCTTGGTCTTGGTGCAGAGGCCAGAGTTTAACCCATAGACTGCAATCTTAAGAACAAGGCAGACTGTAAAACCCTTATCTTGCAAACACTTATGCACCTGCTTAACTTTAAACATGTAAGCACTTTGAAAATACTGCAATGATTAAATTATTGCTATGCTTAAGTATTTGCAGGATTGGGGCCTGCACCTCCTCTTTTTTAGCACATACGCAGTAAAGTAGGATTCCCACTAATAGGCAGCGATAGCCAGTTTTCAAAGCAGAGCACTATTTAAAATTCGTCAGGTGGAAGAAAAAAGGGGATAAAATAAAAACAGTGAATAAAACTGAAACTATACTGAGCCTGCTTCTCTACTGCCTTGCACCTCTTATAATCGTCTACACCTGAGCAAAGGGAGAGTAAGCCACCATAAAATTCTGATTTTGGTAGCAGTTTACACGTCCTTTGCACTCGCACTTTACAGGTGTAGTTGATTAGACACACACATTGTAAGGGAGCAGAAATAGGGTTACCATATTTAATAAATAAAAAAAGAGGAACCTACATGGGGCCCTGGCCCCGCCCATTTCCCACCCCAGCCCCACCCTAACTCCGCCCCCTTCTCCCTCCCACTCCCAGCCATGCGAAAAGGGCTGCCCGAGCGCTACTGGCTTCACGGTTTGCCGGGCAGCCCCCAGACCCTGCGCGCCCGGCCGGCGCTTCCCCAGTGCAGCTGGAGCCCGGGGGGGGAAGCGCCCAGCCGGGGGCGCAGGGTCTGGAGGCTGCCCGGCAAACCGTGAAGCTGGTAGCGCTTGGGCTTCGGGCAGCCCCTATGCCTCCGGACCCTGCGCCCCCGGCCGGGCACTTCCCCTCCCGGGCTCCGGCGGCGCAGGGTCCGGAGGAATGGGGGCTGCCCAAAGCCCGTAGCGCTCGGCTCTTAAACAGAGCCAAAGAGTCAGGGGAGGAGCAGAGCTGCCGTGGCCGGAGGCTCTGCTCCTCCCCTGACTCTTCGGCTCTGTTTAAGAGCCGAGCTGCCCGAGCGCTACCGACTTCGGGCAGCCCCCATTCCTCCAGACCCTGCGCCGCCGGAGCCCGGGAGAGGAAGTGCCCGGCCAGCGGCTGGGGTCCAGAGGAAAGGGGGCTGCCTGAAGCCCATAGCGCTCGGGCAGCCCGGCTCTTAAACAGAGCCAAAGAGTCAGGGGAGGAGCAGAGCAGCCGCGGGAGGGGAGGTGCCCGGCCGGCATTTTCCCGGACATGTTCGGCTTTTTGGCAATTCCCCCCGGACGGGGGCTTGATTGCCGAAAAGCTGGACATGTCCGGGGAAAAAACGGACATATGGTAACCCTAGCAGAAAGCCAGGCCCACTGGTGTTTAATTTAATTCCAGCAGGTGTTTATGAACACTGCAAGACGCATCCAGCTTTCTGAAAACAAATGTTAGCTGTGACATCAACAGCTCTGTGTAAAATTTCCAAATTGCTATAATAACGGTTTAATGGTCAAAGAACCATATAACTGTTTGTACCACTTAAATAGTTTAAATATTTGAGTTATGTTTAGATTCTTAAACAGGATGCAAACTTAGATGGCTGCTAGTATTGTTTGCTCTTTCATAGGGCTCTCATACTGGTAGTATCACAAATGACATAATTTTCCAAAAATCTGCCCCCAGAGCTCCTGTAGGCTCAAATACACTAACTGCAGTTAAAACCATAAGCACATTTCATAGGTGAATCCCCTTGGAAAATGATTTTTTATTTTGGGCAAGACTGTGAAATTCTTACTTCCATTAGTGAGAAGTTATGCTCACAAGTAGTCTCACTGATTTCAATGGGACTACACTTGAGTAGAGCTGGACAAAAAATGTTTTTGCAAAAACATGCAACTTTTGCAAATTTGCATCACATTTGGAAAATTGTTTCAGCCAACTAAAGAAAAGAATTAATGTTGGAAATGTCAAAGTGAACTGTTTTGATATTAACAAAACATCTCATTTAAATTTTAGGCTAGAATCCTCAGCAAAACCAGTGGACAATGGTTAGACCCAAACTTCTAACCCAGTAGTTAGGGCACTCACTGGCATGTTTTCCAACCAGTTTTGCACACACCTTATAGTAGCTCCATCTAGGTTGCATTTCCCTAGTTTGTTTATGAAAAGGTCATGCGAGACAGTGTCAAAAGCTTTAATAAAGTCAAAATATACCAAGTCTACCGTTTCCTCCCCAGCCACAAGGCTTGTTACGCTATCAAAGAAAGCTATCAGATTGGTTTGACAGGATTTTTTCTTGACAAATCCAGACTGACTGTTACTTATCACCTTATTATCTTCTAGATGTTTGCAAATTGATTGCTTAAGTATTTGCTCCATTATCTTTCCGGGTACAGAAGTTAAGCTGACTGGTCTGTAATTCCATGGGTTGTCCTTATTTCCCTTTTTTACCAATGGGCACTATATTTGCCCTTTTCCAGTCTTCTGGAATCTCTCCTGTCTTCCATGTCTTTTGAAATATGGCTTAGATATCTCCTCAGTCAGCTCTTTGAGTATTCTCGGATGCATTTCATCAGGCCCTGGTCACTTGAAGACATCTAATTTGTCTAAGTAATTTTTAACAACTTCTTGCCCTATTTTAACCTCTTCTGACCCTACCTCATTTTCACTGGTATTCACTATGTTAGACATTCAATCACCACCAACCGTCTTGGTGAAAACTGAAACAAAGAAGTCATTAAGCACCTCAGCCATTTCCACATTTTCCGTTATTGTTTTTCCTCCTTCACTGAGTAACGCTCCTACCCTATCCTTGGTCTTCCCTTTGCTTCTAATGTATTTGTAGAATGTTTTCTTGTTACCCTTTATGTCTCTAGCTAGTTTGATCTCGTTTTGTGCCTTGGTCTTTCTAATTTTGTCCCTATATACTTGTGTTATTTGTTTATATTCATCCTTTGTAATTTGACCTAGTTTCTATTTTTTGTAGGATTCTTTTTTGATTTTTAGATCATTGAAGATCTCCTGGTTAAGCCACGGTGGTCTTTTGCCATACTTCCTATCTTTCCTACGAGTGGGATAGTTTGCTCTTGTGCACTTAATAACGTCTCTTTGAAACACTGCCAACTGTCTTCAATTGCTTTTCTTCTTAGGTAAGATCCCATGGGAAGAAGTCTATCTATTCCCTGCGTTTGCTTAAGTCTGCCTTCCTGAAATCCATTATCTTTATTTTGCTGTTCTCCCTCCTACCATTCCTTAGAATCAGGAACTCTATCATTTCATGATCACTTTCACCCAAGCTGCCTTCCACTTTCAAATTCTCAACCAGTTCTTCCCTATATGTCAAAATTAAATCTAGAACAGCCTTTCCCCTAGTAGCTTTCTCCAACGTTTGAAATAAAAAATTCTCTCCAATACATTCCAAGAACTTGTTGGATAATCTGTGCCCTGCTGTGTTGTTTTCCCAACACATGTCTGAGTAGTTGAAGTCCCCCATGACCACCAATATAATAATGCCAACATGATAAGAGGAATCATTAATATAAGAAGGTTACTTGGCCTGTAATTTTATTCCTCATTCTTTTCACTGCAGATATTTTATTTGAGTAGCCTTCACCAAAGGGTCAATCAGGGAAAGGTGGTGGTAATCGTAATTCAAGGGTCACAAAATGCGGTCTGTTGCCATGAAAATTCCTGTGATATCAACTGTCTAAAATTGTGATTTTACTTCAGGAGCAATAAAAGGAGAATAATGGGGAAAGGGAAACACTGCTTGACAGTCAACAGTCACCAGGAAAACGATTTTAAAAATATCTTGCAGTAAAAAGAATTTAAAAGGTAAAAGTTTCAATATGTTGATTCTATCTAGCTTTTTACACCCTTTCATTTCCATATTATGTGAGAAACTGTGGGCTCCATTTGCACAGAATATTTTTTAAGGGCAGTTGGCCAAACTTATAAATCAGACTAAACTTGTACTCCATTTGCCGATGTGGCAATAACTTATAGGCATGTGAACAGCACAATCACTTGCAAACATAAACAGAATACAAATGGCTTTGACCCACATGGCAGCACACTATTTTGTGTGTGTGTGTAAGTGATTTAGGCATACATTGTCATATGAGCTCAAATGGAGGCCTTGCTGAGGCCTGTTTGGAAATCTGGCCCATGATGATACCAGGTTTTCTGCAGTGTGAAAGTCCAACTCCAAGCCAAACTTAAAGGAAGATGCAGCATTTGCTTCTTTAGAACTAGACACAATGAAATAATTAAACATACAAGTTTACCCTATTGTTTTCCTTCAACCACATTTAACAGATTATGTTTACAACAGTGTGGCCTTGATCTAATTAGATCTGAACCTAGGATGCTACAAGTTACCTATGGTGCCAGCTGTTTTTAAATTGCTTAATTGCTCAGGGGAAAAAAAAGTGGTAAAATTACATGTTGAGAGATCTGCAGACAAATTCGGTTATAGTTAAGTGATCTGTGGAAAGGCAGATGCATTTTATTCAGGAAGTTGGCTAGATGCAGCTTTTGCCAATACCAAACTGACTGCTTACACGGGCAGTAGTGTAAAAGATAAGGATAGGGTGGGAAAAGGGGTGCTGGAGCAATTTGTATTGTGGGGATGCAGAGAACCATTGAACTGAACCATAAATAAACTCTGTAGATGATGGAAAGCGCTTCAAGCCAAGGGGTGCGGCACCGCCCCTAGCACCCCTAGTTCCAGCACTTATGAGTTAGAAGGTCTAATTTGGGTAAAAAGAGAAGCTAATTTACAAGACAGGCTAAATTTAAGATTTACGGATCATTGATTTTCCCCTCCTTCAAAAAGTCCCTGCCCTTCATCAGCCTTTTCTTTTCTGCTATCTGGCTTTTTGGACTGATGCATTCAAATTTCCATTGTCAAACATGCTTCTCTCCATCTCCTTAACATTGCGTTGTTCTTACCAGGGATGCCAGAGCACATTGTCTTGGATAATTCAGCTGGTCCCTCACAACCACCCACAAACAAAGATAGGAAGAAAGATGAACTAACAAATCAGGGATCTGATCTAGCAGGATATTTAAGCATATGCTTAACTTTAAACATGTGATTAGCCCTTCTGAAGCCAAGGGGATTATTCATGTGCTTAAAGGCAAGCACATGTTTAAGGGCCTTGCTGCATCAGGGCATAAGTCATTTCCTTCTTTGGGTTTATCTACACTTGAAATGCTACAGTGACACAGCTATGGTGCTTCAGTGGAGACACTCACTACACCAACGGGTAGGGTACTCCCATCAGCATAGATTATCGACCTCCCTGAGAATGACCCTGTAGCTAGGCTGCTGGAAGAAATCTTCCGTCAACCTAGCGCTGTCTATATTGGGAGTTTAGGTTGTTTAACTACATCGCTCAAGGGAGTGGATTATTCACACCCCTCAGTGATGTAGCTGGGCCAACTTAACTGTAGACCTGGCTTCTATCCCTCTAAGAAAAAGTAATGGGCTTGATTCTCCAATGCCTTTCACATTGCATAGTCATTTACCTGTGCAAGTCAGAGGAGTGATGTTTATACCCACCCACTTTGCACATGTGAACGACTACAAAAAGCACAAGTCAGTAGAGAATCAGGCCCAACATTTTGTCACATATTCTATTTTAATGACATACTTATATTTTTCTCTCCCAGCTTGATTATAATATTCAATGCTTTTTTATATTTTCTTACAATGTCCAAAGCAAATTTATAACGATAACATCTAGTTAGAGTTTATGAGCTGAGCAGTATTAGTGGCTTAATCAATCCCCAATCTACCTGATGCCCAAAAGAGGTAATGTCAATGACCCTGTGAAGGCCAGTACAGCCCATCCACATTATTTAGAGACTACTGGAAAGTGCAGGGAATGCCCAAGGAATCTGTTTGCTGGTCCATCAAATGGTATGAATAGAGTTATCAGCCAAGTGGCTCAAATTCTCAATGTCCGCTTAAGGCTGTCATCATCTGTGGAAGCTTTCATCCTCTGTGCCCTAGACTTTGTATGCTACATTTTAAAAAGAGACCGCAAACCAAAAGGCCCAATGTTGCTTGAAGAGTTTAAAGCATTTATCTCCAATGCAATGCTTTGCTGCCAGACATCCAAAGCACCAGGATATGGCTATACTAAAAAAAAAACAGTGAGATACAAGAAGCTGTTTGGTGACAGAAGGAGATTCAGGAGTCCCTGTAATGGGCCAGCACTTTTCCCTCAAGTCATTAATCAACTGGGCTAACCCCAGCCAATGAAAACTCTTACAGATAAACAGAGCTTATCAAATGCATGACCCTGACGTTCTCTTAAAAAAACAGTCTTTGATTGCCTATTGCCATTCAAGTTTTATGAAGCAGGCTGTTTTTTCTAGGTAGTCACATTGATACCATCCTCCACAACCACATAACTGAACTACAGTGATTTTTGGCCTTAATCACAGCAAAGAAATAAGCTGCTTCCTGCCTCCCCACAACAGACTAAACAAAGCTCAGTTGGGCAACCTGTATATTTTCAATGGTGATCAAAGATTGCACTTTCCTTCCACTCAACAGGGGGCAACTCTTCCTCTGCAAATAGGAATCTTAACTCCTTCCATGTTACCCAGAAACTGAAAGCCAGCTTGTGGAGCTGGAATACACAGAAGTGATGTTGTGCAAGAGAAAAGGAAAACTAATCCATACCTTCCATTTTAGGAACTTGTATGGCTCCTATTATCATAATATCTGAGTGTGTCACAACCGTTAATATATTTACTCTTACAATACATTTATGAAGTAGGAAAGTACTATTATCCCCATTTCATTGATTGGGGAATAGGGGCACAGAAATTATAAGAGACTTGACCAACGTCATACAGGAAGTCAGTGGCAGAAGAGGGACTTGAACCCAGATCGCCCCAGTCTCAGGCTATAAACCAATGGACCAGCCTTCCTCACTACTCAAATGCAAAACAAGTGTTACTGGGATGGGTGGAGGGAAAAAAGGATGATGGATTTGAGTAATTTTATATGACCAAGTTTGGAGGGGTTTCAGTCTTTTTTTAATACTGGGAGCACCCCAAGACTCCCCTCCCACCTAGCTGGGACCCTTCCCCCATTTAACACCCTGATACCTGTTCATGACCCCAAGATGAAAACCCTGATCTCTAGAAATCCTTTATTTTAAAACAATTTCCCCCCTATCATTAACTTACAAAAGCTGCAAATGAAAGACTTAAAGGGCCTGGTTCTGCTCTCGTGCTGGCTTTACACTGATGTAATTCAATTCACTTCACTTCAGTGGAGTTACCCCGGCTGATGACAAAATAGATGAGAAAAAACAGACGTAAGACCTAAGATACTGTAAGTTAGATCCACCCCTTACACTAACCTAGGATCCTTCACTCTGCTAGTATTTTAAGGGATAAGAAGATGACATAAGAACAGAGAATTAATTTAGCCCAACTGTGATGTTCTGGGGATCACCCAGACCAGTAAGGGGTTCTGCCTTGTAAGTGCCTTGTCACTGTGGAAGCCTTAATGCTCTGCTGCCATGGCTCAGACCCCTGACACCAGTAACCAGTCTGACCCTGGCTTCCAACTAGGCTTCCACCAGCCTAATTACTCCTTGTACAGTGACCCCAACTACCCTTCCAATCCAGAGTCTCCCCAGATCAGTCTACCCAAGTTGTTAATTACCAGACACTCCATGTCTGTCCAGTGCCAGCATCTGGCAGTCAGTGGCTTAGGGAAACTCAGAGCATGGGGTTGCATCCCTGATCATCTTGTCTAATAGCCACTGATGGACCTATCCCCCAGGAATTTATCTAAGTCTTTTTTTAACCCAGTTATACTTTTGGCCTTCACAATATCCCTTGGCGATGAGTTTCATGGGTTGACTGTGCAATGTGTGAAGAAATACTTCCTTCAGTTCATTTTAAACCTGCTGCCTATTAATTTCATTGGGTAACACCTGGTTCTCATGTTATGTGAAAGGGTAAATAACACTTATTTACTTTCTCCACACCATTCATGATTTTATAGACCTCTATCATACCTTCCTTAGTCATTTCTTTTTTAAGATGAACAGTCCCACTCTATTTAATCTCTCCTCATATGGAAGCTGTTCCATACCCCTAATCATTTTTGTTGTCCTCTGTACTTTTTCCAATTCTAATATATATTTTTTTGAGAATTTAACACAATATTTAAAGTGTGGTGTACCACGACTTTTTACAGCGGTATAATGATATTATCTGACTTGTTATCTATCCCTTTTCCAATGGTTCCTAATATTCTGTTAGCTTTTTTTTCACTGCTACTGCACACTGAATAGGTGTTTTCAGAAAACTATCCACAGTGACTCCAGGATCTCTTTCTTGAGTGGTAACAGCTAATTTACATCATTTTGTATATATAGTTAGGATTTTTTTTTCCAGTGTACATTACTTTGCATTTAACAACACTGAATTTCATTTGTCATTTTGTTGCCCAGTCACCACAGTTTTGTGAGATCCCTTTGTTCTCTGCTTTGGACTTAACTACCTTGTAGTTTATTTTCTATCATCCACACACTTTGCCACCTCACTGTTTACCCCTTTTCAAGATCATTTATAAATATGTTGAACAGCACTTGTTCCAGTACAGATTCTTGGGGAATCCTACTCTTTACCTCTTTCCACTGTGAAAACTGACCATTTATTTGTTTCCTGTCTTTTAACCAGTTACTGATCCACGAAAGGACCTACCCTCTTATCCCATGACTGCTTAGTTTGCTTAAGAGCCTTTGGTCAGGAACCTTGACAAAGGCTTTCTGAAAGTCCAAGTACACTATATCCACTGGTTCACCCTTGTCCACATTTGTCGACCCCCTGAAAGAATTCTAATGGACTGTTAAGGTGTGATTTCCCTATACAAAAGCCATGTAGACTTTTCCCCCAACAAATCATGTTCATATATATACACATTAGCTATCCTCTAGTCATCTGGTACAGAGGCTGATTTAAGTGATAAGTTACATATCACAGTAAAAAGCAACAGAGTCCTGTGGCACCTTTAAGACTAACAGATGTATTGGAGCATAAGCTTTCGTGGGTGAAAATGCCCACTTTGTCGGATGCATGTCACCCACGAAAGCTTATGCTCCAATACATCTGTTAGTCTTAAAGGTGCCACAGAACTCTCTGTTGCTTTTTACAGATCCAGACTAACACGGCTACCCCCTGATACATATCACAGTAAGTAGTTCTGTAATTTCATATTTGACTACCTTCAGAACTCTTAGGTGAATACCATCTGGTCCTGGTGATTTATTACTGTTTAATTTATCAATTTGTTCCAAAATCTCCTCTGACACCTCAATCTGGGACAGTTCCTCAGATTTGTCACCTAAAAAGAATGGCTCAGGTTTGAGAATTTCCCTCACATCCTCGGCCATGAAAACCAATGCATTTAGTTTCTCCTCAATGGCATTATCATCCTTCAGTGCTCCTTTAGCATCTTGATCGTCCCATGGCCCCACTGATTGGAAGCAGGGCGCCTGACAAACAATGTATTTACAAAAATTAACAGTAAAATGTTGCTAGTTGCTCTTCACATTCTGTTTTGGCCTAATTACACTTTTATATTTGACTTGCCAGAGTTTATGCTCCTTTCTGTTTTCCTCAGTAGGATTTCACTTCTATTTTTAAAGGATGCTTTTTTGTCTCTACTCCGCTCTTTTACTCTGTTTAAGTTCTTACTGTTTTATTATTTGGGGTATACATTCGATTACGGTGTTTTTAGAAAGTTTCCATGCAACTGGCAGGCATTTCACTCTTTTGACTGTTCCTTTTAATTTCCGTTTAACTAGCTTCCTTATTTTTGTGTAGTTCCCCTTTTTGAAGCTAAATGATACTGTGGTGGGTTTCTTTGGTATTCCCCCACCCCCCATCACAAGGATGTTAAATTTAATTATATTATGGTCACTATTGCCGAGCAGTTCAACTATATTCACCTCTTGGACCAGATCCTATGCTCTGCTTAGGACCAAATCTAGAATTGCCTCTCCCCTTGTGGGTTCCAGGATTAGCTGCCCCAAAAAGCAGTCATTAATGGTATCTAGAAATTTTATCTCTGCATCCCATCCTGAGGTGACATGTACCCAGTCAATATGGGGATATTTCAAATCCCCCATTTATTACTGAGTTTTCTATCTTTATAGTCTCTCCCTGAGCATTTCACCATCACCATCCTGGTCAGGTGGTCAGTAGTATATTCTTACTGCTATACTCTTTATTATTCAAGCATGGAATATCTATTCAAAGACATTCTATGGTAGTTTGATTTATTTAAGATTTTTACTATATTTCACTATATATTTTCTTTCAAATATAGTGCCAGTTCCCCATCAGCACAATCTACTCTATCATGCCTACATATTTTATACCGTGTCCCATTGATTATCATCATTCTAACAAGTTTCTGTGATGCCTATTATATCAATATCCTAATTTAATACAAGGCACTCAAGTTCACTCACCTTAGTATTAGACTTCTTGCATTTGTGTATAAGTATTTATAACATTTGTGAATATTTAACTGTCTGCCTTCATGTGATGTAACTGAATGGGACTCTTCCATTTGACTGTTTCTCTTTAGCTCCTATGTATACTTTATCAAATTCTATCTTCCCCCCCTTTACTAGCACATAGAGACTCCCCATGAATAGATCCTCCTCTAAGAGATGGGTGCACCAAATTGTATGCTTTTCTGCACCTGTCAGCTTTCCTTCAGCCCATAGTTTAAAAACTCCTCTATGGCCACCTTAATTTTACATGCCAGCAATCTGGTTTCACTTTGGTTTAGGTGGAGCCCATCCTTCCTGTATAGGTTCCTCCTTTCCAAAAGGTTCCCCAGTTCCTAATAAACATAAATATCTACTGTACACCCACCGTACAAGCCCAGGCAGAGACAGATGCATCCTGGTGGTGGAAATCTTGACTTGATGGGATAATACACGACTAGAATATTGGTATAGAAGAGTACAGCTTGCTCAGGAAGGACAGACAGGGAAAAAAGGGATGAGGTATTCTCTTACATATTAAAGATGTATACACTTGGACTGATGTTGAGATGGAAATAGGAATCAGACTATTTGAAAGTCTCTGGGTAAGTATAAAAGGCGTAAAAAACCAAGGGTGATGTCATGGTGGGAGTATACTACAGACAACCTAAAAAGGAAGAAGAGGTGTCTGAGGCATATTTTAAACAACTAACAAAAGCATCCAAAGCACAGGACTTGGTGGTGATAGGGGACTTCAACTACCCAGACATCTATTGGAAAAATAACACGGCATAGCAACGATCATCCAACAAATTGGAGAAACATTTTTTTTTAATTTCAAAAGGTGGAGAAAGCTACTAGGAGAGATCTGATTTTGACAAATATGGAGGAACTGGGTGAGAATTTGAAAGTGGAAGCCAGCTTGGGTAAAAGTGATCATGAAATGATGAGTACATGATTCTAAGAAATGGTTGGAGGGAAAATGACACAATAAAGACAATGGATTTAAAGAAGGTAGACTTTAGCAAACTCAGGGAGTTGGTAGATAAGATCCCATGGGAAGCAAGTCTAAGGGGAAAAAGAGTTCAAGAGAGTTGACAATTTTTCTAGGAGACATTAAGAACACAAGAGAAAATTATCCCACTGCATAGGAAAGATAGGCAAGACACCACCCTGGCTTAACCGGGAGAACTTCAGTGACCTGAAACTCAAAAGAGAGTCCTACAAAAAGTGAAAACTAGGTCAAATTACAAAGGATGAATACAAACAAACAACACAAGCATGTAGGAATAAAATTAGAAAGGCCAAGGCACAAAATGAGATTAAACTAGCTAGAGACATAAAGGATAACAATAAAACATTCTACAAATACATCAGAAGAGGAAGACCAAGGAAAGGGGAAACCCATTACTCAGTGTGGGGGGAAGAGGGGAAATAACAGAAAATGTGAAAATGGCAAAGTGCTAAACCAGTGGTTCTCAACATTTCCAGACTACTGTTCCCTCTTCAGGAGGCTGATTGGTCTTGTGTACCCCAAGTTTTACCTCACTTAAAAACTACTTGCTTACAAAATCAGACATAAAAATACATGTGTCAGCACACTATTACTAAAAAATTGTTTACTTTTTCATTTATACCATATAATTATAAAATAAATCACAACCTGCAGGTTGAGAAACACTGATATAGTATAAACATAAAAATACATGTGTCACAGCACACTGTTACTGAAAAATTGCTTACTTTTTCATTTATACCATATAATTATAAAATAAATCACGACCTGCAGGTTGAGAAACACTGATATAGTATATAGAGCAGTATAAACAAGTCATTGTCTGTATGAAATTTTAGTTTGTACTGACTTCACTCTTGCTTTTTATGTAGCCTGTTCTAAAAGTAGGCAATAATCTAGATGAGTTGACGTACCCCCTGGAAGCCCTCTGCATACTCCTGGTTGAGAACCACTGCACTAATCAACTTTTTTTGTTTCAGTTTTTACCAAAAAGTTTAGCAGACACTGGACATCTAACATAGTGAACACCAGTGAAAATGAGGTAGGATCTGAGACTAAAATAGAGACAAAACAAGTTAAAAATTACTTAGACAAGTTAGATGTCTTCAGGTCACCAGGGCCTGATGAAATATATCTTAGAATACTCAAGGAGGTGACTCAGGAGATATTTCAGCCATTAGCGATTATCTTTGAAAAGTCATGGAAGATGGGAGAGATTCCAGAGGATTGGAAAAGGGCAAATATAGTGTCAATCTATAAAAAGGGGAATAAAGACAACTGGGGAATTACATCTTAACTTCAGTACCCAGAAAGATAATGGAGCAAATAATCAAGCAATCAATTTTCAAACACCTAGAAGATAAGGTGATAAGTAACAGTCAGTATGGATTTGTCAAGAACAAATCATGTCAAATCAACCTGATAGCTTTTTTTGACAGGGTAACAAGCCTTGTGGATAGGGAGGAAATGGTAGACATGGTATATCTTGACTTTAGTAAAGCTTTTGACACTGCCTCGCATTACCTTCTCATAAACAAACTAGGGAAATGCAACCTAGATGGAGCTACTATAAGGTGGGTGCAAAACTGGTTGGAAAACCATTCCCAGAGAGAAGTTATCAGTGGTTCACAGTCATGCTGGAAGGACATAACGAGAGGGGTCCCACAGAGATCAGTTCTGGGTCTGGTTCTGTTCAATATCTTCAACAATTATTTAGATAATGGCATACAGAGTACATTTATAAAGTTTGCGGATGATAACAAGCTTGGATTCAGAGTAACAGCCGTGTTAGTCTGTATCCGCAAAAAGAAGAACAGGAGTACTTGTGGCACCTTAGAGACTAACAAATTTATTAGAGCATAAGCTTTCGTGGACTACAGCCCACTTCTTCGGATGCATATAGAATGGAACATATATTGAGGAGATATATATACACACATACAGAGAGCATAAACAGGTGGGAGTTGTCTTACCAACTCTGAGAGGCCAATTAATTAAGAGGAAAAAAAACTTTTGAAGTGATAATCAAGCTAGCCGAGTACAGACAGTTTGATAAGAAGTGTGAGAGTACTTACAAGGGGAGATAGAGTCAATGTTTGTAATGGCTCAGCCATTCCCAGTCCTTATTCAAACCGGAGTTGATTGTGTCTAGTTTGCATATCAATTCTAGCTCTGCAGTCTCTCTTTGGAGTCTGTTTTTGAAGTTTTTCTGTTGTAATATAGCCACCCGCAGGTCTGTCACTGAATGACCAGACAGGTTAAAGTGTTCTCCCACTGGTTTTTGAGTATTTTGATTCCTGATGTCAGATTTGTGTCCATTAATTCTTTTGCGTAGAGACTGTCCGGTTTGGCCAATGTACATGGCAGAGGGGCATTGCTGGCACATGATGGCATATATCACATTGGTAGATGTGCAGGTGAACGAGCCCCTGATGGTATGGCTGATGTGATTAGGTCCTATGATGATGTCACTTGAATAGATATGTGGACAGAGTTGGCATCGGGGTTTGTTACAAGGATAGGTTCCTGGGTTAGTGGTTTTGTTCAGTGATGTGTGGTTGCTGGTGAGTATTTGCTTTAGGTTGGGGGGTTGTCTGTAAGCGAGGACAGGTCTGTCTCCCAAGATCTGTGAGAGTAAAAGTATCCTGAAAGATGATGCTTTACTCGGCATGATCCCTGAGTACTTGCTTGTCTCGTGGCGCGGAAATGTTTCCTACTACGGAGGACCCAATAAGACCGCTCTCCCCAGGAACCTGATGCAAAGGCTTTCCAATTACCTCCAGGAGAGCTTCCTCGAGATGTCCCAGGAGGATTTCTGCTCTATCCCCGGACATATAGATCGCATTTTACTGTAGCTGCACTGGCAGGGACTAAACAGTAGAGCGGCTTGGGCAGAACAATCATGCTAAACCGGACATTGTTCGATTTTTTTTTTTCAATAATTGCACTGCCCAGGACTGAAACGCCTAGGGCAAACTAATCATGAGAAACCCATTTTTGTTATTCTTAATATTCCTGTTCTGTTAAAAATAAATGTTTAGATGTTTAAAACACTTACTGGCTGATCCTTCCCCAGATTCTGTGTCCGGATTAACGGCTGGGGACGGTTGGTAGGGAATCTCTGTAAGGGTGATGAAGAGATCCTGGCTGTCGGGGAAATCAGCGTTGTAAGCGCTGTCGACTGCCTCGTCCTCCTCATCTCCTTCCTCATCTTCCCCGTCCGCTAACATGTCCGAGGAACCGGCCGTGGACAATATCCCATCCTCAGAGTCCACGGTCACTGGTGGGGTAGTGGTGGCGGCCGCACCTAGGATGGAATGCAGTGCCTCGTAGAAACGGGATGTCTGGGGATGGGATCCGGAGCGTCCGTTTGCCTCTTTGGTCTTCTGGTAGCCTTGTCTCAGCTCCTTGATTTTCACGCGCCACTGCGTTGCATCCCGGCTGTATCCTCTCTCTGACATGTCTTTAGAGATCTTCTCGTAGATCTTTGCATTCCGGCTTTTGGATCGCAGCTCGGAAAGCACGGACTCATCGCCCCACACAGCGATCAGATCCAAGACTTCCCGATCAGTCCATGCTGGGGCCCTCTTTCTATTCTGAGATTGCACAGCCATCATTGCTGGAGAGCTCTGCATCGTTGCCAGTGCTGCTGAGCTCGCCACGATGTCCAAACAGGAAATGAGATTCAAACTGGCTAGACAGGAAAAGGAATTCAAATTTTCCCGGGGCTTTTCCTGTGTGGCTGGTCAGAGCATCCGAGCTCGGACTGCTGTCCAGAGCGTCAACAGAGTGGTGCACTGTGGGATAGCTCCCGGAGCTATTAGCGTCGATTTCCATCCACACCTAGCCTAATTCGACATGGCCATGTCGAATTTAGCGCTACTCCCCTCGTCGGGGAGGAGTACAGAAGTCGAATTTAAGAGACCTCTATGTCGAACTAAATAGCTTCGCGGTGTGGACAGGTGCAGGGTTAATTCGATGTAACGGCGCTAACTTCGACATAAACACCTAGTGTAGACCAGGCCTCAAAAGCTTGTTATACTATGAAAAAGAACCTTTGTGAAAACAGCATTGTGGGGTTCAGTGACTCCAGATGAACACTATTCCGTTTTCAAGCAAATGGGGTTTTCCCCCTAGTGGACAGCTCTGGAAATCACCAAGGATCTGAGGATCTGAGTCTCCTCTCTCACTTAACTATTTTACACCAGTGTAACCCCAGGGACAACAGTGAAATTACTCCAGGTTTACACCAATGTAATCAGAATCAGGCTCTGAGAGTCAAGCTTTCCAGCTAGTGCAGTAAAGTAAAAGGTAGTGCAATCTTTCAATCTTTCTGCTGCCTGTTTGAAGAGGAAATTCATATCACATTGGAACTCTGAAGACCTTAGACCTTTTCTGGGGTAGGAAGCAATAGGTGTATGCTGTATTCAATTTGTATCCAATCCAGGATGGCAAGTGACAGAGAGTGACGAGGCAGGAATCCCCTTAACTTCTCTACCTTACCCATGAGCACTCTGGTGTTTCAGTCTTCCTCAGATTCTCTCTGCTTCAAGAAGGCTCTTTCCCCCATCTCTGCTAAGCTATCTTTGGAGCAGAACTTCCTGGGCATAGGATCCATCGTGCATTTGCTGGGATTCTCACCACATAATACACTACTATGTCTGCACAGAACTCAACTTCAACTGAACTCCAAAGAAGTGCAAAGGCTGACCACTTGCACAAATCAGGACCTAAGTCATTCCATTCTTTGCAGCCAATAAATATAATCCATTTCTTGCCTTAAGCTGGATTTTGGACATTCAGAAGCAGCAAACAAAGACAGCAAAAAAATAACCCCCTCTCTCTTCACTACTGTAAGGATCTGTTCTGAAAATATCTTGGAGGATGGATTGCTAATCCCCCCTCAATGGTTGCTGTAATATGGGTACTATTTTTTTCTAGTGTAGATATACCTTCAATGATTTTACAGAACAGCTGCTAATACAATACAATTATCTCCATAAAATATCAATACTGGCCAATGGTTCCCACACAGAAGTATCTAGCTTATGTAAGGGGACCGTTGCCCCCTTACTAACATTCAGTGGGGGTGTTTTGGTTGGCTAGCTCCCAGTATTAAAAGGGAAGGGTGATGGGAAATCAGGACCCTGAGACTGACAGTCCTCAGGAACAATGGGGAGAGGCCAATGTTCCAGGCCAGCCTGATTGACAGGGCGGGCAGGCTAATCAGGGAGTCGGGAGGCCAGGGGGGTCCTGTCCTGCGTGTGATCTGGAATTGCCTGGGTCAGACAGAGTGGGGCTGAGCTAAGGAGAAAGCAGGGGCCCAACCTGAGCTGGGGAGCAGAGCTGTGCCAGATGCAGAGGGACCACAGAGCAACCACAGAGCCAGAGACACAGCCCAGGGAGAGAGCAGATCCTGGGCTGGGAGCAGAGCTGCAGCCACAGAGCCAGGTGTGGTGAGCAACTGGGGCCAGCCAAGGGGGGACCTTGGGCAAAAGGGCCCAGCGCAGAAAGACACCCCCAGCCAGGGGTCCTTGCAGGCCAGACTGGGAGGGGTATCTTAACCCAATGGGGGGCTGACACTGGGAAGAAGGGTCCCACCACCCAAAGCCCAGAGGTATGTGACCATCACCATTGCAAGTGTCCAAACTGCAGCATTCCTGCAGCACAGCCAGGGCCAAAGAAGGAGACCTGGGACCTACAAGGAACAGTCTGTGAAGTGCCCTGACGTCCAGAAACACTGTTTGTAATGTTCCCTGCCACAGAGCACATGATGTGTTTTCCTTTAACCTTTCCCATTTTTCCTTATTCTTTTTTTAAATTAATTGTTAATTAAACAACTTGTATTTGCTTTAAATTGTATGAAATGATCAGTGAGTCAGGAAGGTGCCCAGTGCAGAGAGAGTACCCCAGAGTGCGGACACCTAGCCCCTGTCCTAGGTGACCACAGCAGGGATGGGGGTCAAGCCCCCCAGGAATCCTGGGCCCAGCTTTGTTGGGGTTACAAGTGTTGCCGACACAGAGGGCCCGAGGACAGCAACAGTGGGGTTCGTTGCCCGGTGTGCTTCGCGCCAATGAACACACGAGGGTGGAGAAGCAAACAAAGTTTATTTGAGATCTCAAAGCGGTGCAAGGAGACTGGCACGTCTCAGATCAAGCACACTGAGACAAGCAGTTTTTCTCTTTTTATACATTTCATAGCTAAGTTCCTCCCTCTTCCCCCCCTCCTTTCTCCCCCCCCATTCCCCCTCCCTTCTTCTACAAAAGCCATGTTTATACATTTAAGCAGTTAAATCATTTTGGCAGCTATAAGCCTAGCTCGTTAGTACCACTTCTCTAAACCGTTATCTGGTCCTGTTTCCCTTTGATTTATTATCTCCCCTTCAGCCAGAAACATACAGGCCTCATTATTACCACTTGGTACCGGTATGAGGGGGGTTGCAATTGATAACTGCCTGTTACCCATTCCAATTTCTGCCCCTGGCTTTTGAGGTCGATTAGGTTCTTTGGAGGAACTTTGGTTCATTTAGGCCTAGTGCAGGAAGGCTTCATCGACACTCGTGGTCTTCCACCCTCACGAGTTACCTAGGGTTATGCCTAGTGACACCAACACAAGGACTCTGCCAAACAGGAGAGTGGAAGGGGAGTCCTCAAGGGCAGGGAGGCCTCTGGGTAAAGGAAGTGGGAGCGAGGATTCAGATCCTTTCACTAGCCCACTTCACCAAGGTAGTGCAGAAGCCAGGAAAGTTCCCCATAATAGCAGGACCATTCTCCCGCTTACACTTAGCACAACTATTTCCTAGAGTAGAGGGAGAAGTTTTGGTATCTCAGGTAATTCTGTGCAGTATTTGTTGTCAAAAGTTGACTTTTTAATAGATACCATTGCACCCTGGAATAAAGTATTGAGTTAGAGAACTTCATTTTGATTCCTTGGTTATGTCTTTGTGTGTGTATTTGTTTTGGGGATTATCTTTTAAAATGGTCATGTGCATTTTAATATCATGAAAGGAAAGGAAATGGAAGGTGAGCTAAGCACTCCCTATGTAGGATTCTTCAGGCAGGTCTACCAACAAGTCTCTATCCACACACTTTACCTATAATTTTAGTACCTGGGGCTCTCTGAGCACATTAGAAGTCATGCCAGTATGAGTGATAGTTTTGTGAGTTCCATTAGCAGTTCCTTTGAGACTAATATACTAAATGTCACCACTTGACCTAATCCATATTTGAAAGTGCTGTATCCTGACTCCCATCTACATCAGGAAAGAGTGAATTCCATATACTTCTCTCCTTGTGAAGAGGAATTCACTGTTTTATATTTTATTTGAAATATAAAATGCAAAAATAGAATAAAAGCTCTCAAAAATCCTGGCTTTAAAATTTTCATGGGTGACTAGTAATAGTGGATATTCAATTTACAATGTGAAAAAAGCAGAGACTAATTCTAAAGCCCTAAGATGGGGATACCCCTAGCATGGGAGTGCTCCCTGCAGGCTTACAGCCAACACAGTGAGCTCCTATGCCTCCCACCTTGTAGCTTCCAACACAGAGGACACGTTGACAGGGTTGGAGTGGGGAGGAGGAGTGATTAAATCATGATCAACCCTGACAATCTCCAGCTGGCATGTGATCTCTTAGGAACCATAGCTAGCAGTCACAAGTTAGAGCAATCCCTCGATGCTCTAACCTGTGCCGGAGACTCAGGGAGCCATAACCAGCTCCCTGAAAGCTGCCACTCCCTCTCACTGGGCAGAATCTGCCCCTCAGTGTCTGCCTCCCTTTTCCCAAATAGCAGTAATGACCTCTCCCCTTGGCAGCTGTGGTCCCCCCCCAGTGTCATGCCCTTCTCTCCTCATCAGGAGTGTCCCCTCTATTTCCCACCCCCCACTGCCTCAGCAATAGTGCCTTCCGTATCTCCCTCCCATTCCCTTGGCAACAGTGACTCCCACACCTCAACTCATGTGCGTCTGGGGTTAGTACCTAGGGTTGCCAATTTTGGTTGGACATATTCCTGGAGGTTTCATCACATGACAATCTTTAATTGAAGATTAATGTTTAATTCCTGGAGACTCCTGGAAAATCGGCAACTCTATTAGTACCGTATCTAAGTAAAGTGTTTAATTTCTATAAACCAGTTCCTTTTTACTTTCCTCTAGGAAGCAGAAGAGGTTTGCCTTACCATTGATAGAGCATTATTTTTTTTTTATTTTTAATTAATTAATGGAGATATCCCATCTCCTAGAACTGGAAGGGACCTTGAAAGGTCATCAAGTCCAGCGCCCTGCCTTCACTAGCAGGACCAAGTACTGATTTTGCCCCAGATCCCTAAGTGGCCCCCACAAGGATTAAACTCACAACCCTGGGTTTAGCAGGTCAATGCTCAAACCACTGAGCTATCCCGCCTGCAGGAGTTGCACATATTCAAGATATTTCATCCCCTCCTGCAGGAGTTGCACTTATCATGCCCTGGTTCAATTACACTTGCAAAGTATTTTTGGTCTTAGTGATGAGAAGTACTTGGAGGAAAATAACTGAGCAGAGCAATATGAACTCCAAGGGCATGTGCAGTGCCTAATTTCACAAAATATGATGTGCTCAGCTGTGAGCCAGCCTGCCCAGCCACACAAAGGAGTAAGGAGCTGTACAGTGCTCCCCTGCATGAGCTACCCACATCACAGCTCACAATGCAAGGGTCAGACCATTCCCCAAGGCTGCTCCTCCTCCTGCCACTCCACACAAGGAGTGAGGCTCTGCTCCCTCAACGCACCAGGTAGCGGAACTAGGGTGTCCAGAGAGCAAGTGTGAAAAATCGTGACAGAGGGTGGAGGGTAATAGGCACCTATGTAAGAAAAAGCCCCAAATATATGAACCATCCCTTTAAAATCAGGACAGCTGGTCACCCTAAGCGGAGCTGAGTTAGCATGGAGAAGGAACTAATCTGTACCACGAAAAGGCTGGTGCGTTTTACTTCCCCCATTAAGCAAGAGGGAAGCAGCAACCAAACTGTCACTCCCAGCTGTGGTCCTGAGGCAGTACGGCCATGTACTACCCCTTACTGGGATAGATTGCAAAGAGCCCAATCTATCCCTATGTAAGCATGTATGTGAAATCCGAATTAGCCATGCCAGGAAAAGCTGGGAATGCTTCTGTCCTAAAAGGGTCCCTGACTTCTCTCTGGTTTTATTGGCTGCCTGTTATTATTCATGTACTGTATTTATTTTAAGTATCCCTTTTGTCCCCTTGTTTGACATGCTTCACTGTAAGTAAGGCGCATCCTCTTCTCATCTGTAGCAGTGTTCTGGGGCTATTCTGTTCAAGCAATCCGTCACAGGTCACTGTATTAGAGTCACAAGACACCTCCAGGGCAAAGAAAGGTCAGACATCGTCATGAAAAATTCATAAGAAACATACCTGGAATGCAACTCTAACAGGCATTCTAAAAATTGGATGTGGCTTTCTCTCACATGCTTCCAGTGTAGTTACTGTACTTTTCTCCATACAGGGTGCTTATTTAAGTGTTCATTTGCTGTTGTGACTGCTTTAAATGAATACTCTCATCACACAGAATGCCCCTCAACATCTAGGATTGAATAACTATCCATTTAGAGAGCTCCATTCATACTGTGCACTAAATATAGCAGGGAAAAACAGAACGGTATGTAATTAAAAACTAGTACAATGTATACACACAAGGGGGCCAAATTCGGCAACCTTAATTCAACATTTCCTAACTTTTTCAGTGCTCAACTTTGCAACCTTAACATTCTTTTAATGTAGTTTTGTTTGTTTTGGGTTTTGTTTTTTAATGTAATGACAAAAAGGCTGCTGAAGAGACAGGGATTGTAGATATTAATTATTTTCAAAAACAGTAATTTTGAGTGGACAAGATTCTTTTAGCTGGAAAAATACCCATCAAATAGACAAAGTAAGATTCTTGGTAGGTTTTGAATGTGGAAAGGATAGAGGGCTTAGCATATTGGGATTGAAAAAATGGTCCATGCAAAAGGAATAGCCTGGAAATAGGAACAGGAGAGGATAAAGGAAATAAATGCGGCATCAAGACTGGCATCACTGACAGATAGCCAGGTGTAAAGTTCAATCTGACACTACGGTGAAAATGTTTACTGGGGCTCCAAAGATGAGGATGAGAACTTTAAACTCAGTACCATGGAAATGCAGGATCCAGTAAGTGGGGGAGGAATGCAGTTAGACTGAAAAAATAAAGGAGATCATTCTGGTGGCAGCATTTTATATAGACGAATGGATGACGGAATGAGTTTATGTTTTGCCTCTGAAATTGTAATCTCTCCAATCTAAGGTTTCCCTTGCATGTTTTTCTATCTCAATTATTGTAGCTCTGTGAAATTTATCTAGATGATAAATATGCGGTATACAGACACACACTCACATAAACACATATTATATGAGTAGAAAGTGAGCTAAGTGTTTTCAAGTTGAGTTACCGTTTAGAATACAGATCTTCCTTAAAAGTATTAAATTATTTCTCATAGCACTGCACCTACATTCTAAGAGTCCATTTAACATAACTCATTGGATTTTTTTTCTTTAATTTTAAATAAATTTGATTCTTTTCAAAAGTTAGAAAAACAGCTTAAAATATATGTAGGTGGGGTTACATTTCTGTGTCAACTAGTGCTCGCTGTTGGTGGAATCAGACACTCCCAACAGCAGTAAAGTGGGTGTTGTTAAAGTTTGCTGGTTGACTGGTAGGTGGCATTTATGTGGTTTTAGCTGTTTGTATTAATTAGCGGGTGCAGGGTTACTATTCTAAATGACAGTTTATTCCGTTGTTCCACTACTCAATGATAAGTTGTTTAAAGGGCATTTTACCCCCATTCCTGTCCATTTCTTCCCGACAATAAATTATACCAGTTTGTAGGCACACTGCATAGCATTGTGGAGTTTTTTGTTTTGTTTGTTTAATTTGTTTTTAATCCAGATTTTTTTAAAGGGCCTGTTCAGTGATGTTTTAGAACATCTTTAACAGTATTTTCTGTGCTGTCTTGATTAACTTTTGGGTTGGACTCCTCTGGTTTGAATTGTTGTCATGGGTTAGTGGGTGGGTTTAGGGCAGGGGTGGGCAAACTACTGCCTGGGGGCCGCATCTGGCCCTCCAGACATTTTAATCTGGACCTCGAGCTCCTGCCGGGGGGCAGGGTCCGGGGCTTGCCCTGCTCCACGCAGCTACCGGAAGCAGTGGCATGTCCCCACTCCGGCTTCTACACACAGGGGCAGCCAGGGGGCTCTGCACGCTGCCCTCGCCCTAAGCGCTGCCCCCGCAGCTCCCATTGGCTGGCAACCACGGCCAATTGGAGCTGCAGGGGCGGCACCTGCGGACAGGGCAGCATGCAAAACCGCCTGGCCATGCCTCTGCGTAGGAGTCAGAGGGGGAACATGCTGCTGCTTGTGGGAGCTGCTTGAGGTAAGCACCACCCAGACCCTGCACCTCTGACCCCCTCCCAACACCCCACACCCCTTGATCCACCTCCCACCATCCTAATCCCTCCATCCCAGCCCAGAGCAACCTCCTGCACCCCCAACCCCTCATCCCCAGCCCCATCCCAGAGCCCGCACCCCCAGCTGGAGCCCTTCCCCCCCCCACTCCAACCCCCTGCCCCAGCCTGGAGCCCCCTCCCGCACCCTGAACTCCTAATTTCTGGCCCCAACCAAAAGCCTGCACCCCCAGACAGAGCCCTCACCTCCTCCCACACCCCAACCCCCAATTTTATAAATAAATAAATTAATTAATGGAGATATCCCATCTCCTAGAACTGGAAGGGACCTTGAAAGGTCATCATGTCCAGCTCCCTGCCTTCACTAGCAGGACCAAGTACTGATTTTGCCCCAGATCCTTAAGTGGCCCCCTTAAGGATTGAACTCACAACCCTGGGTTTAGCAGGCCAACGCTCAAACCACTGAGCTATCCCTCCCCCCATTGTGACCATTCATAGCCCGCCATACAATTTCCATACCCAGATGTGGCCCTCGGACCCAAAAGTTTGCCCACACCTGGTCTAGGGTTCCATGACGAGTAGAGTTGGGTTTCCGTGGCTCTCTCTTCAGTTGTGTGCTGCAGCCGCTCCCCGCTTATCCAGGTGAAAAGGTTCTGCTATTCTATTACCTTCTTGCAAATCTAAAAATGATTTCTATGTTTTGAGAATTTTTTTTTGTTGTTGTTGATTACCTCCTTCTTGGCTTCTCTTTGTACATTATTGGACTTTACAGTGTTCACTTATACAGTGAGGGAGTATAATTCCATCCACAGGTTTTTGGCCTGTGTTATACCGGAGGCCTGACAAAGGGTTTATCTACACTGCAGGTGGGAGCATGCTTCCCAGCATGAGTAAACAGACACCACGCAAATTCTGCTCAAGATAGCACACTAAAAATAGCCATGTAATCAGCTGTAGACCCAGAGGATCTGGGAGGATTTGCACTCAGGTGGTGAGCCTGAGCTGCCATTCATGCTCCCCGGGCTATATTTAGTTTTAGCTCGCTAGCTCAAGCAGAAGCTAATGGGTGTCTATTTACACACACTGGAAAGCAAGCTCCCAGCTGTAGATGCACTTTTGCTGATCATAGTGGTTCATTCTGGCCTGAACATAAATCTATAACCTGTAATACAGTAACTTAAAGATGAATGAGGGTGGAGGGAGCTCTGAGTCAAGAGCTAATGCAGAGATTGCTTGATGAGGGGAGAGAAGGTTCTCTCAGGAAAGAATATTTTTTCAGACACTCTTATTTCTAATACATCTACATAGTGCACAATATTTCTATAACAATCCACTGATACCAGAGAAATTCCCCAGACTCCACTTTGCATTCCTGACTAGGGTTACCATATTCAAACATTTGAAAAAAGAGGACACTTCACGGGGTCCCAGTACACCCTCGGCCCCGCCCCAACTCTGCCCCTTCCCCGCCCCCGGCCCAACCCCATCCCTCCCCCACCCCCATTCCAACCTCTTCCCCAAAGTCCCTGCCACAACTCTGCCCCCTTCTCTGAGCACCCCGCATTCCCCCTCCTCCCTCCCACTCTGATATTGGTTGGGGGTTGCTAAGTGCTTCCCTGCACCCCACTCGCCCTGCAGCCCCTGCACCTCCCCCCCGCCCCTGCAGCCTCTGTGCTCCCTGCTCCCCACTGGCCCTGCAGCCCCTGCACCCCCCCACCCCAACAGCCTCTGCGCCCCCCACCTGCCCTGCCCCTGCGCCCCCCTGCAGCCTCTATGCCCCTGCGCCCCCCTGCTCCTCCTTGCCCTGCAGCCCCTGCACCCCCCCCGCCCCTGCAGCCTCTGCACCCCCCCGCCTGCCCCACCCCTGCAGCCTCTGCGCCCCTGTCTGCCCTGCTCCTCCTCGCCCTGCAGCCTCTGCACCCCCTGCCTGCTCTGCTCTCCTGCTCACCCGGCAGCTTCTGCCTGGCGGGGGCTTCAGATGCTCAGCAGCGACCGGGGCACATGCTGCACTCCCTGCCCCGCAGCCTCCTTCCTGCCGCAGGAAGGGTCCCCCGGGGGGGGGGGGGGAGTCCCCGCCCGCGAGGGAAGCCCGAGCCGCTGGCTGGGCCTGGCCTCCCCATGGTCCTGTGGGCTTGGCTGGGGCACGCGGTCCGCCCAGCCTCCGGGGGCAGCAGCGGCCCCTCCGCCGCCTTCTGTGGCTGTAGCCGGGCAGCTGGGCTGCGCTGCGGACCCGACGGGTCCTGCTGGGGCCGGGCGGACCCTGGCTTATGCTGCCTCCCTATTTCCCCGGACGTGTCCGGCTTTTTGGCAGTTCCCCCTGGACGGAGATTTGAGTACCAAAAAGCCGGACATGTCCGGGGAAATCCGGACGTATGGTAACCCTATTCCTGACCCCCATTTTGAATAAGCAAGAATCACTCCACCATTGGAAGCTGCAGGTCACATATTACTGAGCCTCTGCAATACAAAAGTAGGCTAAAGGTCACACAGCCACTGAATGTAGACTAAAGGTCACAGAGGTATACAGGTCATAACACTGTGAGGTAAAGAATGATTGGAAGCTGCAGGTCACACGATGCTTCAAAAGTAGGAGAAAGGTTACGGAGATGGTAAACAACAATGATTGACAGATAACTCAATGATTATGACTGGAGGCTAAAAATAGAACGGACAGGTTCCAATGGAATGTTGGTAGTAGATAAGTGTCTAGAAGGTTCTGACAAGACACTATAAAAGGCAGACAGTCAGTGGGCAGCTGAGAGGTTAGGAGGGGAGCAGCCAGAGAAGTAGGAGCTGAGGAGAGCGGAGTGGAGAAAAGTGTAGCAAGGAGACCTAAAGAAGCAGGCAAGAAGACAGCAGCAGTACCAGAAAGAGTCCTGTGTCCGCAGACAGAGTAAGCTTGTCAGTTCCTGTTATCGTATAGCACAGCATAGTATACTGTTAGTATGTGTATGTGGACTAATAAGGATGTATGCATGTGTGTTGATGATTAAAGAAATGTATAAGATTTAAAGTGTTTAAGAACTGCTGTAAGCAGCCTGTGACAGATGACCATCTCTGACAGGGTGCAACTGCTTAAAATTATCTCAGTTGTATGATATTGCAGTTGGGGATAACTTGAAGGGATGTGTTTTAGATTATTATGGTGTTACGAATTATTATTTGCACCAGATGTCTTGTTTTGGGAAAAACTCTTTGTGTCAGTTATTGATCGTAAGACGGTATCTGTGTCCTCCAGGTATTTCCTTAGCCACCCTGGAGACCCAGACCTTAGGAAAACAGATTGGTTAGTAGGTGAACTATTCTGGGGGTACCCTAAATCTGTTTTTTTGGGCTAGCACCACAACTCAGAACAGTTCTGCTGAATTTTGCATATGTGATTGAGGAAGAAAGACTTATTTCCCTCCATAATGACCACAGCACAACATTTCAAACACTCTGCATGCTGCAGTTGATTAACCTAGTGACACAGGACACTTATACATGGAAATGATTTTCCAGGAAGACATACAAACTGAGAACTTTTAGGAGCTATCAATACTCCTGGACATCAGACAGTTGTGACTCATTAGGCCATCAACAGGATGACTCATCTTCTATGGAAAGTTATCCATAGGGATACCTGAGACCAAATTAGGTCCATCAGTTTCTACAAAAAAAAAAAAAAAAAAAAAAAAAAAAACCAACAACATGGAAGAGGTAATGGCCAGATCATGGCTAATTTAAATAAAAAAAAATACAAAGTTGTTCCAAATGTGCTGAACTTGAAACCACCCTCCCAAGACTGGTCCAGTATTATCCTGTAGGTTATAAGCTCAAATCAATGAGGAAAAACACTTAATCCACATGGACAATTAAATCAAATACACGTACTATTATATCTCATCATTTACATAAGCCCTAAACTTCATCATCATCCGTTATCATGTTTTCCCTAAAGTATCGAATAGATAGATTCCATTTAAAGTACATGTCTGGGTCAGTAGAAGATCCTGCCAGAAAAAAAGCTGGTTCTTTTCTGAAAGGATGCAGGTTTGTACAGACTGTCACTTAGCTATTTCTAAGAGAAAAGTGTTTATTTGACATTTACATTGTAATTTGTGTTGAGGAAGAACCAAAAATACGTGTGCTGGACAAAGTATTTCAGCAGAGCTGTGTTTGACAGAGAGAGTCAGGATTTTTTTTTTAAATATCTATTGATTTTAGTAACCTGAATGAGGGAATACAGCCCAAATGTGAAAAGCACCAGCACTTAAAAGCCATACAGCAATTTGATCAGTGGAGAAGAGGAGCCTAAAGTACATTCTTTTTAAAAGTCAGTACTTACAATAAAAAAGATTATTCACCTTTGAAAAGATGTGAGAGATTTATTCTAAAACATTGGTAATTGGCATTAAAAAAGTTATCAAACCTCATACTTCAGGGCAGAAAATGCCATTTCCCTATATGGTTGCAATTTACATTTATGTACATTAAGGCAGTGGTTCTCAATCAAGGGTGCGGGGTCCCCTGGGGGGCGCGAGCAGGTTTCAGGGGGTCCGCCAAGTAGGGCCATCATTAGACTTGCTGGGGCCCAGGGCAGAAAACCGAAACCCTGCCTCATAAGGCTGAAGTCCAGGGCCCTGAGACCCGCCACCCAGGATTGAAGCCGAAGCCTGAGCAACTTAGCTTTGCGGAGCCCCCTGTGACGTGGGGCCCTGGGCAATTGCTCTGCTTGCTACCTCCAAACGCTGGTCCTGGCTTTTATTTGCAGAAAAACTGTTGCTGTAGCACAGGTGGGCCTTGGAGTTTTTATAGCATGTTGGGGGAGGGATCAGAAAGAAAAAGGGTGAGAATCCCTGCATTAAGGTGTGGGGGATTCATCTTCTTCTGATTGGCATTGACCAGTGTTGGAAACAGATTATCAGACTAGAACAACAACTGGTTTGTTCCTGCTTGGAAATTCTGGTGTTCTTATGAAACTAGTATCCATGATTAAAATGGTTTTTTAAATATAAGTTATTGAGGGTAAATTCTGATGTGCAACAGCAACTGATATCAGTGGAGTCAAATAGCTAAATTCCCATATGCGGTTTGAAAATCTGCCCAGTTTACTACTTGAACTCCTCTCCTGTTAATACAGCACTGAGCGTCAGCTTTTCTTTTTTATTTAAAATTCTTTCTTATGTGACTTCACATCTCAGTCTATTCTAATCATTTCCAGCTGTCTCCATTCATACAGATACAGTGCAGACATTTGAGACAGATAGGAGATGAATACTAGTTTTCCTTAGGAGCTGCCCTAAATGGGAAGTAGATTACTCAAACCACCCTGGTGCTTGAAAAACAGCGTTAATGTCTCCAGAATCTCAAACAGATACCTACATATCTGTTTGATACAGGGGAAAAAAATGACAAACACAAATTCTCATTACAATGGATGTAACCTATCTTTTTCATCGATAACTGGGACCAACTAGTCTACTGGTAATGCTCTTCAGGAGATCCAGTGATTTACGCTTCCTATGATGTCTTTGCACAGTAAATCCTGACTTTCTAAATTACCAACTGCCGTAGGAGAGAAGCTGAGTCCTCCCATCTAATGACTTCATGGGAGTTGAGGGCACGTAGTACAGGATGAGGCTCAATATTTGCAGGATGAGGCTCAATATTTATTCCAACATTGTTGAATGAGGATGGCATCCAAAGAAAATCCAGCTCCCAAAGAAATCCATCGAAAATTCCTGTACACTTCTTTGGGAGCAAGGTCAGTTGCAAATATGTTTCACCATTAAAAGTTGCCATTTAAAATTAAGGTTGCAACTTTTGTTGCAAGCCTGAAAAAAGATATATTAACCTCTTCTCTGTTGAAAACACACATCAAAATCAATATTGTTTCCTGAACAGAAAAGGATACTTTAAGGGGAAAACATTTTACACTTTGTTATTTAAAAAATGTAGCATGTGCAAATTGACAGTGCAGGAGACTGAATTTAAGAGTCATAGAAATAGGTGTTGGAAAAGTCCAGATAAGTCATCTAGACAGTGTGGCCTTTTTTTCCCCCTACAATGTTTTGTCAAGTCCAATCTTAAATATAAAGAGCAGGAGTACTTGTGGCACCTTAGAGACTAACAAATTTATTAGAGCATAAGCTTTCGTGGACTACAGCCCACTTGTGGGCTGTAGTCCACGAAAGCTTATGCTCTAATAAATTTGTTAGTCTCTAAGGTGCCACAAGTACTCCTGTTCTTTTTGCGGATACAGACTAACACGGCTGCTACTCTGAAACCAATCTTAAATATGTCCATCTATGTGATTTCTTTTGGGAGACTCTTCCAAAATCATATAGCTTTCATTCCTGATATTCACCATGAATTTTCCATGTCTTTATTCCATCCTCTTACTCCTGTTTATATAATCCTTAAAAAAATTTTCTCCACTTCTGATGCTCACAACCCTACAATAAATATATGTAAACAGAACATTGGTCCTTTTAGCTGCCTCAGTTTTTGTTAATTTGCAGAAAGTTTAGAGAACAGTATCTAAATTTTTGGGGCAATGAGATTTCTGTAACTGTTCTCAGTACTCCAGTTGTTGTCCCACCAGGATTGTATCTGAAGGGACTCACCTTTCTGCATCATGGTGTGTCTCTGTACATGTATTTCCCTTTTCCTGCTGCCATATAACAAAGAGGAGTCTGGTGGCATCTTAAAGACTAACAGATTTATTTGGGCATAAGCTTTCGTGGGTAAAAAACTCACTGCATCTGAAGAAGTGGGTTTTTTACCCACGAAAGCTTATGCCCAAATAAATCTGTTAGTCTTTAAGGTGCCACCGGACTCCTTATCGTTTTTGTGGATACAGACTAACACAGCTACCCCTCTGATACATACAACAAATCAAACTCATTTGTGGTTTGCCATTCATCATCATCCCAGGTTTTGTTTGATTTTATAATAACAATTTCTTCCCCTTCTCATTTTTCCCCCAGATGCATTCACTTCCATTTTTCCAGTCTCATTATGTTAATTTCTCAGGTCCGCTTCAATAAGTTCTCCTTCCTCAGTGGCTATACAATAGCTTCCAATTTGGTATCATCTGTGAATGTTTAGTGTACTATTTACTGTCTCTCTGGCTTACTAATGATGATATGAAGACCAGTCCTAATAACAAACTCACACAATACAGCTCCACTAGACACAATCCAAAACTTGACATAATGGATTCCATTAACAAAAAAAAATCAACATTTGTCAACAGTTGCTACATGACATGAGAGATAGCATAGTTTTATCATGAAAAGTAATTAAGGTTTCTGTTGATAAATGTTGACTTTTTAGGTGACATATGATGAAAGCAATTTAAGGTTCTTTTCTTTGCGGTCTCAACCCATGTGACAGACAGTGCTATACTCAAACCTATTTGAATGCCTTTGGTAACATTTTGTGAAATCATGTGCCTTTGTCTGTTAAAATCAATATACATTATACATGTATGCACAAATTTCTAGAGCTGTTCAAAAAAATTCAAATTTTGCATTTTTGATTAAATATTTAATCAAAAATTTAAATCAACAAAAATCCCCCCCAAGAGATTGAACACATTGTTTTTGATTTTTGAGCAGTTGCAAAGGTGGTCAGGATTTTTCAATTTAAAAAGTAATAAAATAACAGTAAAAAATGGAAAATTGTTCTATTAAAATTTTCAGTAGTGGTGTTTTGTTGTTTGTTTGATTTTAAAACCATCTCCACTAATTTTGTATTTCTACTTAGTCCCCATCCACCCTCCTACTCCCACCCACCCACAGAGGTCTGGCAAGATCAGTTCTTTATAAACACACAACCAAGCCTCTAGATTTTTACATTTTGTTTTTCACTCTTAATTTTGGTTTCATTAGGATCTAAACGGTTTCTGTTGTCAGGATAACTCTGCTGTTTTGATTAAATCACTACCACATTTGCTCTTTCCAATTGTTTGGTACATCAGTTTTTCGTGTCTTCAAAAACACTTGTGTGTTTCAGGAAATTAGTTTGCTAATTCTCTACATAACTGTATGTTATATAGTCCCTACATAAACTATTTCAGTAGTCAATTGAAAAAGGTCGTGATTATTTCCAAGTGGTACACACTTTTTTCTTTAGATCTTTCCTTCATTCTCTATAGGCCATGTATTTTATATAAAATCAGAT
The DNA here is from genome assembly GCF_027887155.1 of Malaclemys terrapin pileata. Lineage (NCBI taxonomy): Eukaryota > Metazoa > Chordata > Testudines > Emydidae > Malaclemys > Malaclemys terrapin. Next base: position 19,686,163 of record NC_071505.1, on the reverse strand, counting down.
TAATAATTCCAAGCCAACAGCCATGTGATAAGGTTCATTTCTGCTAGAATGTAGTTTCTAGGAAACCCCCATACAGGCAACTTATTAGTCTCATCAAGGCACTTCAGTTAATATTATCACTCACACAGGATGATTTTCAGCCCTGTTCTGGGAGTTCACAAACGGTTCTCTGTACCATGTAAGCCACTTAATGCTTAGGGGAGCTTCAATCATACATAGGGCCTTGTATGAATCTCATTTCTAGGAAGTGCAAGGTCATGCATTTAGGCATTAATAACAAGAATTATTGTTATAAGCTGGGGACGCATCAGTTGGAAGTAACAGAGGAGGAGAAGGACCTTGGAATATTGGTTGATCACAGGATGACTATGAGCCGCCAATTTGATATGGCTATGAAAAAAGCTAATGCGGTCTTGGGATGCATCAGGCGAGGTATTTCCAGTAGAGATAAGGGGGTGCTAGTACCATTATACAAGGCACTGGTGAGACCTCATCTGAAATACTGTGTGCAGTTCTGATCTCCCATTTTTAAGAAGGATGAATTCAAACTGGAACAGGTACAGAGAAGGGCTACTAGGATGATCCGAGGAATGGAAAACCTGTTTTATGAAAGGAGACTCAAAGAGCTTGACTTGTTTAGCCTAACCAAAAGAAGGCTGAGGGGAGATATGATTGCTCTCTATAAATATACCAGAGGGATAAATACCAGGGAGGGAGAGGAATTATTTAAGTTCAGTACCAGTGTAGACACAAGAACAAATGGATATAAACTGTCCATCAGGAAGTTTAGACTTGAAATTAGACAAGGGTTTCTAACCATCAGAGGAGTGAAGTTCTGGAAAAGCCTTCCAAGGGGAGCAGTGGGCGCAAAAGACATATCTGGCTTCAAGACTAAGCTTGATAAGTTTATGGAGGGGATGGTATAATGGGATAGCCTAATTTTGGCAACTAGTTGATCTTTGACTATTAGCGGTAAATATGCCCAATGGCCTGTGATGGGATGTTAGATGGGGTGGGATCTGAGTTACTACAGAGAATTCTTTCCTGGGTGTCTGGCTGGTGAGTCTTGCCCACATGCTCAGGGTTTAGCTGATCGCCATATTCCTCCAGGGCAGATTGGCAGAGGCCCTGGGTTTTTTTTGCCTTCCTCTGCAGCCTGGGTCTCTTGCTGGAAGATTCTCTGCACCTTGAAGTCTTTAAACCATGATTTGAGGACTTCAATGGCTCAGACATATGTTTGATACGGGGTGGGTGGGTGAGATTCTGTGGCCTGCATTGTGCAGGACGTCAGACTAGATTATCATAATGGTCCCTTCTGACCTTAAAGTCTATGATTCTAAGAAATGAAGCTGTTGAATCTCCATTTGCTTGCTTGCTAAAAAAGCTAGATTTAAATATTTTATTAGAAAATCAGGCAGAATATGGCCATTTGGAAAGACAGAAATAATTAAAAGTAAGGTAATTTCTATTTTCTTTGCATTCCTATGGCACAATCCTGATTCTACTTTCTTTGAAATAAATAGGAACGTCACCATTTACCTTAGTGGTTGCAGGATCAGATCCGTAGTCCATTTATTTCCAGTAAACAAGAAAATGTCAAGTAATTCTCCCTCATTATTTGTTGTGCCACCCTGTGACAGGACACACCTACCCCACATTGGTTCAGCAGTGGTTAATCACACCAGGCGGCCACACTCTCTCATCTCTGCTGGGCAAGCTCCAGCTGGAACCAGGATATAAAAAGGAGCAGCTCAGCTTAGTCTGGACTGACTGCTGAAGGAAGCAGAGGTGTGTTGCAGGCTCCTGGGGAGGGAATGCTGGAGCTCTAGGACACAGAGGCCAGCTGGGCTGTGGCTCCAACTGACCCCCAGCCACAGGAGAGACCATGGATCCCCTGAGACTATCAGGCGCGGAAGAATGGGTAGGAAGTAGCCCAGCGGGATGAAGCATTGATCTCGTTGAGGTACTGGGTTTTGACTCAGCGCGTTTCGGAAGGATCTCCACTGAGTGGGTGGTGGATACTCACACCACAGACAGGGCCCTGGGCTGGGACCTGGTGGCCTAGGGAGGGCCTAGGGACCCCCCTACCCTTCCCGCTGCCCACCCCTGGGTGGCAGCTCACTCTAATCCAGTCACTAGGCAATGCTGCCCTCCTGCAAAGGAGGGGGGTTCCATCAACTCCAGCCATTAGGCCATGCCGCTCTCCTGCAAAGGGGTGGGGGGTTTCCACTCGGGCCATTTGTCCATGCTGTCGTGCCAGAGTAGTCCTATTGGCTCCAGGCGTTAGACTGCACTGCCCTACCTAGAAGGGTAACCCTAGTGACTCAGGCCGTCGGGCTATGGCTCAGCAAAGGGCTGCTGCACTGACCCCAACCATTAGGCCATGCTGCCCTGAAAGCCAGGGCTGCTGGGGAGATTAGGCCATTTGGGCTGTCCCAGTTCTACTTCAATTCCACCACAACCTGACACCCCTCTGATGGGATGGACCTACCCTGTGACACACCCAATTTATCATCTTGTATATATTTGGCAATTGGTCTGTCAGCACCATCATCCACATGGATAAAGGGTGAGCTAAAGTTTGAATACTGATATTTTTACATTGTAATGGGGTGTGCACTGCATTCCAGCCCTGATAGAGTTAACAATGGTCTGAGAGGCCAGTTAGGTCACCTGGTGTCACCTAACAGAATGTGGGGTAGGATTAATTGACAGTGAATCCCAACTGGGGAAGGGCTAGGACAATTCTATACTGCTAAGAAACTGAGAGCAAAAAGGGGAAGGAGTCTGCAGTCACTTCCTGAGAGGAGGGAGACATGGAGGAAGTCCAGGGGCAGAGTAATGGGATTCTGCCCTGAAATAAGGAGTCTGGCAAGAGGTTAGGAGGGGTGAAGTAGCCATGGGAGTAGATTAAGGTTCAGTGGTAAACCCAGAAACAGACAAGTAGATAGAGAGGCTGGGTAGGAAGGAGAAACAGCAACAGGGACTTGAACTAAGCAGACCTACACCGCTGGTTGTAGGTCCCTGGCTGGAACCTGGTGTAGAGGATGGGCCTGGGTTCCCCGCCAGCCACTGTCAGAGAGCCCAAGATGGGGTTGAGCACAGTCTGGAGACAACATTTGGACAGTGGAAGGGGGGGGACTAAATGATGACCTGGCCAGAGGGCCAAGTTACCAGAAAAGAAACTATCACAGAGCAAGTAGCCCAGCAGCAGGGAGCACCTGATGCAGTGAGACCTACGATCCAAGAACTAGATGCAAGGAGGCACTTGCAAGTGGCAACCCTATAATACAAGCAGAGTGCGAAAGGTCTCATTTTACACTTCCATTCTGATTACTCCCTTCAGCCAATTTTCATTTCATGGTGAGAAATATCTTCCTACTCTAACAATTCAGAGAGACAAGGTGAGAGGGAATATCTTTTATTGGACCAACTTCTTTCTGTTGGTGAGAGAGACACTCTGAGTATGTTTCCCAGTCCTGAAGAAGAGCTCTGTGTAAGCTCAAAAGCATGTCTCTCTTGCCAATAGAAGCTGGTCCAATAAAAGATATTACCTCACCCACCTGGTCTCTCTAATATTGGCTACAACAACACTGCATATAACAATTCAGAGCAGACTATGCCATACTGAGACCTTTCTTCAGATGATGGAAAAGGACAAAGTATCATCTTGCAAAATCTCTTCAGCTTTAGGCAAATGGAAATATCTTGCATGAAAAGCAGAGAAAACGTCTCTAGAAAATATATTGTTCTATGCAGATATAAAGCTATTCATGTGATTCTCCCATCTATCTTAGTTATTTATCTGATGCCTATTATCACATTATCTACATGTGTCACAACCCCCTTTGTTAAATAAAGAGGGAAGTACAGTTTATTCCCAACTGTAAGATGCGGAACTGAGGCACAGGGAAGCTAAGTGACTCACTTAGAGTCACATAGGAAAGATGTGGTGGAAAGGAGATGTGAATTAAGGTCTCCTTGTGTCCTAGGGTAATGCCCTAACCACTAGACATCCTTCCTTTTCTTACATTGGTGTTAAAACTGTTGCATGCAACTCCTTTGACGTCAGTGGCAGTTACCACTAATTTATATTTGTGCAAACGAGAGGAAAATCAAGACCTATGCCTTGAATTTTTGAAAGGAGAAATTCAGACACAGCATTCTATATCATAGCATCATAAACATCACCTATAGGATATTTAACTCATGATAGCCTTTTAAAATTCTCTTTTGATTATAATATCAACTGCAGATATGATTGCACAGGATTCACGAAACAATACTTTGTGCTTGTTCTAATTCTGCAGCAACATTTCGGGAACAAATATTAATCCTCAAACTGTGATGACATTATTGATGAGGCTTGCAAACCAGCACATACATTTTAGCTTAATAGGTGCTCTGGAAACAGGTACTCTGTATTGCAGAAAAGGAACAAATGATAATAAAAAATAGATAGGGACTGCTACATAACCTGAGCTACTGGCTGAACACCTTACACTTTGGCCCAGCCCACCTCTCTCTGGCCCCAACACAAAGAGACCGAGTGGGTGGCATATAGAATCATAGAATATCAGAGTTGGAAGGGACCTCAAGAGGTCATCTAGTCCAACCTCCTGCTCAAAGCAGGACCAATTCCCAGCTAAATCATCCCAGCCAGGGCTTTGTCAAGCCGGGCCTTAAAAACCTCCAAAGCCGGGCCTTAAAAACCTCCAAATGCACTGGTTTCATGCCACCTGTAGATTCCTTTAAGATGAGGAATCTTCAGCTGTTCCTTTAGGATAGCTTTCCAGCCACTTCCTGCTACCTATGCACTAAAGGTTCAACAATTGAGTCATATATATTCCTGAAATGTCTTGTCTATTATCTATTTGGCAAGTGACCTTTTCTGATGGCCAGTTAGCTAGGACCTAAATACCACTCAGTCACATTAGTAATATTCAATCCAATTTCTAACTCTGTCTCCTAGCAATCACACTAGCCTTCAGCAGGCAATCTTCATTTACCATAATGATTGGTAAGCTACTTTTAAACACATTCTATGATAAGTAGTGTCTCATGAACAAATGCAGAGGTGACTTCTAAGTCACAGATTGGTAAGTGGGTGTAATTAGGTCTAAGTGAGTCTAAATTGGTCTATTTTCAGTGCATGCCAAGGAGATGGAAAAAAAGTTGTAAAATAGTGCAGATTAGAATAAGGAGTGACGGATATTTTGCTTTTTCTACTACACTTCTCTCTTCCAGATGTTTGATATGTGCATTTCACCAGCTTAGACCCAGTTAGCCTCAAGTGAGACAAAATCAGAGGTGATGAGTAAAGATGTGAATTACTCTAAGTTTATGTAATACAGTCCCCAAGGGAAATTATGGAAATGGGCATGATGAAGGGACAAGAACAGTGGTTCTCAAACTTCTGTACCGGTGGCCCCATTCACATAGCAAGCCTCTGAGTGCGACCCTCCTTATCAACTAAAAACACTTTTTTATATATTTAACACCATTATAAATGCTGGAGGCAAAGTGAGGTTTGGGGTGTAAGCTGACCGCTCGCGACCCCCCATTTGATAAACTCATGACCCCCTGAGGGGTCCCGATGCCCAGTTTGAGAACCCCTGGACAAGAAAGTACATCAACTAAAACTCCCTGTAGATTCACCACTGAATCTGACACTGAGTTTACATGCAGATAGCTGTTGGTGGCAAATAAGAAATAAGTTGCAATCCAGTTCTTTATGAACAAGTGTCCAAGCCTCAAAATCACCATTATAATAGTCACAAACTGGCAACCCAGATAGTAGCAGAGAGGCCAGGAATTAAATAGGCATGGAAAGTGAACATGCCCCTTATCCCTATAGTTTGAGGTTGAGGCATACTGTTAAGAGGTTGTAAGGATCCATGCGCTTTTGTTGGTTATGTTATGCTTATTCTTTGGGTAATGAAAGACCTTTCATATCTAGGACAGTCAAATAAGGAACTTTTTACAAGTGCTAAAAGTATTATACAAGTGAAAAGATGAAGGGGAAGGGCACTGAACACATTAAGATAGGATGCTAATGTTTTATACATGCATACCACAAAAATTGTATGAAATAGTACCAAGTACAACAGATATGGTACAAATTAATTACTGTGGGCCTGAATTTTCCAGGGTCATGCACCGTATGTTACACCTTCACACAGGGAGGGCTTCAGTCAGTAAAGCATCTGATTTTTAATGTGAGGGTCCAGGATTCAAGTTCCAGGTAAGGAAGTAGGTTTTATTTCAGACTATATGATTAGAGTAGCTATGAAAAGTGGGTATACAATGCTACTGTTCCAATTTAGTAGTATTTTACACACTCTTCCCATGGGTGTAAATAACTACACAAAATGCAAGGCAGTGCAGTATCACTCTGAATCAGTATGTACAGCTATGAAACCGCTGTACTAATAGGGATATTTTGACCAACCATCCTAAAATACATTAATGGGTTTGGGGTTTCAAAAGCCAAGCCTAGCTCCAAATAGTCGGAATTTTGTTTTCTATAATTCATTTTATCATTATTTGTAATAAGGAATAGAAAGTGACTCTCCGAGCAGATCTTTTGCTTCAAATAAATTTGTAAATTGTGTAAAAATAAATCTTTAGATAGAATTCTGGAGCATAATCTCTTTGTTAAAGCTTGGGCTTCTTACCCTCTGCTGATATGAATATCACACAAGCTATATGTCACACTGGACAAACACCCTAAAAGATTGTATCACTTTTTATCTAACTGCCTACCTGCTCACTAGAGAGACAAAGTGGGTGAGGTAATATCTTTTATTGGTCCAACTTTCGAGTTTACACAGAGATCTTCTTTAGGTCTGGGAAACTTACTCAGGGCATATCTACACTACAACCAAAAACCTGCAGCTGGCCCATGCCAGCTGACTCAGACCTATGGGGCTTGGGCAAAGGGACTATCCAACTGCAGTGCAGATATTCACAGTAAGTTTTCCAGACCTGAAGAAGAGTTCTGTTGTAAACTCATTCACCTTGATTCTTTAATATCCTGAGACTGACACAGCTCCAACTATGCAAAGCAGTTCACTAGATATTTTGTCAACAAACAAGCCTTCACTTTTTTAAACCGCGTGCCTAGGACAACTTCAAGCTGACAATCTGCACTCTTGCTTTATATACTGTCATTGCTATTATTGAACCTAGGGGGATATGCACAAAAAAGTAAGTATCGGAAAGATACATATATTCATAAAACAAGCTAAACTTTAATGAGAGGAAAATGCCTTTGACAGTAACCTACTAAAGAAAGTATCCAAATACCTATATGAAAGTCTAGGACCAGACTTACTCTAGCCCAGAATTGTCAAGTAGTATAAAACAGTTACTGCTTTTTCCTTTTATATGGGCACCTAGTCTTCTAAATTAGCCTTCTAATAATCAGGATTCATTGTAGGTCAATAAAACATTGACTATCTTTGTTCTGAAATTCTCTCTAAGACACACTAGCAAATGAAGAGAAAACAGATGGTCTCATTGTGTGTCTCACCAATTTAAAATCCAGCTGGTGAAAAGTAGTTATTGAAACACAAAGAAGAAATGCTTGTTCTGGAGAAGAAGCAAAAAGCAGTCTGAGGCATTCTCTTGCAGTATCTCAGCCAATTTCACCACTTAAACATATTGTTCAAGGGACTGTTTAGGGTAATCTAAAGCCTACATGGAATAACTTTGAACTAAGATAGGAAAGGGGCTACCACAAAATGTAGATAAAATACTTTTGATGTGACCAGTATCTGAAAAGTGTTCTTCTCAATTCTATTGAATGCACAGAATCCCTCAGAGCAGCCTTGCTAATAATCACTAGACATTTGGTACAGTAATGTTTTGTTTCTTATACCTGAATTTGGATATTGTAGATTTGAAATCAGTCTTGATCCTCTTGCACCTGATTTTTTGTCATTGCACTTGTACATAAGTTTATTATTCCCTATAATGCCTGATCTTGCATTTACATTGGGGGACAAGGGGTGCTGAAGATGGCTCTGCAACTCTCAACAACTTGTATCATCCAACCTTTATTGAAGTGTTACATTACAGTATGTGACAGTGGAGACTTGAGTATCTGAGCAATAAACTTGCTCACACCAGTGTTTTCTTTTGACTTAAATAAGCAAAATTAAACTTGATTCTGTATTCAAACAAACTGACAGCAAGTAATAGCTCTTTCATCTCATACTTCTCCTTACACCTATTTACATATCTCCCAATCATGACCCTGGTAAATGAGTGCCTACCCTAAGATCCATTGATAGCACTCACAATTGCATATTGTATTTGTACTCCTATTTCACTCTTACCTATAATGGAAACTGTCTGTGCCCCTCACTCCACCCCACCCCAGGGCTGCAGTCAGGAGCCAGGCCCACAATCGGGAGCCAAAGCTGGGGCAGTGCCGAAACGGAACAGGGAGCAGAGCAGAGCTGAGTCGGTCCCCAACCTGTAGCAGTGCATGGGATTCTTCCGTCCTAAATGCAGGACTCTGCACTTGTCCTTGTTGAACCTCATCAGATTTCTTTTGGCCCAATCCTCCAATTTGTCTAGATCACTCTGGACCCTATCACTACCCTCCAGTGTATCTACCTCTCCCCCAAACTTAGAGTCATCTGTGAACTTGCTGATGGTGCAATTCATCTCATCATCCAGATCATTAATAAAGATGTTGAACAAAACCGGCCCAGGACCGATCCCTGGGGCACTCCACTTGATACCTGCTGCCAACTAGACATGAAGCCGTTGATCACTACCTGTTGAGCCCGACAAACTATCCAGCTTTCTATCCACCTTATAGTCTATTCATTCAATCCATACTTCTTTAACTTGCTGGCAAGAATACTATGGGAGATTGTATCAAAAGCTTTGCTAAAGTCAAGATACATCACATCCACCACTTTCCCCATATCCACAGAGCCAGTTATCTCATCGTAAGAGCCAGTTATCTCATCATATCATTATCCTTACAGTATACTGCATAACTATAAATTATTGATCATAAAACTATCCAGTTTTTCATAAATCTATCTATATCCATCCATTGGATGCCAATGCCACTGTAGTAGAGCATCTAATACTTTACTGGCAGTGATTTTGTTTTCCAAATTAGCAATGTAGCCTTAAAGTGAGAGACTAAAGCAGCAAAATCTGTTTAGTATATCAAAAAGAAGACTGAAAGAGGACTCATTATGGTGTATTAGCACCTTTCAAAAGGAGACTAAAGGAATCTTCACAGGTATTAATAGGCTTTTTAATCTATCAGAGAAAGGCAAAAAAAGGACCAATGGCTAGAAGTTTAAGACAAACAAATTCCATTTAGGGCTTGTCTACATTGGCACTTTACAGCGCTGCAACTTTCTCGTTCAAGGGTGTGAAAAAACACTCCCCTTAGCGCAGCAAGTTTCAGCACTGTAAAGTACCAGTGTAGACAGTTCACCAACACGGCTCCTAGCGCTGGTAGTTACGCCTCTTGTGGAGGTGGGTTAATTAGAACGCTGGGACTAGCCCTTAGAAATAAGGCCCAAATTTTTAACAGTGAGGGTGATTAATGACTGAAACAAACTAGCAAGGAAAGTGGTATATTCTCCATCTCTTGAAGTCTTCAGAACAAAACTGGAAACTTTTCTGGAAGATGTGCTTTAGTCAAACATAAGTAATTGCTCTCAGTATAGAGGTAACCAGCTGAAATCGTGAGGTTAGATTTGAATGATCTAATAGATCTTAAAATCACAAACCAACTAAACAGATTTCAGTCCATTCTATGAACTCGCGTGAATACAAATGCTTTGGGGGAAATGAGTCTAGACTAGTAAACTGTCTACAGTGACATATGACCAAAATAATATCCCTGGCTCCCATGAAGAAAGCTAAGCACCCACCATGACAGCTTCATAGTACCAGACAAATGCCAGCTCAATTCAGGTTGTACAATTTGCAGGTGCTGTGTTGCTTCTTGGGTAAATCTGCAGCCAACTGAATAATTTTAAAAACTGCATAAACAAGAGAAGTACATGAACTCAGATGGAAAAACTGACTGCATCCTCATTTTTAAATTTGCAGAGGAATGTTCTTTCTTAATTAAAACCCTAAAATGTTCTGAATTTTATCAGCCTCACTTTTAGATATGACATTGTAACTTCATTAGCACTGTGGACGTTGAAAGGGAGGGAAAAGATCCTGATCAGCATCGTTGCTAGATATTTTCTCCTCCCTCAAGACACATATTCCTAAGAGCCAGAGCCACTGTCACTGCAAAGCTGCTGCCTTTACAGGAGACTGGGCAGCACAACCCATTCAATTTGCAGCATTAGAACCACTGTCATTTGAGGTAAGAGAGGCAAGAGAGACAGAGAAAGACAGAGATTATACAACTGGAGGTACCACTGAAAGTGATGCCGAAGTCCAACTAATTCTCTAGTAGGCGCAAGTAAAAGCAGTAATATTCTCTGCTACAACCTTCCCTACCAGACCATGTTAACTCTCCTTAATCAAGCTGGGTGTTTCATTGAGTTTTCCCAATGTAATCTCACCCAACACATGGTCATTGCACACCGCTAATGACAAACTGAGCAAACTTTGCCAACATGACTTCTGATCTATTTTTTTCAGTCAACACAAAGTCTGTCAAGCTACTGAGGCAGGGGGCACTGTACTAAGTCAATTACCACTGAATAAAATCTACTGACGGCCTATACAATCTATGTAGTTGGCTAAATAGATTGCTGTAGCCAATCCCAGGACAGAAACTGTTCCCCTCATCACACTGCTACTAAGCTCACCACCAAGCAGGCATCAAGTGAGCCCCTGGATCTCACAATCCTTTCCAAATTGTGCTCCACTGTATTGCTGCAGACATTTAATTTTCTAGTTGCCTTCTCCATTTTCTGCTGAGATTTTTGCCCTTTGGCTTCATTCCTGGGTCATGAAGTGAAAGTCTGGACTGGAAATTAGGGACCTGGTTCTACTCCTGCCTCTGCCACTGGCCTGCTCTGTGGTGTTGGGCAAGTCACTTCAACTCTGTCTCTTGCTGCTTCTGCCATCCTTTGTCTGTCTTTAGATGAAGATTCAGCAAAGTGTTTAGGCACAAGGATAAATTCAACTGAAATCTCTGGGGAAATAAGTAAGTACTAAAAGGTATGCAGCTTTGATGCACTGTAATCTTAGATTGTAAGATCTTCAAGGTAGAGAACAGCTATTATATGTTTGTACAGTGTCTAGTGCAGTGGTTCTCAACCTATTTACCACTGTGGGCTGCATATGCAGATCTCTGTGTTATGTGGGCTGCATCACATGATATATATACTACCTATATGGCCCTGAGAATGTCACATGGGCCGCAGCTGTGTGCTGATTGGGCCGCAAGTGGCATACAGGTTGAGACCTACTGCTGTAGTGCAACAGAGACCCAACCTTGTTTGGATAGGCTAGGTGCTAGTGTAATATAAACTGATAAAAATAACTAAGTACCAGTATTTGTCTGAATGGACCACATGATGGCCTGCCCTGCAGAGCTGCTGATGGAAGTTTTAAGATTTGTGCTAAGCTGCTATCACCTGATGGGTATCACAGCAAATTTTGCAAATTTCAATTAAGTAGTAAGTATTGTCACAAATCAAAGCGCCAGAGTAAGATATGGGGGTAGGGGAGCAAGGAGCAATTAACAGTTGCATCCTAATTTTGAATGTCCTCAGTTCCTACTGAAGTCCATGTTGAAGGTACTCTGTGCTTCAGTGCTTTGAGTGTCCTGTTAACCTGGTCAGTAATCTTCCAATGCTTTCTATTAGCTCTTCAACCTACATTCAACTATTTGTCCCCAAAAAAATGGGTGACTAATTTTTTTCCAGTGAGTGTGTATATGTATGTATCAAACCACTGAGGAATGTAAATTTATTTTCATTGTTAAAATACTGCAGTGGCCATTAAAAAGTCATCAGACCCATCATTACCATGCAGCATAAGAAATAAGTTTAGAAAATTAACTGCAGTATCTGAGACAGCACTGTGTGGTAACTGTCACTAGAGCTTAATGGCAAGCAGTATAAGCCATTAAAATTCTGAAATTACAAATCCAAACATGTATAACAGATTTCAGTTGGTCCTCTGTGGAACTGGAATTTGGACGGAGCTACATTCCATGCATCTGAAATCAGTTCACATCGACATGTTAAATGATCTCTACCACATTTCACACGTAAATATAAGAGAATTGAGTAACAGTTACAGTAAGTAGGTTGAACAATAGTATCAATATACAGTGATAGCCAATAGAACCATGGTCTCCTCTATCAACATCATATGGGAAAATGCCAGACTTTTAAAGTTTTGAAATATTATACTGCTCTTAAATGGAATATCACTTGTTATCTAATACCACATATCTCAATAGACAATGATAAAAATAACTCTATTCAGTATCAAATGTAAAGCTTGTATCTCTAAAGTAAAATATTATAAAAAGATCAAAGATTAGGAAGAAGTTCCAATAGGAGATTTACACATTTAAAAAAAGCCAGTCATGGCATAATAAAGTACTGGAAAGTCAAAAAGCTTTTAAAAAGAGCCCTAATGGCATATTATATCCAAGTCTATGCTTACTATGTAGTCATGATTTCTGTGCTTTACCGAACTATTACATTCCTTAAGTGTATAAAACTTTAGGCACTGCAATCTAAACATTGGCTCAGTATATGTCATTTCCCTTCCATAATATATTACGTTAGCACAACTACTGATATATCTGAAGAATCCTTCAAATGAGTGGTTGTAAAATATGTTTCCATTTAGGTAGTCCATGGGAAAACCTCTACATTCCATTGTATGGTTCACAGACTCCTAGAAATCAGGAAAGGGAAAAAAATGCCATTATGACATCTTGGCTATCTTCCTGACAATAAAAATTGTTCCCTACAGTATAATCACAAGTACTCTGTCCTTCTTTTAACTGATAGATGTTACACTGCTCAATAATCAATCATCCACAGTTGATAGTTGAATATATCGCTCAATTTCGAAATGCCAAAATTATGTTACTAAATGTCAAGTCATAAATGTTAAGCACAAGTAGCAGACAGGCCCAAAATTTATCTGTTTAAAATTGCTATAATCTGCCAGAGAATGTGTTTTCTGGATTGTAATTATTTTTTTAAAAAATGCATCGCTCCATTGCGAAGGAGTTTAATAGAAAACACCTGCTAGTTTTCAAAGACTAATATTCTGTGGTAATGTGTTTGCCCACTAATGCCTTCATTTTATTCAAGATCATCTACAGAGAATAGAAGTTCATAGGGGTTCAGGTGCTTCTGTATATGACACTAAAACACCTCTAACTTCTTCTTTTGAAGTCAAGTCAAGAAAAGACTGCAAGGAATCTCAGAGGGGCCTATCAAAAGTAAGTGACTGGAGAACACAAATAGATGAAAATCATAGCTAACAAGATAATACAGTCTAGAAGGACTACATACTGCTGGGTTCTAAAATAATTTTAGGCACTCAGGAAAGGGACCTCAGTGCAACTGTAGCCCATTGAACCCCCTCTCATCCATGTGCTGAATGAATCAATTAAAACAAAAGCGTGTAGAAAACATGGTCTAGAAAATGGTATAATGAAATTTGCAAAAAGGCTCAGAACCTGCATGGATATGAAAACATTTAAGTTGGACTGGATGGAATGGAAGAAAGTAAAATAAAATATGGGGGTATAAATCCTTATGCATCAGGCACACACCCTCTACTAATTACAGGGATTAGGAAGAATCATCTCCCTTGTCCAGGTGATTCCATACTTGCCCGCTGCAGAATTTCTCAACCTTCCTCTAAAGCAAATGGGATTGGCCACGGTCGGAGAAGGAATATGGGACTAGATTCACCATTGGGCTGAGGCAGAATTTTAATTTCTATATTCCTCTGGTTTTCTCCAAACTCTCTCCTATTATGCCTACTGTGACTGGGGTCACAGGGGAGCCAGCTGACGTCACTCAATTAGGGTGAACTGCAAAGAATGACAGGTTTCAGAGTAGCAGCCGTGTTAGTCTGTATCCACAAAAAGAACAGGAGTACTTGTGACACCTTAGAGACTAACAAATTTATTGGAGCATAAGCATATGCATCCGATGAAGTGGGCTGTAGCCCACGAAAGCTTATGTTCAAATAAATGTGTTAGTCTTTAAGGTGCTACAAGTACTCCTGTTCTTTTTGCAAAGAATGAAGCAGGCAATCCCCAAAGCTGGTGGATATTCCAATACTTAGATTTACAAAGCCAGCACAAAACAGCTTCTGTTAGACCTCACTGGTTACTCAGAAGTCAGCAACACAGATCCCTTAAAGTAAACCAGCCGCAGGCCTTCACGTAGGCACCCAAGTCAGGTATGATGAGGATTTCTGAAAATCTTATTTCATCATATTAAAAAGGTTCTACCAATCCCAAAGGACTGGACACATTACCTCCCAGTTAATGAATATTCCAGATCTTACGCAAGTACATGATTACAGCCAGTTCTTATTAACTAAACTAAAATTTGTTAAAAAAGAAAAGAGAGTGAGTATGGTGAAAAGTTTAATATGCATATAGACACGAGTTCAATTCTTGAGGCTCAGACTCATAGCAGAAACGGTGAGCTTTCTAGTTGCAAAGAGTTCTTTTAGAATTTAGTCCCTAGGTTATAGTCCAATGTCCAACATCAAATTCAGGGTGTTCCAGCTTAACTGGGATCTCAGTCTTGTGGCTCAAACTTCCCCTGATGAAGCTTAAGCAGATCTGACCCAAGGTTCTTATACACAGTGTTCTAGCAGCCACTTGAAGACACAGACCTGCGTTAACAATAGGCTTTTGAAGTAACCTTCTGCTTTCTAAGCACCGTCGGTAATTAGTTACACAAATTAATATAGGGCAATTTATCCATTAGGCAGTCTATCACAAACTTCAAAGAGACATATAGATAATGACATTATTTCACCCAAGATTCATTTAAGTGTTCCCTTTTGTCTCTGAATTACTAGCTATAGTGACCGACAGGAACTGTCTGTTTACATGGCTAACATTTATGAATATACATATACAAGTAGCATCACTTCTAACTTAACAACATAGGTTTGCATTTCAAAGTTTTAGCTTATCTAGCATTGAATGGCCCTCATTACCATTCCCATACTTTCTAACATGACTTTAAAGGTTGGTTTTGGGTCATTCAGCCTGCAAGCTGTTTAACCCTTTTCTGGCCATTTGTAGAAGATTCATTGCAATTATACAACAGTGGTAGCAATAATGATTTGCACGGTTATACTTTAATCAGACAACATCACACTTGCCATATTTTTTTCTTTCCTGTCCTATTATCTTTCATCCTTTCTTCTTTCTCCCTCCCTACTGCTTCCCTTCCCTTTCCATTGATTCTAGTCCTATCATTTGCATTGTCATTCCCCTCTCTCAGGCCCTTCATCCACATCTTCACCTTATTGATACTACCTTATCTGTTACAAGAGACCAAGCTAGATATCATGCTAACAAGGGAAGAGGAAGTACTGCATCTTCACTTACTATAGTGCTTCCTTCTCTGATGCAAGACATATTAACTATTGACAGAAGGAAAGTGTGTATTGGTCTAGGGTTACCATTCGTCCGGATTTACCCGGACATGTCCTCCTTTTTGTGCTAAAAATAGTGTCCGGGGGGAATTTGTAAATCACTCAAAATGTCCGGGATTTCCCCCCTCCCCGGCAGAGCAGAGCGAGCAGCTGGGAGGGCTGCAGGAAAGTCACGGGCTGGACTCCGGAGCAGCTGTAGAGGAGCTCCTCCTTCCCCCCCCCTCCTTCCCTCCCTCCCTGCATTCTGAGCCGGCAGCTCCTCCTCCCCTGCAGCCCAGTGTCCCGGTCCGGCAGCACTGTGCAGGGCCAGGGACCGGGTTGTGTGTTGTGCTGGGGAGCGCAGCCACGTGTCCAGCTCGCACAGAGCCCAACACCCTGTTCTGAGCAGCAGGGTAAGGGGGCCAGGGGGCAGGAAGGTTCTGGAGGGGGCAGTCAAGAAACGGGCGGGGGGGTCGGGAGTTCGGGGGGGGGCTTTTTGGAGGGGAGTGGAGAAAGTTTTGGGCAGTCAGGGTACAGGTAGGGGGTAGGGTCCTGGGGGGCAGTTGGGGGGGGTCTTAGGAGGGGGCAGTTAGGGGACAAGGAACAGGGAGTCTTAGGTAGGGGGTGGGGTTCTGGAGGGCAGTTAGGAGCAGGGGTCCCAGGAGGGGGCAGTCAGGGGACAAGGAGCGGGGGGGTAGGGGGCTGGGAGTTCTGGGGGGGAGCTGTCAGGGGGCAGGAGTGGGGAGAGGGATCGGAGCAGTCAGGGGACAGGGAGCAGAGGGGTTTAGATGGGTTGGGAATTCTGGGGGGGGGGCTGTCAGGGGGTGGGGAGTGGTTGGATGGGGCGTGGGAGTCCCAGGGGTCTGTCTGGGGGTGGGGGTGTGGATAAGGGTTGGGGCAGTCAGGGGACAAGAGGCAGGGAGGCTTAGATAGGGGGTGGAGTCCTGGGGGGCAGTTAGGGGCAGGGGTCCCAGGAGGGGGCAGTCAGGGGACAAGGAACGGGGGGAGGGTTGGGGGTTCTGGGGGGGCGGGAAGTGGGACGGGCAGGGGCGGGGCTAGGGCGGGGCTCCTCCCGTCCTCTTTTTTGCTTGCTGAAATATGGTAACCCTATATTGGTCAGAAGGTAGGTTTGCAAAGGAGACAGCCCATATGTTGTCACTGACCCACAGTTCACCCAACCCTGAGTGTAAGAAAAATCTGGTTAGCAAGAAGTTAGCAAGAAAATGCTATTTCTAGAGCTGGGTTGATATCCACACCATTGAAGAATAAAACCAGGCAAATAAGTTTCAACTGGAGCTCAGAAATAAAACTGACATTTGCAGCCTGGACTGTACCAGGGCATGTAAGATAATGAAGAGGTGAAAACAACATAAAAAACTGTGAAGGCACTTTCATATACCCTGCAAAAACTAAATGTTAATCAATGAGGAGACAATACTAATGAGTAAATCACCAAAGCAAACAACACACTCTCTTACAATATCCAGCACTCCATGCTCCATGACCTAATCTTCGTGATTTATAACAGTATAGTCTGTAAATTGCTATGAGAAAGAACTGGACAATAGCTAGACACTGCTTCCCCACATAACAGCAAAAAAGCATCCAGAATGAGAATTGACTACAATGCTTAGTAACTCAGGAGAAGCCTCCAGAGTAGGATAGAAATCCGTTGCAGCAGTCAGAGAACCACAGAGGCATCTAGCCATCTGTAAGAGGATGAAAGGGGAGAAGGCAGCAAGACTAGAGGAGAAATGGGAAAGAAACAGCAGAAGGGGAAGACTGCGGCAAAAAGAGAGAGCAGTATGAGTTGAAGTGGAAAAATGCAAGGTGATAACCCAGTTAGCTTTGCACACATGGTTAACCATCTTTGAAAAACAGCCCCATAATTCCCAGTTGCTTGTTATTTTGTTGTATAATATACCTGTGTAAAGAAAACCCATGCTATTTCGGGGCCCAATCTGCCCGACTGCTGAAGCACAGAGTACCTTCAACATGGACTTCAGTGGGAGCTGAGGACACTCACCACCTTGTAGGTCCACCCCTAGTTGGAGTGACAGACCTTGCATGTATGCATCTTAGTGCTCATCTTACTGTGGGATTCAAGCCAAAGCAACCAAGACAAGTGTATGGTAAATTTAATCTGTAAATGTATGTGCATACAGCCACTTTGGGTATAGGCCTGTACACCTCAATTTGTTAACAATTAAAATTGAGCAATATATTGAAGGGAAAAAAGCACAAACATGCTTGCAGATCCATAGACTCTTAAAGCAAAAATATGTGCTCAAATAATACTTCTGACATTCCTCTGAGAAAATGCACCGGAGGAAACCATTCTAATTAGAGTCCTCTAAACGAAGCAGAACAAGAGAGCCAAGGGACAGTCAAAGAAACAAGAAAATTAGAGTACAACCATCAAACATCATTGTTTTGAATTAATGGTTGACTGTCTAGTGCTGTCTCCCAGGGAGTAAGATAACATGCTACAGCAGACAGCTTTGAGCTGCTGGCATCTTAATTTCATTGCAATTACATTACAAAGATACATTTTTGGTTGTGGTGCAAAAAGTAGAGGCAGCTAGTTATTAAGTGCTATTAGAGCTAGGCCCACACTAACAATGACCATAGTACTGTTATGAGCTGGGTGAAACCTTGTTATGTGATTGAGACTGACAGGTGTAACTCACGCTTCAATTAACATAACTAAACATAAGTCCCACCTAAGACAAATGGAGTGTGTGAACCCACCCAAGCACTTTTGCTGAGTATTGTTTTGGGTATATGTGTGTGTTTGGGGGAGAATGGGGGGCGGAGGCAGAACTTAGAAACTGAGAAGAGACAAGAAAGACAGGGTTGGGGGTGAGGAAGAGAGACAGAGTGTCAGAGAGGGAAGGACAACTGAAAACATGACCCTGGAAGAAAGTTGGAGAGTGGTTTTGGGGTCAGGAGTGTAGAGTGAGAAGAGTACTCTTGGTGCGGTGAGGTGATGGGCCCCCTAAACTCCAACTGCAGGTAAGATATTCAGTAATTTGCAGGAGATTCTCATCACATTACAGGAGCAAACCCTAACAGTTCTTTAACCCCACTTTTGAGATGCTGAACACTATGAATTCCCATTGACTTTGATAAAAATTGAAGTCACTTTGCCAGATCTGTCCCAATACTTTCAGATAACTAATTTACACTATATTGGAGATGTGCTCTTGTAAACCATGCACCTGCTGGGTGTGGTGTTCCATCCCATCTAGTGGCACCGAGACCACTCAGAGAGAGAGATAAAACAAGTCTGCTCTACAGCCTTAGTTAACAGCCAGGTGGGCTTTTAGCTCATGCACGAGGCCCCAGGTTCGATCCCGCCCGCCAACGACCAGGGTCTGTCAGCGTTACACTCTGACACCACAAAAATCAATAAATAAAACCCCAGACAATATTGTCTGTGTTACTGAAACATGCTACCTGCAAAGTTTTATATCTGTTTTCCTGTTTAGCTTGGTTAGCTCCCTATTTTGTCCCTATTGGTCTCATTTGTATTAAACTGACAAGGTCTTTTCTTTGCATTTTATCAGCCACAGCCTTGTCCATCTCAAACACTCCATAGATGCAGCAGAATACGATGCCTCCAGACTTTCTTTCCACAGTCTTTTTAGCCCATTCTAAAAATATATCTTTTAACAATTTTAAATGGAGAACTTCCCCTCTCCCCACCACCCAGATCCATGTGACAATTTCTATATCAACCTCAGAAATCAATCTGGATGGCATTACACATTTGCTGAAGTTAACTCAGGCAGAGGATGACTTCCTGAGAAATGCATATCTATGATCGCTGGGAAGTCACTGTGACTCACACAATACCTGAATTTTGAACAGTTGCTGTAATACAGATCTCTGTTTAATCAGGGATTACCATATCTAATAGAAAGCTTTCTCCTGCAATGCACTGCCTGAGGAAAAATAAGGCAGATTATTTTCTATTATGATGGGATAAACCTGATGAAATACCTACAACCTGACTTTAGAGCCACACAAAAACAGAATACAAGAAAGCTGCAGTTAACTTGACACACCCTCTTGAGTTAATTGAAAAAATTAGTTTCACAAGACTAAAATACATTTCCATTACACTATACAGAGGGAAGGGATGTTTCTTCTCGCATTTCAGATGCTGAGTCAATTACTAACCACAATTTATGCATCTGTAAAATTATTAACATAATACTACATGCATGGTGTTTTACAGACAAGTAAGAGACATGTCCCTGGCATAAGATTATAATCATGAAGTATGAATATAAAATTGATATAATACCACTTCTCTACCTCACAAAGTGGTGAACTATAATTCATTAATGCATGTAAAGAACAAATCCTCATCCAAAAGTCAGCCTTTACCGAGAGTTACAGCACAATGGTATCTGAGACATTGAGATTATTTTCTAGTGTCTTGTCATGGAATAAATTGGTGAATATGACATTTTAATAGTAGGGTGACCAGACAGCAAATGTGAAAAATTGGGACAGGGTGGGGAGTAATAGGAGCCTATATAAGAAAAAGACCCCAAAATCGGGACTGTCCCTATAAAATTGGGACATCCGGTCACCCTATTTAAATAGGGACCACTTAAGCACATTTTATTAATTTGATTTGCAGAGCTGCGGAATACCCACAATTCCAATTAAGTCAATGGAAGCTGCAAGTGGCCAAAACATCTGAAAATGAGGCCCCATACACTTCAAAGAGTGCAAAATATAAAACTTCAGCTATGTGAATATCTTCTTTTGGAAGATATGTTTAGCTTATATAGTGCCTTCCAACTATGTATCTCCAAGCACCATATCGGTATCAATCTCGCAATAGTGAGATTATTATACCAAATTTACAGATGGGAAAACTGAGACAGAGCATGTAGAAAGTTTGTCCAAGGTCACTCCAAAGTCTGGTAGAACCCAGATCTCTGAGTTTCGATTCCCATGCCATAACCACCTACACTGGAGTTTCGTCTACGTAAACTTGGTTGCATATACTGCAGAAGTTGAAGGCAGGATACACCATATTAAATCAATCCAACAAAACTACAACTGCTTTGTTCACCTTCTCAAAGACATCACAAATCACATTCTGCATTGCTACTGCAAGATCTGTACTCCTTGCTGGCAGTCAGAGACGGAAGCACTTTTCAAATAGTATGACAGAGAAGTGATCCAGACACAGAAAAAAAACTAGAGTCACTGAATAATTCCCATCTAAGAGATGGAACTAGACAGTGGACTTGAGTTCACTCATTCCAGTCAGAAAGCCTGGCACTCCATAAGCTTGAAGCTGCTGACCTAGTAAAACACCACTAACCAAAAGTGATGGCCAGTGCTGTTGTTTCACACTTTCTCCATAATTTGAAGATGAAAATTGAAAAGCTGACTAGATAGAAGGTTCAGAAACAGCTCTTTTTAAATGTCCCACCAAGCCCTGCCACCTCACTGCTATCATTCCCATATATTAAAGAAGAAATAAACAAGGCCCTCATGAC
Source organism: Malaclemys terrapin pileata (assembly GCF_027887155.1). Taxonomy (NCBI): domain Eukaryota; kingdom Metazoa; phylum Chordata; order Testudines; family Emydidae; genus Malaclemys; species Malaclemys terrapin. The sequence continues at coordinate 19,665,041 of NC_071505.1, read as the reverse complement.
CATTAGACATGGCAAGGACCACATTTACCCCAAATTCCTTAAGAATTTGGGACCAAATGGACAAGCATGGTTCACAGACCGATTCCCTGCCTTACATTCAAGGGAACGATCCCAAAAAGCTAGTTTAAGGCTGTAGTCATTACCCTCCTCAAACATGGGAAACCAACAAATGATGCCACCAGCCATCACCCAATAGCACTCCTGTCCACAATTTGCAAGTTAATGGAGAGGGTCTTACTGGTCCATCTCATCCCATCTATGAGGCCATCCTGCCAAAGGAACAGGCTGGTTTCAGATCAGGATGGAGTTGCTACAACCAGGATCTTGCCATTATTAGTCACACTGAGGCTGTCTTCCAGTGGAATCTAAAAACTGGAACAGTGTTGATAGATTTATCCATCACCTACGGCATGCTATGGTGATATGGGCATCTGGGGTCATCAAATGCCGTTGCACTATGCAACTCCTGGCAACAATGTTGAGTAACTGTAGAGACCATTTCCTTTTGAATGGGCAGATCAGCAAAGCATGCATCCTCAAGGACTCGTGCTGGCTCTTTCACTATTTAACACTTACATTAGTGACTTACCTGATACATTAGTTCATGTAAGTTCATTTGTGCTGACATCACTTGAGGTACCAGGCAAAGACCTCGCCACTATCAATGACAACCTCTCCACCTCAACCTCAAGATAATGGCAGAATACTTTCAATACTAGAAGCTCTGCTATAATGCCTCAAAACCCTTGGTAATAGCCTTTCAAGTAAACAACAAAGCCACCAAGAAACCACCCAATGTCACCTTCTGTAGGCAACAGGTCCAAAATAAGACCAATCTGAAGTACTTGGGTGTAACCTTGGACAAAAACTTGACTTTTAAGGCTCATCTGGAAAACACATGAAAAGATACAAGCAAAAACTAGTCCAATCGGAAAACTTACAGACACAACATGGGGTGCCCATGCACATATGCTTCAAACACCAAGGCTAGTACTGGTATACTCAATGCTGAATATTGTGCACCAGTCTGAGTGGGAAGCTCACTGACCAAATATCTGGATGTTCAGCTTAATGCTGTCATGAGAATCATAACTGGAACATTAAAATTAACACCCCTTCAATGGTTGCCCACTCTGGCACATATACCTGGACCCAAAATTCAGAGAGAGAGCGAGAGAGAGAGAAAGACATACACACACACACACTGCTAGTGAATACAATCAAACCATGGCCAACCTGAATTTACCAATTTATGAGGACATCCAGAACCTTCCAAAGACACTCCTGAAATCTCGCAAGCCTTTTTGAGATCAGGCGAAAGCTCTTAAAGCATCCTCATTCAATCTTGAGGCATACAGGAAAGAATTCTAGTACTATGATTATCTAATGATAATACTAATGTTCCAAACACACACTTGCCACCGACCCCATAAAAGAATATCCAACCTTTACCCTACCCTGAAACAATGGTCTACATTAAACCATTTCAGAATATCAGATGGCAGATGCTGTCATCTCTTATATCCCTAGAAGATGAGAGACAATGCACAATATGACTGGACATCAGTTGCCAACTATGGACCACTTATTAAATCAGTGCTTGCTTTCATCCTTTGCTGATGGCATCTCAGACTTACATCAAGCCACTTCCAAAGCTACTCACTGGCTCATAAATCTGGACTTGATTATTTGAACACTGCTAATCACCTCTCTTGCCATTCAAAAGAAGACAACCACACAATCATTCTTCCTTTCACAATAATATACTGCAACAGGAAAACAAAGTGTTGATGAGGAATGTAAGAGCATTTTGGCTTTGTTTGATTGTTTCCTTGGTCCAAACTTTCTAATGAGACTTGAGGTGCCACAACAGGATTTGGCAGGGGAGCCACCTCAAGGGAGAGGTGGTACACGTCTCTGACTGGGGATTAGATATGATTCTGGTTGCTATTAGCAAAGGACTCAATCTGGGAATCAAACAGGAGTGGCGGGAGGCAGACAAGCAAATTATGGGTGCCTCCTAGTGGCAGATGCCAAGTACAGGGGGTCTGGTTCCCTGACATATGAGAATTTAGAAACAGATCATAAGAAAGCAACCCCTAAATAAGGTAGGAAATGAGATTGGGGTTCCCAATGACTGATAGAGCAAGGAGAAAACCCCTTTTTCCTATTCTCTTAACCCTCAGATGAGGGAGAGTAGTGGGGTCTCAGCAGCAGAGCTGGGACCAGGTTAACGGTGAGAGAAGGATGGCAGCCCTCTACCAGGTGGAACAGATTACTCTAGGAAGGATGGCCTTCATTGGAGAAAGCCATTGCTACATAGTTCCCAGATGTGTTACTTAATAAAGTTGCAGGCTAGCATAGTTAAACCACAATTCTGATGTCTTGTCTTCCTTCCTGCAATGACTGGGATAAACTTTTTGGTTTTGCTTGACTATTTCTTTGGTCCAAACCTTAATGGACTTTACACTTCTGAATATGTCTGGGACTGTTCCCCTGTTGATAATTTATAATTATCATTTGAAACAGCTGGATGCTACAATGAACAGGTGGAGAATTAGCCCATCTGCTACTTATTAATAACCATACAAACAACCATACAATTATGTTTCCTAAGTCTTTTGCTGCTTTTCAGTTCTAAGTACATTAAATGCTGTATGAAATAATAAAACCCCCAAAAAGAAAAGCCCAACTTGGCATGGGTTCATAGGGATACAGAGATTGACAGCATGACAAATTCAGTGAGAAAAGGAATTGACGTATTATCAAATTTTGAGGTGTGAAAGATGTGAGAGTATTTGACAAGAGACTAAAATAGCGGCAAAGAAACTAGGGAAAAATATGGGAAGCTCTATTTATAAGGTGTTAGTGTTAACAACTACACATGGTTTGAGAAGATGGCAAAAAATTGAAGCTTGCCAAAATAAAAGCTTAAGCACAATAATTCATTCAAGTTTTTAATCATCATTTACTTACACGGAGCAATACAGGGGTCAAATTCCTTCAGATATTTAAACCATTAGGGAGCATATTACATACCAAAAAAATAATTGAAGCCTCTAACATCTGTGAAATTCCTCTGAACCCTTCTGTTTTCCTGAATGCAATTGTGATTTTACTAACAGTACACTAGAAATTATGGTAAAAGAAGATAATATATATTGAAAATGGGGAATTGACAGCCTTTGAATGTGATCTCACACGGTGTAAGATCTATAATGGAGTTACCCTGGTGTAACACTGGGTTAAGTAAGGTGAGAATCAGACTTTTAGTCTATAACATGGAGTTCAGGGGAGTTTACACTTAGGATTTTTCCCTGATCAATGCTGCATTTGCACCACAGGTCTAGAAAGCTGGTCAGTTTTGAAAGTTCAGCGTCTGCCAGGTTGGGGCCAGGTTTTAAACCTCAGGATGAAATTTTAATTATTTTTTTTTATCACAAAAGGTAAAAATCCTCAATGCTCCACCCAAGCACAAGCAATGTGCACTGCAAAGAGACAAGATGGATATTAGGAGGAAGGTCTCTCTTGTCTTCATCAACTAGTTCACAGTAATGTGCATGCCTCAGAATATGCTTTATGGGGGGTGGGCTGGTTTAGAGGGAAGGCAATGGGTAAAAAGCCTTTCTCCATTGCTGATTCAAATCCAGCCCACATTGGTAGAGCTGAAAAGACATTACCAACTAGTGGCTCTTTGGGAGCTGTGTGAAATGTGTGTAGTGTTCTCAGTCTCAGTGCATAGTTACCTCACCCCCCAAAAAATCACAACTGACAGTAGTTTAGAGAGTGCAGAAAAGCCAAGGAATAAATAGGAATGTATATTGAAGTATGTGCTCATTCCTTGTGGTGTCTTCTACAAGGTAGAAGCCAAGGCGTACTAGCAGGGCAGTTCATGGAGTGGAAATTACCATTGTACCTGTTCAGTTTACAGTGTGCTTAATCTAGCATTCTTCATAAGTATTGAAAGTCCATGCAACTGTTATTTTTATGGAAGAATAGTCCTTGTAAAACACCATTTGAGAAAGATGTGAAAAGGAAGAGTAAACTGATTATTAATGGGAGAAAAAATATCTCTATGCCACATCCTCGGAACAATGCTCAAGTTATATTTACAGTAAATAGGATGTATAACATTTGCAACATTCTACAAAGAGATTTGACACAAAGAACAAACCACGGATAGCAAAGTTGCACTACTTTCCCTGGTTATATTAAAAGATATTGTATAGATTTTACAAATATACACTATATTGTTTAGAAGAAGAGGTTACCATCAAAGCCTTCTTCTGACAGTGAAAAGTCACTTCTTTGACTTCTGGTCCCAAAGCATAATCTCACTATTCAGAGAAGTAAATTGGCAACCAAAAGCAATTAGAACTGAGAGAGAGAAGGTTTAAAGTGGGTATGTAATTATCAAAAACCTCAATTCACCTCATTTATTAATATAAATTAAACTAGACAAGTGGAAAGGAGAAGGTGCCTACTTTTAGCTGATTATTGCTGGCTAATGCAATAAAAGCACAATAAAGATAAGTTCCTGGCATAGTCATATTTTCATTCAGTTATACTCCATTTATTGAACTAAAAGAAAAAGTGCTAAACCTAAATACAACCTCTTTCCATAGGATACACAATATGTAACAATTTATAGACCATCTCTGAAAACAGAAAGCTCTGTAACAAGTTAATCATAGAAAAGAACATGTTTTTCAGTCTAGTATCCTAAATACCCACCCCCCACTAAAGAACAGAAATGATGCCAAGCCACAAAGTTTAGATCCAGATCTATAGCTGAACTTTTCCAAGATTCTGAGGTGCTCAGGTCCAGCGAATTCAAGCCCACTTCTAGTAATGACTCATCTGATCTGATCTTAAATACTGGCAGTTATGAGTACCACACTTATTACTCAGTCCTGTGATATTGTGAGCAAAAGATACCCTCGAATCCCAGTGAAGTCTACAAAAGGAGTACGTGGAAAATAACAAGTTTTTAAAAAATTCTCTCCCTTGTCTGGTTGCAAAATACTCCAGTTCTGTTTCCTATATTGTTTTACTGCTTTTTAGTTTACTGCTAGAACGAGTGATGGACATGCTGTTGAAAATGTTCTTTGACTAATTGCAGAAATTCTGCTCTTTATTTTGCAGAGTTAATACTGTTTTATCTGCTTCTCAGCTCACCTTCAAGTGATTGAGAATCCACCCCAACCTTGGGTAAGTTGTTCCAATTGTTAATTATCCCCACTGTTAAAAATTTGTACCTTATTTCTTGTTTGAATATGTCTAGCTTCATCTTCCAATCACTGGAATCATTATGGCCTTTCCTACTAGATTAAAGAGCTGTCTATAATCAGAAATCTCTTCCCCATGAAGGTACTTGTAAACCTTGATCAAGGAACCTCTTAATCTTGTCTTGACAAAACTAAATATATTGAACTTTCTAAGTCTCTCAATAAAAGGCATGATTTCCAGATCTCGAATTATTATGGTTTTTCTGAACCCTTTCAAATATTTCAATATCTTTTTTGAACTATGGACACCAGAACAAGTGTATTATACATAAAATAATAATTGTCACTTGAGTAGCATCTTCCATTTGAGAAATGCAAAGTGTTTTACAAGCTTTAATTAAGTCCACAAAACCTCCCTGAGATAGTTAGCATAATTATCTTCATTTTAAAGAATGGGAAGCCAAGGCACAGAAAAGTTGCCCAATGTCACACAGAAAGCCTGTGATTGAGCCAGAAATAGAATCTAGGCCTCCTCTTTTTCAAGTGCCCACCAAGCAGCATTTGTCTCCATAGAATGTATTAATGAAACATCCTACAGTCAAACATACAGCTCTGTAGGTTCAATTTGGATAAGCACACAACAGTTGAAACACTTATCTGAACCCTATAGATCTCTTTTGCCTGCAAAATTGGGCATAATCTCACAAGAACAGGCTTCCTTACAAGAGTTCTGGGGTTTTGTATTTTTAGTTGGGCCAGAGAGCAGAATCTCTTGAGGCATTAAAACGTCTCTGTATTTCCATATGCAGGACAATGCCAAAAGGGAGAGAAATGTTATGGTCAAGTAAAAGGAGAGGGACAAAAATTACTCCCCATTACGTAAAAAAGTATACCCATTACTTGAAAATAAACATTCATCATACCGATAGATTTTTTTTTTTTAAGAGAAAAATAATTCCCATCTTAAGGTCTGTTGTCATTTATATTTCAGTGACGCTGAGTCTATATCTACACAGCCAACTACAATGAGCCTCACAGTCCAAGTCAACAGAGCTTCAGAGCCCAAGGATCCAGCCCAAGCTACAGCTTCAAAGCACTGTATACACAGCTGTTTTTAGAGCACTAATGCAAGCCCTGCTAGTGCATCTGGACTAGGGATGGGGGGCTTGCTGCTGTGGGCTGTGTAGATGTACCCCTTGAGGCCCCAACTGAGATTATGTGGGTGGCAGACCCCAAGGGACTTGAATCCAGGTCTGTGGAGCACCTGGGAGTCATCACGCTCCAATCCTCCACCCACTAGCTCACAGACAACAACAGGGGCTGGGGTCCATGAAGCCCCTTGGGGCATAAGCCCCTCCCCTGTGCTCCAAGGATTCTGATTGGGCCACAGCTCCTATTTAAGCCAGAGGAAGAAACAGGAAGTTGTCTGTACAACTGGGCTTCGCCCTTTCACGGACTGCTTGCCTGGTTTTACCTGTTCCTGCCTTCTGGTATCCTGACTCGGCCTGACTCTTAGTAACTGCCTCCTGGTTTCTGCCCTCCGGTTTCTCTCTCTATTCTGATCCTCCTGGCATTCCAACCCACCTTGATTCCTGGTAATTGGCTCCTGGGTCCCAGCCCCTCGGCCTGTGCCTGATGCTAACCCTTAGGCTGTATCACCCATGACCTGGCCCTGACAGTTGGACACTGTCCAAACAGAAATAAGAGACAGCCCCTGCTTTGAAAAGCAAACAAGCAAGACAAAGGGTAGGAGGGCACACAAAGGAACAACAGATGAAGTGACTTGTTCAAGGTCACACAGTGGGTCAGGGACAGCACCGGGGGTAGAACCAAGATCTCCTAAGTCTCAGTCCATTGCCTTATGCTAAATGTTATGAATTATTATTAACTCTGAGGAAGTCATTTAGATAAGAATCAAATCAAATTCTATAAATTCTCAATGCCTCCATATAGCAGGTATCACTCCACTAAAGTCAGTGAAGCTTACTCCAGATCTATACTGATTTAAATGAGAGCAGAATTTAGGACGTATTCTATTTTGTTCTACTAATGTCTCAGAGGATCGTAATGGGGAATATAGCTTTCCATCTCTACATCACCATCAGATAGCCAATTGGTTGCCTATGCAAAAAGATCAGCTGGTGTCTTGATCTAGTTGCTAGCTGATGTGTGTAAAGGACACATTTTACACTAACTGGCAGTCTGGTTAACGGCAGTCCCAGCAGGCAGGTAAAATAATTGAGTGGACATGGATTCTGAGCTACCCTGTCATTCTTAATGGAGACCTCTCCAGAAGAGAAGTGGTCTCTCTGAATCCCTACAGTTGCTCTCTTTTAAGCACTAAGCAAAATATAGGTCTTTATAAGGAAGCTGCAATACCACTAGATGCAGCTGAAATCTCATGAGAATAGCTGATCCATTTTAGACTTCCACCATCTGGAGTCAGCATTGAGAGTAGTATACAAGATGTAATGCCTCTAACCCTTATCTCCAATTCATATCGCAAATCTGATTTCTAACTCCCGATTCAAGTATTGAAACTGAACCATTGCCTAAACTTGATCCAGATGAGAACAGCACCTCCTCACCATAGCTGTAATTGTATGTTATTAATAATTAGGTACATTAAATTAAATTATCCTTATTCTGTTAGTGGTGATTAAATCCCCACTGATTTCCTAAATATTGATTTTAGCTAAGAAATATTTAATTCACAAATTTGTCATAGTTGACCATTAAAATCTATTCACAATTCAAAATCATGTCTCTCCTCTGCCTGTCTTAATTATTGGGATCATTTTGCATTTAGAGCACTAGAAGAGAATACATCTCAGTCTTTTTGCCAGTCCAGTTAAACCTGAGATTTTCCCCATTATTCAGTGTCAGCTTTGGTTAAAGATAATGAAAGAACAGATACAAATAAATAGTCACTTGCGACTATAAGGCGTAGTAATACATTTCTCAGACAACCCCAGAAAATTTGACAGAAATTTCAATTAGATATTATTAATACTATAATATGTATTGTCAGGAGTAATGATAAACACATTGACTAGATTCTTCCAGCTTGAAGGACAAACTCCTTGCATGGTAAACCAACATGGTCTCAAATAAACAATGATGCTACTAGATGTGAAGATGTGCTAAATTTGACAATTTCTACATATCAATAAAGCTGAGGAGGTGTGTATTTTTATCGAATCTGACAGATATAATAGTGTCAAGTAGTTCCATGCAGAAAAACAAATCATCTTCATAACGCTTACAGGGACAACTGCATTAATGTTCAAGGAAGTTTGACTCAGAGTGGTAATAGCTTGCTGAGCTCTTGGGGGACTGAAATGGATTCTTATGGCTATCTAAAATATAAAGCGCCATCACTTGTACAACCAAGATTATCAAAAAAGGTTTAAATTAATAGGTGCAGCTGTGAAAACCAAATGATATATAAGAAAAATCATATTTGTATATCTTTTCACACTTATTAATGTACTTCCAAGAGGTTCCTATTATCTAACAGCAATCTAATTGGGTAAGACAGACAAAGGAGATGAGAAAAAAGTGTTATTACCCCCACTGTAAAGATGAGAAACTGAGGCAGAGAAATGAAGTGATTTGGGCTCAAAGACACACAAAAAGTCTGGCAGAGCCACAATTTGAAACCAGATTTCCTGGTTCAGCCCATTACACTGAGCACAATATCCTCCTGTCCTTTTAATAATGGGCCCAGAAAGACTCACTGACAGAAAAACATGGAATTTGTGGAACTTTGTATTATCATTTAGTGTGTGGTTTTAAACATTTGTTTACATTAACAATATCATGTATTTCATATTGTGCTGTTATGAACCGATTCAGGATGTAATACAAGCAAAAAAAACCCTTATTACCTTCAACACATCTGTTAGGGAAGGAAGCTAAACGAAATGTACTGAAATAGCCCCTGCTATGTTCTTCAATTAACACAATTGGTTTCTCTACACCTTCACCATCTTGCGTTGTTTTTGTCTATGTTTTTACTGCTTCATTTATGCTAGATAGTGGAACAGAATCTGCTACAAATGTTCAAAGGACTTTTATAGATGAAATAAATGGAGATTTGCCAATCGCCAATTCAACAGACAACTGTGATTGCAAAGTATCAGGTAATTTCACTTTTCTTGATCTGGGACAGAGCAAGCAGCAAAGAAACATCTTCATACACTTATCAATTCAATGACCTGTCTGAGCAAAATCTCTTTGATTCACAAACAGAACACTGGCTTTTTTGCTATACATAGTTTGACACTGTAGATGGGACTCATTTGACAATCTATATTTTCTGCAACCAGTAAATGAACATGCATATTTCCACAACTAATAAGTCATTTTCATGATAGGCTAGACAGACAAAAAAAGACCCTACCCCCCTCTTATTTTAGAGCCACTGAATGAGATCAATGTAATCTCAAAAGTAAAGTTTGCTGTGATTATTAAAGCTAAAAATTTAGTCAGTTGTAGACTTTTATGTATTAACAGGAGTGTAAAATTTATAAGACATGATCTATGAGGAAAGGTTGAAAGATCTAGAAATGTTTAGTCTAGAGAAGAGAAGGCTGAGGGGAGACATAACAGACTTTGAATATGTAAAAGGTTTTTCTCCACATCTACTGAAGGTAGGACAAATAGTAATTGGCTTAGTTTGCATCAAGGGAGATTTAGGTTAGATATTAAGAAAAACTTTCTAACCATAAGAATAGTTAAGCACTGGAACTGGTTACCTAGGGAGATTGTGGAATCCCTGTTTCTGGAGGTTTTTAAGAACAGATTAGACAGAGACCTGTCAGGGATAGTCTAGGTATACTTTGCACAGTGAGATGGACTAGATAACAGCTTGAGATCATTTTGACCTACATTTCTATGATTCCATGTATTTCATTAAACACATTCAAAAAAGAACTGTTCTAGAATTTTCTGAATTTACTTTCATTTCTTCTCTAAATGAATTTTGTGCCATCTAATAAATGTCCAGTTGATTGTGCATTTAAAGAAAAATGAGAGCTTGAGAGAATTTTGAGTTAATATAATCTTCAAAACTCTTCACTTTGCTTCAGCTGCATATCCACTTGTCTTATTTTGTCATTAACAAAAACTATTTATTGCAGGGGTGCTGGAACAATTTGTATAGTGGGGATGGTAAGAGCCATTGAACCAAACTGTAAACCCTGTATATGATGGAAACCACTTCAAGCCAGAGGTCAGCACCCCTCATTCCAGCACCTGTGGTTTACTGTGAAGGTCTCATTTAAACTTGCCATATTAAAATGGATATTTGCCTCTTGACTGGGAAGATGAACTAAATGCCAAAGTCACCTAACAGCATCTTCATGTAACCTGATTTGCGTTAAGTTAGGAGAAAGGTATCAGAAAAGAGTTAGATTTCCAAGAATCATAGAATATCAGAGTTAGAAGGGACCTCAGGAGGTCATCTAGTCCAGCTCCCTGCTCAGAGCAGGACCAATTCCCAACTTAATCATCCCAGCCAGGGCTTTGTCAAGCCTGACCTTAAAAACCTCTATGAAAGGAGATTCCACCCCCTCCCTAGGTAAGCCATTCCAGTGCTTCACCACACTCCTAGTGAAAAAGTTTTTCCTAATAGCCAACCTAAACCTCCCACACTGCAACTTGAGACCATCACTACTTGTTCTGTCATCTGGTACCACTGAGAACAGTCTAGCTCCATCCTCTTTGGAACCCCCTTTCAGGTAGTTGAAAGCAGCTATCAAATCCCCCCTCCTTCTTCTCTTCTGCAGATTAAACAATCCCAGTTCCCGCAGCCTCTCCTCATAAGTCATGTGCTCCAGCCCCCTAATCATTTTTGTTGCCCTCCGCTGGACTCTTTCCAATTTTTCCACATCCTTCTTGTAGTGTGGGGCCCAAAACTGGACACAGTACTCCAGATGAGGGGAATGGTCACATCCCTCGATCTGCTGGCAATGCCCCTACGTATACAGCCCCAAATGCTGTTAGCCTTCTTGGCCACAAGGGCACACTGTTGACTCATATCCAGGATGGCTAAGAAACTGCAATACTTCACTAAGCCCTGCAACTGAAAACTGCAGAAATTATCGGATCTTGAAAGATGATGCTTCTTACTTAGGAACCTCATTAATTGTGAAATCTTTGAATAAGATCTCAACCAGTTCTGTATTCACAGTTTATTGTTCTGTGTGGCCCTCAAGCAACATAGAGGTGAACTTAGATTTTGTTTTACTTTCATGATCTTGCATCACCAAACATAATACCTTCCTCTCAGCTTCCCACCCAGCCTTTATCTATAAGTGTTCAAGTTGGCTTGGACTAAGTTGCAGCCAAAAAGCTAAAGGATTCATAGTTGTATTTGACAGGTTAAAATGTATAAATGATATAAACCATCCTGCTATAAGCCAACCAGAGTAAGAAACTTCCTCTATGGAGACACTATTTCATAATTGTCTGTGATGAGTTATGAAGCACTTTCCTTGGAAGCATCTGGCACTGACCAGTGTTGGAGATGGGACACCAGACCACATGGACAACTGATCAGAGGAGACAATTCCTGTGTTTCTCCTCAGATATCTGGTTTTGTTCCTGTGACAGAATTGGAGTTGCTATGTAATAATTTATGAATACTGTATTTACTGGATTTATTGGGATGTTTATTGTATGACCATATTTTTATGTTAACAGAGGACCTTAAGGTAAAGCAAGCAGAAAGCAAAAGAATGGCTCAAGATAAGCTACCCCTCAGGAAACAATTGAGAATTGTTATGGGACAATGCCCGGACTATTAGCTTTGAAGATTTTTACCTCCTCCCCAGCCAACCTGCAAAACTAGTTCTGTCCAGAAGGTCCAAAACCTGGGAACAGAGAAGAAAAAAGTAACTCTGGCTGTTTAAAACGGACTTTTCTCTCAAGAGATGGAGGTAATTGTTCAGAGGAGCTGTTTGGGGGAATATAGACTGAGACATGTACTTACTGGGGTGTCTGATGAAATTAGGCCTGCCTTGGTCAACATTAGGGATAGCTTTTAGGTCAGAGACACATACTTGTAAACCGTTTGTTGTTTTAAACCCCCTTCTATCTCTCTCTTATGCTTCATTCCTGCTGCAAACCAAATAATATTTTGGTCTTAAGAAGGATGTTTTGACACTGAGTGCTACTGGTCACAGACTCCAAAGAGAAGAGCTGCAGGTGCCAGCCAAGTAATAATAGTTGATACACTGGGTACTTGAGCCCTGGCCCAGTCTATAAGTACGGCTACAGTTGGAGCTGTGGTGTGTGTGATTCCTAGCATGAGGAAACATACCTGCACCATCTCTCATTGAGCTAGCTTGCTAAAAATAGAGTGTAGAGAAAGCGGCGCAAGCCATCCCAAGTATGTGTCTATAGTCTTGCATGTAGCCTGTCACTCTATTTTTTATATTTATACACTTTATTTTTAACATGCTACCTTGATTAGAGCTAGTGTAGGTATGTCTCCTTGAACTGAGAATTACACCCCAGCTCCATGTGTAGACATACCCTAAGAGTTGGAGAATTGTGGAATTCTACTGCAGGAAAGGTAAAAACCTGAGCTCTGGCACCCTAGCATAAGACAGACAAGTGTTGCAATCAAAGTTTTTTACAGCGCTTTTTTTCCTTTTGGTCCTTATGCATCTGCATATAGATTCTTACTTCACATTCTTGACCCTGACCCAAAGGCATTACAGAAGTATTCACTAGTTGTGGTTCTAAGACAGTGGTGGGAAACCTGCGGCCCATGGGCCGCATGCAGCCCATCAGGGTAATCCGCTGGCAGGCCGCAAGACAGTTTGTTTACATTGGCACGACCGCCCACAGCTCCCAGTGACTGCGGTTCACCGTTCCCAGCCAACAGGAGCTATAGGAAGCGGCGCGGTCCACAGGGACATGCTGGTTGCCACTTCCCGCAGCTCCCATTGGCTGGGAATGGCAAACTGGGGCCACTAGGAGCTGTGGACAGCCGTGTCAATGTAAACAAACTGTCTTGTGGCCCCCGCCAGTGGATTACCCTGACAGGCTGCATGCGGCCTGCAGGCCACAGGTCGCCACCACTGTTCTAAGAGATGATTTCTCCATTCAATTTCTTTGGGACAAACTTCTTTCCCATTTACCTTGTTGACTCTTCCCATTCCTCATAGAGAACTACCCTAAGCATGCTCATAACCTCCAATTAGGATCAATGGCAACTAATCCTATTAACTATCCTCTTGGTTCTGTGCACCCTCAACTATCACTGAAGCCAATGGGAGGTAACGGTTCTCAACACCTTGCAGAACATAAAAAAAGAAAGAAAGAAAGAACAAACAGCCATCGCTTTTCCAACAAAATGCCTTGCAATCTGGGTGACCTCCTGAACTTGAACAGTTCTGGGCCTGCGTCCAATTTTGTATCCTCAGCACAGTATTCATTAGCACTGCACATTCCTGCTGCCAACCTTCCAAATCATTTCTTAAAAAAGTCTAAATTCTTCTCCTTGCCATAATATTGGCAGATACATTAAAATTTAACATTTTCTAATAATAAATGCATTTGCTTATATGAAACATGCTGTGACATCTTTCCAAAAAGAGCCAAAAATACATTAAACTGCAGTTCAGGTTTGAGAGACAATCAAAACAATATTAAGCAGTCATCCAAAAGATCCTTTGGCATTGTATATTTTTCCTAATTATGCCTGTGTGAATAAAATATCTATATTTTAACTTGATATATTTTCAAGAGTTTGCTGTGTATGCACCAAATAGTTATATGTAGAAATACAGAAATGCATTAAAAACATTATTTAGAGTAATTGTCTAGCATTACTCACCATCCTACGAACCCTTACTCATGCTGGTACTCTTTACTCATATAGGACCACGTTTTGTCACACTTACAATGAATACCACCTTACTTAGTGATCGGCCCCATTCACACCCATTGGGCCACTTGCAGAAAAAGGTGCTACTCAGTGTGGCAGAATTTAGGATAGTGGAATCTAGCCCAGAAGCAACCCCATTGACTACTCACAGAGGTGAAGACTGCTAATATGAATGTTTGTAAGATGGAGCCGTGAGTTGTTAGCCCTCCAAATGCAATCTATTTGAAAATTCTCATATATGACAAGTTTTCCCGTAAGGATTCCAGCAATATATCTTTGTACACAGATATACAGCTAGAAATTTCAAGTGGGCAACTAATGTTAGTCAAGTTACTAACATATATAATCCTTTTGGAAGATCAGACCCTAAAGCTCCAAATCTTCACTGTAAAAGTGTATCCTAGTAGGCAGATGACAAATACTTTGATCTAAGTTTCAAAGGGTTTCAAAGTTTTGACCACTTTTACTAACATTCAGATTCCACTAAAGTCAGTAGGAATCTTTCATTGACCTGAATAGGAACTGTAAAGGAGAATGCAAGACCATCTTTATTTCCTGTTTACACAGATCATTACACCCTTGCTATATGCCCCCCTATTGGCCACTTTGAATAATGGCTCTAAACATTCACAATTAACACCACAAAGCTAAACTAGGCTCCTTGAGAAGTACTTTTCTACACAAATAGTCTCACTGAAATCAATAGTCTTTCCAACAAGTCTTGGCAAGTTAATTGAGTACATGGATTTATGCATCACTTGCTGAATTTTGTCTGAAAATCCTTCCGAGTGGAGACTTTAAAAGTATCATTTAAACTTCCTCCATAATGGAATCTGCTAAGAGAGAGAGAAGTTTTTAAAGTGTTCTGAGGAGTTTAAGGTGTCTGGCTGCTAGTTAGGGTCTGATCCTTCAAACACATATGGACATGAATAACTTTACTGAGTGGCCCAGTTCAACTGACTTGAATGTTTTTGAATACCTCTTTTTCTTAAAAACACATGCAATATTATTTATAGTTTTAATCACAAAAAGAATTAAAACGCCTAAAAGTCATCAGCAGAAGCTTATTACAAATCAAAACTAAAAGTAAGAACTAAATGGTAACTGAAGTGATAGAAATTTGTTCCTATTTTTTTCTTTTGAAGCCATGTTTACTTTCATTAGTTACCTTACTATTCAGTTTCAGTAAGAGTGTTCGTTTACTAAGATACTACTCAAGAAGTAAGCATGGGCGGAACCTCTGCAATCAAGAAAATTCTTCATATTTTCCATTTTTAGCTCCCAAATATCCACCCCACAATATTTTTGCCACTAAGAATTTTAACCCAGTTGGTCATATTTTTAAAAACCATCCCCCAATTGATATCCTGTCCTTACTCATAGTTTATACATTATATTCAGTAAAATATATACACAACTTGTTTTAAACAAACAAAATTATTTCTCCCCCACACACTTAAAAATTATATTAAATTACATTGTATCTCCAGATATAGGGCCTGATCCAACGCCCAATGAAGTCAATGGAGATGCATCCACTGACTTTACTGGGCTATGGATCTATTTATCCAGGTAGATATATGGCCCTCAAGACTGCAGTATCTGAGTGCCTAAGTGATCAAGCCCATGGAGCTTTTGATTGAACAAATCAGGGAAGGACAGCAAAAGGAGAGAACAACTAAACAAAAAATAAAAAGAATCAACAATAAACAATCCAACAACTCATGGTCTGTAATGAAAATAAAATATTAGGATTACAAAAATGTACATAAAATTCTGAGAAGGCAGCAGGCCTGATTCTGCAAGTCACTCATACCAAGTACAGATGCCTAAAATTTCATGCTGCCCAATCTGAACATTGATGAACTTTGGGAAAGTTCATATCTTACAATGTAGCTTGGCACCATGTCTAGCCATTCAAGATGCTGATGTAGGATGAAGACCTGCAAACTTGAAACCCAAGTGGTCTTTACTCTGATCCTGAAGGTACCTTTAATATTACAGTAATGGAAGCCACATAAATAGATGACTACATAGATAACATAGTCCTCAACTCCAATTATTGTCTAGAAATTACTCCATGTACTGGGCTGGGCTGAAAGGCTGGCTTCAAGTTTGGTATATTCTCTTTTAGTTCAATATGTGAACAGAATATAATTGAATAGAAACACACTTATGTTAACAATTGGTCTTATTACTTTTTTATTTCAGTAACCTGAAAAAAGACGGTTACTCACCGTTGTAACTGTTGTTCTTCGAGATGTGTTGCTCATATCCATTCCATTAGGTGTGTGCGCGCCGTGTGCACGATCGTCGGAAGATTTTCTACCCTAGCAACACCGGCGGGTCGGCTGTGGAGCCCCCTAGAGTGGCGCCTTCATGGCGCTGAATATATACCCCAGCCGACCCGGCGCCCCCTCAGTTCCTTCTTGCCGGCTACTCCGACAGTGGGGACGGGGGGCGGGTTTGGAATGGATATGAGCAACACATCTCGAAGAACAACAGTTACAACGGTGAGTAACCGTCTTTTCTTCTTCGAGTGCTTGCTCATATCCATTCCATTAGGTGACTCCCAAGCCCAACTTAGGTGGTGGGGTCGGAGTGAGACATTGCTGTGTGCAAAACCGCTGATCCGAAAGCAGCATCGTCTCTGGACTGCTGCACTAGTGCATAGTGAGCTGTAAATGTGTGGACTGATGACCAAACCGCTGCTCTACAAATGTCCTGGATCGGAACTTGTGCCAGGAAAGCCGTCGAGGAAGCCTGGGCCCTCGTGGAGTGAGCGGTGAGGTGCGGTGCTGAGACACCTGCCAGGTCATAGCAAGTCCGGATGCAAGACGTAATCCAGGAGGATAGGCGTTGTGAGGAGACCGGTGAGCCTTTCATTCGGTCGGCCACTGCAACGAAGAGTTGCGTCGTCTTTCTAAAGTGCTTTGTGCGGTCAATATAGAAGGCCAGGGCCCTTCGTACGTCCAGGGAATGCAAACGTTGATCCTGGCGAGTGGCATGTGGTTTGGGATGAAAGACCGGGAGAAAGATGTCCTGGTTGATATGAAAAGGAGAAACCACCTTAGGGAGAAAGGCAGGATGTGGACGAAGCTGCACTTTATCCTTATGGAAAACTGTATAAGGGGGCTCGGATGTAAGCGCCCTGAGTTCAGAAACGCGCCTTGCTGAGGTGATGGCTACAAGGAAGGCTGTCTTCCAGGATAGGTACAAAAGTGAACAGGTGGCCAGTGGCTCGAATGGAGGACCTGTGAGCTTGGAGAGAACCAGGTTGAGGTCCCACGTCTGAACGGGCTGACGTTGTTGTGGGTACATCCGGTCTAAGCCCTTGAGGAATCTAACGACCATCGGGTTAGAGAATACCGAGGACGCGAGTTCCCCTGGGTGAAAGGCCGATATAGCGGCCAGGTGAACTCTAATTGAAGATATCGCCAACCCCTGCTGTTTTAGGGAGAGGAGATATTCCAAAATGAGAGGAATGGGTGCCTGCAACGGGGACATGGCTCGTTGTTCGCACCAACAGGAGAACCGCTTCCACTTGGCCAGGTACGTGGTGCGTGTTGAGGGCTTCCTACTGCTCAGCAGAATCTGTTGGACAGAGTGCGAGCATTGCTGCTCTGCCTGGGTGAACCATGGAGCAGCCATGCCGTGAGGTGGAGTGATTGCAGGTTGGGGTGACGCAGCCGGCCGTGGTCCTGAGAGATGAGATCCGGACACAACGGAAGCGGGATCGGTGTCTGAACCGAGAGTTCCAACAGTGTGGTGTACCAATGTTGTCTCGGCCACGCTGGAGCGACCAGAATTACCTGTGCCTGGTCTCTGCGCAATTTGAGCAGTACCTTGTGGACCAGAGGAAACGGAGGGAAGGCATAAAACAGGTGGTCTTTCCAGGGAAGGAGAAACGCATCCGAGAGGGAGCCCGGAGCTCGACCTTGTAGGGAGCAGAACACGTGGCACTTCCTGTTGTCTCGAGATGCAAACAGGTCTATCTGGGGAAACCCCCACTTTTGGAAGATGGAATGTATGATGTCCAGACGGATAGACCACTCGTGCGTCTGGAAGGACCTGCTGAGTCGGTCCGCTAGAGTGTTCTGGACTCCAGGGAGGAACGATGCCGTGAGATGGATTGAGTGGGCGATGCAGAAGTCCCACAGGCGAATGGCCTCTTGGCATAGAATTGACGAACATGCTCCTCCTTGCTTGTTGATGTAAAACATGGCCGTGGTGTTGTCGATGAGAACTAACACACATCGGCCACGTAGGAGGTTGAGAAATGCCTGGCACGCCAGGCGCACCGCCATCAGTTCCCGAACATTGATGTGCAGGGCTAGCTGGGGTGCAGTCCACAGGCCCTGGGTATGGTGTTCGTTGAGATGGGCGCCCCAACCCAGAGATGAAGCGTCTGTGACCAGGTGCAGAGAGGGTTGTGGGGCGTGAAATGGCATCCCCTCGCAGACCACATTGTGATCTAGCCACCAGGTGAGGGAGGTCAGGACCGAGATCGGGACCGTGACCACCATGTTCAGGCTGTCCCGATGTGGTCGATATATTGACGACACCCAGGTCTGGAGTGGGCGAAGCCGAAGTCTGGCATGCCTGGTTACGTACGTGCAGGAGGCCATGTGACCCAGCAGGGTAAGGCACGACCTCACCGTGGTAGTTGGGAACGCCTGGAGCCCTTGAATGAGGCTCGTGATGGTGCCAAATCGGTTGTCTGGCAGGATGGCTTGTGCACGTCTGGAGTCTAGAACTGCGCCTATGAATTCTATTCTCTGGGTAGGTTCTAGAGTGGATTTGTCCTTGTTGAGTAGGATGCCCAACTCGTTGAATGTGTGCACTATTATGTGGACGTGAGCTTGAACTTGCTCCTTGGTGCGACCGCGTACCAGCCAGTCGTCTAGGTACGGGAACACCTGTATCCCTTGCCGACGAAGGTACGCTGCCACGACAGCCATACATTTCGTGAACACTCTTGGGGCCGAGGATAGGCCGAAGGGAAGGACTGCAAATTGGTAGTGCACCGCGTTTACCACGAATCGCAGGAAGCGTCTGTGAGGTGGGTAAATTGAGATGTGAAAGTATGCGTCTTTCATGTCGAGGGCGGCGAACCAGTCTCCAGGATCGAGGGAAGGGATAATGGCCCCCAAAGAGACCATGCGGAACTTCAACTTTACTACGAATTTGTTGAGTCCGCGCAAGTCCAAGATGGGCCGCAGACCTCCTTTGGACTTGGGGATCAGGAAGTAACGGGAATAAAATCCCCTGCCCCTTAACTCTATTGGAACCTCCTCTATGGCCCCCATGGCCAGGAGCGTAGAAACCTCCTGTATAAGAAGTTGCTCGTGAGAAGGGTCCCTGAAGAGGGACGAGGAAGGGGGGTGGGAGGGGGGGATAGAAGAAAACTGGATAGCGTATCCCCTCTCCACCGTGCGGAGGACCCAACAGTCCGAAGTTATAAGGGACCAAGCGCGGTGGAAGTGGGAGAGACGATCCTGAAAGGAGGGGGCTGGATCCTGGGGGATGACTGGGGCGCCGTCCTCGACCGCACCTTCAAAAGTTCTGTCTAGGACCTGAAGGTGGTCTTGGTGGCCCCTGGTTCTGACCGGGTTGAGGGCCAGCCCATCTTCTCCTACCACCTCACCCTCGCCTCCGGGCCGAGTCTTGTCTCTGACGAGGCGGGGGGGGGTAGAAGCGCTGAGGCTGCGGCCTAAATGGTCTGCGCTGAGGGCCCACAACATGCATCCCCAGGGAGCGCATGATTGTTCTCGAGTCCTTGAGGCTCTGCAGGCGAGAGTCCGTCTTGTCTGAGAACAATCCATGTCCCTCAAAGGGCAGATCCTGTAGGGTTTGCTGCAGCTCCGGAGGCAAACCCGAAACCTGAAGCCAGGAGATCCTGCGCATAGCGATACCCGAAGCCAGGGTCCTCGCAGCTGAGTCTGCTATGTCCAAGGAGGCCTGCAAGGAGGTCCGAGCCACCTTCTTGCCCTCCTCTACCATGGCTCCAAACTCTTCCCTGGACTCCTGGGGAATCAACTCCTTAAACTTCCCCATAGAGTTCCAGGAGTTAAAATTGTAGCGGCTCAGTAGCGCCTGTTGGTTCGCCGCTCTAAGTTGCAGCCCTCCGGCTGAGTAAACCTTACGGCCAAACAAATCGAGCCGCTTAGCCTCTTTTGATTTAGGCGCTGCAGCCTGCTGGCTATGGCGCTCTCGTGCGTTCACTGATTCCACCACCAGTGAACACGGTTGGGGGTGGGTATACAAGTACCCGTAGTCCTTAGACGGGACAAAGTATTTCCTTTCCACCCCTCTCGCTGTGGGTGGGATAGAGGCAGGAGTTTGCCATATCGTATCCGCATTCGTTTGAATCGTGCGGATCAGGGGTAACGCCACCCTCGATGGGGCATCCGCTCCAAGGATATTCACGATCGGGTCGTGCACCTCCACTATCTCCTCCGCCTGCAGGTCCATGTTACGGGCCATCCTGCGCAGAAGATCCTGGTGAGCCCGAAGATCTATTGGAGGTGGGCCTGTGCACGATGTGCCTGCCACTGCCTCATCCGGAGAAGAAGAGGAAGATGCCTCCGGTGGAACAGGATCCAAGGGCTGGTCCTGGTCTCCCTGTTCCTGGGCTGGAGCATCACCTGTGCCTGGGTCCAGGGCGTCAGGTGGTGCGGACCCAGAAGCCTCCATGCCCCCTGGCGGAGGCCGAGAAATGGTGGACTCCGGGGCCCCTCTGATGGAGTGACCGGAGCGAGAGGTCGAAGCAATTGGAGCCCCTTGCGCCTGATGGTACGCCCACGGGGTCCAAAACGACCAGTGAGATGGTCCATGAGAGTGGTCCTCTGCCATCTCCTGCCAATGGCCCAAGTCCTGTTCCTCGGCTTGCCCCTGAGGGGGGTATGCCGATCTCGAGAGGTCCTCCGAGGAGTGGGACACCGATCTCGATGGCCACGGCGGTGCCGAGAGCGTCGAGACGATTCCCATTGGCTGCGGTGCCGCACGGTGCCGGTCCGGAGATGATCTATCTCTACGCGGTGCCGGCGATCGGTGCCGGGACCGCGACCGGTGCCGATGACCTCGTCGGTGCCGGGAGTCGGATCTGGACCTCGACGAGGACCTGGAGTATGCCAGGTGCCGGGAGCGGCCTCTCGACGTCCAGCGTCGACCGTAGTGGTGCCGAGAACTACGTCTCGACGTTGATCGGTGCCGACGATCATAGCGGTGCCGAGACGTAGAGCGGTGCCGCGAAGAAGATCTTGGCCGCGAGTACGACCGGTGCCGAGGCGATATTCGGTGCCGGGACTGCGAGCGGCGTGGGGACCTGCTTCGGGACCTGGATCGGTGCCGAGGTTCCAGCCCTTGCGATGGAGGGCGCATCAAGGCAGGTTTCCCCCTCGACTGGACCGGGCGAGTCAACGGTGCAGTCGGTGCCGGTGGTTGAGGCGGTGCCGGCTCCGTGAGAGCTATTAAGTCTCTCGCCGCCGCGAAGGTCTCTGGAGTCGACGGGAGGCACTGTATCACCGCCGGTCTCGGTGGAGACGCTATCTGCACCGGACTCAACGGCCTCGGCGCCGGAGTCGACGGTGCTGGAGGCACCTGTTTCCGGTGCTCCACCGGCGGACGCGGCTCTACCCCCAGCACTGGGGGAGCCGGCGTCTTCGGCACGGATGTCCCCGTCTTATGGGCTTTTTTATGCCCCGGGGATAATGACCGGCGCCGAGGCACTGCTTGTGGTGCCGACGAGGTCCGGTGCCGGGGAGGCTTGTCTGACGCCACTCGCGTGGTCGTCATAGCCGGTGCCGCCGGGGCACTGCGCACCGAGGTGCTAGGTGCCGGGGCCTGACTTGTAGATGGAGCGTCCGGACTAAGTGCCGCCTCCATCAGGAGTTGCCGGAGCCGAAAGTCCCGCTCCTTCTTGGTCCTTGGTCTGAAGGCCTTACAGATCTTGCACTTGTCTGTTTGATGGGACTCTCCCAGGCACTTCAGACAGGAGTCGTGCGGGTCGCTCGTGGGCATAGGCTTAGCGCAGGAGGCGCACTGCTTGAAGCCGGGAGCGTTGGGCATGAGCCCGGCCCCGCGGCCGGGGGAGAAAGGGGGAGACGACCCCCTTAATCCCCTGAACTACTTAGAACAACTAGAACAACTTTTAAACTATTTAACTATTTAACTATAAACACTAGAACTATAACTATAACTATAACTGTGATACAACAAACTAAGCTAGGGAGAGTGGAGAACAGCTAAGCAGCGCTCCACAGTTCCAACGACCGTCAGGGGCGGTAAGAAGGAACTGAGGGGGCGCCGGGTCGGCTGGGGTATATATTCAGCGCCATGAAGGCGCCACTCTAGGGGGCTCCACAGCCGACCCGCCGGTGTTGCTAGGGTAGAAAATCTTCCGACGATCGTGCACGCAGCGCGCACACACCTAATGGAATGGATATGAGCAAGCACTCGAAGAAGAATAATCAGCTTCACATCAGCACCTTTTCTTTTCCACATGTCTAATTTCATTTCTAGTAATGTTTAAAAAATGGGTCTTAGTTTTCAGTAATTAAATAAAGTGAGATGTTCACACATTTAACTTTTCTATGAGGTGGAAAATAGGCAATAAGAATAACTGCTATGGTATGGCTGAAAATAAGAGAAGAGAAAATGATGCACAGTAGCAGGAAAGAGGCTTTTCTGTCAGTTTTGCTTTTGTACAAAATGCAGACTTACAACTCATTCCAGAGTGTCTTAGTGTGACAGACTTCATAAAAAGGTCAACAGAGAGAAACAAGCAACAAAGGCAACAGCAGAATAGATCTGTCAACAGCAGGTAAGAGTTTTTATCTGAATGTAAACAGTACATGAAAAATACATTTAAAGATGTGACAAAACTGGAAAAATGCACTAGTGGAAAGATTGGTTTTAGCTATCGGTATCCCTCTATGCTTTACCACCAGGAACATGATATATTTAAAATCCAAATTTCTGAAATTTGCAAATCTTCCTGTTCTGCTTCCTCTGTGTACAGGGAATTTCCTAAATACCACAATTCTACTGCATGGAGAGAAGAGACTAGATAGAGGAACTCTGCATGCCACATAAGTAGAAGCATTATACAGGTTGTATTCTCAGGTTCTGAAGGGAAATCACTCTGAATGCTCCTTCTTGAGACCAAAGTGGATACCAGAAGCAATTATTAAACTACAGATATGTAGGTATAAATGGAGGATAAGCAGCACAGAATTAAGGAGTAGGTGAAGAATTTAGGATACCACATTGGATAGCCAACTCTGTAAATAGTCACCATCCGTGAGATAATGCTCTTGTAATAACTCACTTCAGCCCAGATAAAAAAAAAAGTGTGCCAGGAAGAACCCAAATGGGTCTGCATATCATACAGAAATAAACATTGTTCATTCAAAACACAACCTATCTGCAAGACTTCACAAAGATAACAGTAGAGAACCAGATCTTAATTAATAAATGACCATCTGAATATTCATGTATGTGCAAAGATATTATATTTTCATCATATGGATTACTGACAGAGTAGATTACATAGTGAGGCTACAGCAGAAGTCTAATGAAAATCTCTAGTAAATACAGCTCAACAATATTCTGCAGAATATTTATCAGCATTTTAGAGAAGAATACACGCCTCAACATTGTAACTCATTTCATATAAACAAAAATATTGCACTGCATTAAAAAGATTAAGCTCAAGGCTACCTACAAAAAGTAACATGCATTTTTCTTAACTTTTCAGAGTTTTGGAAAGGCTCAGACACTTTAAGTTAAATCAGAAAGTTGACTATATGGCTTTGCCATTA
The DNA here is from genome assembly GCF_027887155.1 of Malaclemys terrapin pileata. Lineage (NCBI taxonomy): Eukaryota > Metazoa > Chordata > Testudines > Emydidae > Malaclemys > Malaclemys terrapin. The sequence continues at coordinate 19,641,087 of NC_071505.1, read as the reverse complement.
ACTTAGATGAAATTGTATTAGTGGAAATGTATACTGATTTCTACAATAAAAGATCAATTTGTTTAACTCAGTCACTTTATAGATAGGAGTGGAGTTCCAAAGCAGAAAATCAGCCTGAAAACGTACTCAATTATTATTTTTTTAAATTAAGAACTGAAAAAAATATTTACAGTTTTCTGACTAGCTGGAATTGTTTAGTAACTCTGTCCGTCTGCTAGGACAAACTCTCCCAAAATCATTGCATTGGTTGAGGATATAAATTAGAAGACAAGTTTCTTATGCTGTTTAATATTTCCTTACATGACAACTGGACTATTTACAATAGTAAGTCAGTCTGATAAAAACCCAACAAGACGTTAACCTAGGACAGCTCTAAAAACAGAAGACCACCATATGGTCTACTGAGCCCTGTCCTCAGAAGCCCAGGCTACCTCACTGTCTCAGCATCTGGCTTAACCCCCAAAATGCAATTAGTGACTAGTATATTTTTATTGTTCCACCCAAAAACATGCCCTGGACCCTCAAAAATGGATACACACTACCTTATTTCCTTTTGTTGATGATTGTAACAAAATATGACAATTTCTTTCTGCTCCAACCACCCTTTGTGTAAAGAAATTCTGCCTGAATGCCTAGATGTTGCTAATCCTTTCTTCAGCATCAGTCCATGACCTCTTGTTTTCAAATACTGTAAGACAGCAACTCAAACAGCTTACTGGCATGAATCTAATCCTCTCTTTTCCACTTCACTTTAATGACATAAGAATTCCAGGTCCCCAATTATATTGGCCAAATCAATCTTCTTCATAAGTAACATTCTCCCAAAATCCTGAATCATTTTGGTTTTGGTCCACAGAACCTTGTCAATCTCCACAAAATCCTTCCAAAAATAGTGGTCACAGTTACACAGGCAATTTCTAATAAGTTTCCTATTCTTTACATAATATAGTGTTAGAATATTTCCTCTGTATTCATGCGTGGGCCTCTCTCTTTACATCTTAAGATTCCCCTCATACTTTTACTGTTATTATTCATCATGCAGATGGTTATAATGTATTGAAATACTGCTCTTGATTACAAGCGCACAACCTTACTGCGTGTAAAAGGGTGCAGTACTGATTGCCAAGTGCTTTTCTGGATTTATATTGTACACAGCATTAAAATTTCTTTATTAATTTACTGTAGTATTTTGAGGAGCACTAGCCTCTTGGTTGGCACAGTGTACTATGAAATGTTAACTGCGTGTGCTACCTGGGACTTATTAACTATTTTGACAACACAGACTGTCTTGTGGGAAATAAGATATGACCCCAGTGAATGTACATACATGTTACAGTAGAACTTCTTGTCAGAGTTTTACTAGATCTACAAAGCCATCTTATCGGTCCCAGTAATTTGACTATAAAAGATGGATACCAGTCCTTTACAAGTTGGATAGAAAAGAGCATGTATGCTTACAATGCATAAAGAGGGGACTATGTGAGTCCATGAGAGCTAGCAATTGTCAAGAAGTCTGGCTGTAGGTTTCAGACACATCAAAGTCTCACCACAGATATGCCCCAATCATGTCCTTTGTATTTCTTCCCAGGAAGAGTCCAGGCTGTTCATTTTGCCTACAGGGAGGTTACAACATCAATAAGACACTCCATGATGTGTCTATGGCAAGACCAAATCTTCTCTCAATCCAGTGATACTTAAAAAAGATTTTGTGCTATTTATTTTTCTGGTCATGTTAGAAAGATAACCTGGGACTGTGCATGTGTATATTATCAATGCAGTTGGATGTTTAAAGGTGCTCAGAACCTTTGAAAAATAAAACCTCTTAAAAGTATCTCAATTCAGACACCCAAAAATTGAGGCACCCAAAATCACAAGTCATTTTTGAAAAAATAGGTCATGGTATCTTACAGAGTCTCCTCTGTTTTGATCATCAAAGTGCATGAAGCCTAGACCAGTTTTTAAAATGCCTAAAATCAGCATTTTTGTTTCTTTCTCAAGACAATATGAACTAAAATTATGTATTCACTTGAGGTGAAAGACAAGAAAGATCCTGTAACAAAAGAAACGCTGTAGGAAAAAAATACCTTAAAATGTTAATATAAATATAAAAAGTTCATTGGGTGATGTCAAGTTTAGATACAATCAAGCTAAACTAATACTTTAGAAAATTTCTTTAATAATGGCTGCATGATGCAAATTCCTGATGAAATAAAATAGAAGAAAATCACCTGGCTTAAGGCCAAGTCAGTAATTCTTCAGATTATCTACTTTAGGTTTCAGACTTCACCTTGTCCCTCACTAATGCTCTAGTCTATAGCCTGTCTGATGTTCTAATAGCAGGGAAAAAACTAGACTGCAAAAGCAGCATTTAAAGCCTTATGCCAATCATGACGATCAAGTGTTTTTCATCCTGAAAGGTGCTAAGAAATAGACAAGATCTACAGGTGAAGAATTCAGTCTATATGAATTCCTTCTGGATATGGAGAATTGCCAGCTAGACAGGAGCAGTTCATATATGAAATGTATTGCTGCAGCCGTCATCTCTTTCGGAGTTCATACTAACAACAAACATTACAACACTAATAAAAGCCATCTGGCCTTGTGTATCTTTACATCTCCACGCCGCTACAATGTTTAGTCACTCCTGCAGTTCTGGATTCTGGAGGGCAAAATGGAAACTTTTAGAAGGAGAGGAAACAGAAGCAAAATAATTAAGAGGCTAACACTAGCAAAAGATCAAATACCTACTTTGAGAGGCACTGTCAGTCTTTTTAGAGTCTAGATTTAGTGCCAGATTTTCTCCTTATCGGTAAAATCCAAAGGAGGTGCCAGGGAGAAGAAATTTTTTTGCAAGAGGAGGGCAGATGTCCTTGTGGTGAAGGCACTGAACTAGAACTCAGAATATCTGGGTTCAATTCCAAACTGTTTCACAAGCCACAATCGGTCTCTGCTTCAGTTTACCTTCTGTTAAATTAGGATAATGTTTCCCTACTTCAAAGAGGTTTCTGCGGGTTGTCAAAAGTTGGTGACTGCATGGTGCTCAGATACTACAGGAGGCCATAAAAGTACTGAGATAGCAATCATTCTTAATTTTTTCCATTGAGGCTTGCTGTGTGTCCTCCCAGCACAGGGTTCCCCCAACCTACATTGATCTTAGTGGATTTTGGTGCCCTAGTGCCTCCACACTGTCTCTTCCAGGGAGTGGCCCATGGGGCACTGCTTACAAGTACCCATAGGCAGTAGCCCTTAGAATCACTATTAAAAGAGAGGATTCTGCTCAGAAGTTTATCCACACTTAGGCTGCATTAATTTCTAAGTGGATTCCCAGTAGTGCTAGGAAGGAGATATACACAATCTCTGGGTCCCTTGCTCCAGCCTACCCCCACCACCACCCCAGCTACCCAAACCTTGCAGAAGACGCTTGGCAAAGTCTGTGGGGAAGGCAGGCTGTTGTTCCTCCTTCACACCAAAGGGTGAAATCCAATCAAGTCCTCAATTGCTATTTTTATTGTTTGTCCTGAAATATTTTTCAAATCTTTCATATTATTGACTGTTTTCTTGGTTTTTATTTTAAATTATGTCCTTTTTAAATTTTAATTTAGTTTCCCCTACCTATGATTCACCCCCCCCCCCCCCTGTCAATCCAACACACAATAATGATATAGGCAGAATTGCCGTAATGGAAGTCGGGGGTGGTCCAGACACTTTTTTCCACCTTGACATTTCATTCCCGGTGGAAGGATTAGCCCAGTGTCAGCGACAGAGGGCCTTGCTTTTAGCCTTTAGGCCAGCCATGTCCCCCAAATAAAAGAAAGGTTTTTTTAACTTTATGATCCATATACCCGTCTCCATTTGTCTCCGTGCATCTGAACAGGGCCGGCTCCAGCATTTCTGCCGCCCCAAGCAAAAAAAAGCCACGATCGGCAGCAGTTCAGCGGCAGGGCCTTCGCTCCTAGAGGGAATGAGGGACCTGCCGCCCCGAAATTGCCGCAGGTGCCGCCCCTCTCCCTTGGCCACCCCAAGCACCTGCTTGTTAAGCTGGTGCCTGGAGCCAGCCCTGCATCTGAAGAATGCCGAGGGTTTTCTTTTTTGACTGCCTATTACACTGGCTTGGCCTTTAAACTGAGTTTGCAGAAAGGTAGTGTGCTATCTTACTGGCCCAAGTTTTCAGTTTAAACTATTAAGGGTATGTCTACATTGCAGCTGTGAGGCGTGATTCCCAGCATAGGTAGACAGAGAGACAGAGCGCCGGCTCTGCTTGAGCTAATTTGCCAAAAATGGCAGTATAGATGTTTTGGTACAGCCAGCAGCTCAAGCTAGTCACCTGAGTCCAAACCTGCCCAACCCCGTAGGTCCAAGGTCGGGTGGCCAATCCAAGCCACCACCTGTGCTGCAACACCCACACTGCTATTTTAACATACTAGCTGTCTACACACTGGGAATCACACCTCCCAGCTGCAGTGTGGACATACCATTAGACTTCCTGGAACCACTGTTAGTCTGTAGCAGCAGAAACAAGGAGGAATACTAACAAACGTATTTGGGCATAAGCTTTCGTGGGCTAGAACACACTTCATCAGATGCATGGAGTGGAAAATACAGGAGTAGGTATAAATACATGAAAGGATGGAGGGTGCTTTACCAAGTGTGAGGTCAGTCTAACGAGATAAATCAATTATCGCTGGTATCCCGCTGTTAATTGATTTATCTCATTAGACTGTCCTCATACTTGGTAAAGCAACCCCCATCCTTTCATATATTTATACCTGCTCCTGTATTTTCCACTCCATGCATCTGATGAAGTGGGGTTCTAGACCATGAAAGCTTCTGCCCAAATAAATTTGTTAGTCTCTAAGGTGCCACAGAACTCCTCGTTTTTTATGGGAATCAGTATCCTGTCAGAATTTTTGAGATTTCAAATTTTTTTCCTGTTATGAACTGAGACAAAAAGACTAAATCCTGGAAATTTTCATTATCCAACAAGCTGAAAAAACTATTTGCTTTGAGTCAATCAATACATTTCATCTTGATAATTTCTACATGTTTCTTTTTAATTTTGACTTTTTAAACTTATTTTAGTATACAGTGAGCTAAATTTGAAAACAGAAAGTCCTTCTGAAAAAATGAACCTTTTCATTTTGAAAGTGACGAAACAGGACAGACAATTTCAAAACTTTTTTCTCCAACATTTTTTCCGTTGGGAAATTCTTTGAAACTGACCCCGCCCCAAGACAGTTTTAGTTTTGATTAATCATCAAAACATTCACATCCAGTTCTAGTGCCCAACTCCCACTGAAAGTCAAACTAACATTTGTGCCTTTAGTCTCCCCCTAGAGCAGTAAAGTCTTGCAGTAACCTAGACCAAAACCTGAGTAAGTGAAGATTTAGGCCACAATCTGGAAAACTGAATCCATGGAAACAGTGTTTTCTGAGCCCCAATGATGGGGTTTTACCTGGACTCAGTGGTCTCTCCATGAAAGATCCAAATGCAAAAGCAGGGTCATCAATAATAAATTTAATTTTAAGAAAGACACAGTAACAATTTTTACGAGTAAAAATTTTCAAAAGCACAGAAATGACTCTGGCTACATCTACACTACAGGGGGGAGTCGATTTAAGATACGCAAATTCAGCTACATTAATAGCGTAGCTGAATTCGACGTATCGCAGCCGACTTACCCCGCTGTGAGGACGGCGGCAAAATCGACTTCTGCGGCTTCTCGTCGACGGCGCTTACTCCCACCTCCGCTGGTGGAGTAAGAGCGTCGATTCAGGGATCGATTGTTGTGTCCCGACGGGACGCGATAAATCAATCCCCGAGAGGTCGATTTCTACCCGCCGATTCAGGCGGGTAGTGTAGACCCAGCCTTAGAAAACTCGCAGCCGGTCTACACTTAAAAGTTTTGCCAGTATAGTAATGTCGGTTAGGGATATGATTTTCTATGAATTTTTATATCAGCAAAAACCATAAAGTAGACTAAATTATTTTATTCAAACTAAGCTCTATCTGCAAAAGAATGGTTCTACACTACTTCTATTTGTATATATACTAGAACGGTTTACTGGTGTAGGTATACCAGCAAACCTTTTCTAATGTAGACTGAGCCTAAATCCCATTTTCAAAAGAGACTTAAATACCTGAGGCCAGATTTACAAAGATATTTGGGCACTTAAAGATAGGTGTCCAGTGGGATTCTCAAGATGCCTAAGCAGCTTAGGCATCTAACTCCCATTGATTTCAATAGGACCTAGGCACCTAACACTCTGAGGTGCTTTTAAAAATCCTACTAAGTGTCTATGAGCATCTTTGCAAATCTAACCCTTAGGAGTCGAAGTCTCACTGAAAGGCAATGGAACAGACTTCTAAGGGCCAGATTCACAAAGGAACTTACATACCTAACTCCTGCTGTAGGGACCCAATATTTAAGTGTCACTGGCATTCACAAAACCACCCACTGAGATGCCACCTAGCTCTAGAGGGGCCAAAGTTCCCATAGCACATAAGATTCTGCCACTGAGCATAAGCACTGCTGTCTCAGGCAGGCGCCCGGAAGCCTCTCTCTCACCTAAGCCTCAGCAGGATTCTTAAACTAGGCACTGCTCCGTCCATCTTGCCTGCCTAACTCCATACACAACTGGGGGAGGCCTCTCCTATATCATTGAGTTCACTCACCCAGGATATGGAAATACCCTGTTCAATTCCTCTCTCTGCCTGATGGGGAGAAAGCAGTTGAACATGGGTCTCCCACCTCTCATGTCAGTGCCCTAACCACTGAGCTATGAGGTATTCTGGTGTGGGTTTCTCAGTCCCTCCTGTTGAAGCTGTTCCACGGTGTAGAAATAATTAAGTATGCATTGGGCCAGAGAAAGAGAGAATTACTTTAGAGTCCAGCGGTTTGGGCACTCACCTGAGAGGAAGAGGGAGGAATTGAACCCACAGGGAAAAATTGCAGCCAAGCTCCCCCCTCCTCGCCTTCTTCTCCCTCCCTCCCCACCCCCCCAGCATGCCGCGTCCCCGCTCCTCCCCCCTCCAGCGCTTCCAACTGCCTAACAGCTGTTTGGCGGCGCTTAGTGCCTTCCAGGAGGGAGGGGGGAGGAGCAGGTACGTGGCACGCTCAGGGGAGGAGGTGGAGAAGAGGAAGGGCAGAGGTGGGGACTTGGGGGAAGAGGGTGCAATGGGGGCTGAGCAAGGGCGGTGAAGGGGTGGGAAGAGGCAGGGAGTGGGCGAGCATCTACCCAGCAGAGGGGAAGTTGGCGCCGTAGGGGTGAGTGGTGGGAGGGGGGTGAAGAGGCAAGCGGCGGGCAGGCAAGTGAACTGGCAAGCGGTGGGGTGGGGGACTGAGGAGGGACGCAGCAAGCCAATGGCAGGCCAGGGGATGAGGAAGGGTGTGTGGGGGGGGGGCGAGCGGAGACGGGGCAGGACCTGGGGCAGAGTGGGGGCAGAGCCTGGGAGGAGCAGGGGTGGACCGTGGGCAGGGCTGATGGCACCCCAATGTGTCCCAATATTTTAGTGTGGTGATCTGGTCACCCTATCCAGTAGCTGGAAAGCTGGAATCTGAAGCTAGACAAATTCAGACTGGAAATAAGATATACATTTTTAGCAATGAAAGTAATTAACCGTTGGAACAACTTAACATAGGACATGGTGGATTCTCCATCACTGGGAATTTTTAAATCAAGATTGGATATTTTGCCTAATAAATATGTTCCATGAAATATTTTAAGGAAGTTCTATGACCTGTGTTATACAGGAAGTCAGACAAGATGTTCACAATGGTCCTTTCTGACCTTGGAATCTATGAATTAGTTCTTTTAATTGTATATGTGTTTTATAAAAATATGGACAAACATCAATTGCTCAGTTACCAAGGTTTTTTTAACACAAACTACACAATCAAAGTTCATTATGAAATGTGGAATACTTGACATGGTGTAAAATTAATTTCATTTTGTGCTGATAATGAAGAAATGTTTTTTTTTTTATTAATTCTGCATATTATGTGATTGGTTATTTTTTGTCTGGCTCAAATGCAAGATAATCTTTTGTAAAAGGAATTTTACAATTCTCTTGATTATAAGTGGTTGTTATCAATTAATGGATACAACTTCTATGAACCATGGTGAATTCCTATACATTGTATTTTCCTGTCCATTTTTGCGTAATAAAGGCACTGTTATGAAACAAAGCATTCCTAACATGCAACTTTTTATAATCAGAATTTAGAGAAAGGCTTTAAATGTCAGAAGTAAAAAATATTGCTGCTGAAAATAGATAAACCCCTTCGCTGTGGAGGATGGTATGGATTCCTCTGTATTTCAACCAGCAGATTTTTCTGCTGTGTTCTAGGTTTTCTAGATACCCTCTATTCTATAAACAAATCCCCAACACAACAAATAAGTTTATAAAACTCTAATAGGAGATAAACTAGCAGCATGTCCAGGTTTTCTCTAAAGGGCAGACAGTGTAGTGCACAATTGCTACTAAATTAAAAAGAGAAGTAATGGATATCGCAGATGATACAGTACATCTTTTGGGACATTTTCATTACCATCTTGGATGGCTCATTACTTTAAAGGGTTCCAAAGACTTGCTTTAAAGGGCCCCTGCCACATTTGGATATTTAATTACAGGACTCATTTCAACTGGGCTGGATTTCCATTATTTTTAAAGGAAAGTATTTGGGCCTGAATAAACTCCTGAACCATTTAAACAAAATGGGTCACCTGCTGATGTTGATGCTCCATTTTCCCCTCAAACTTCAATGGGAGTTTGGAAAATAGGAATCCCCATCCTGAGTTAGATCAGCGGCCATCTACACCTTTATCCTCTCTGAGTGGCTAGTGCCAACTGCTTCAGAGAAAAGTACAAGAGACCCTGCAGTATGCGGTTATGGGATCATGGAAAATGTCCTGCTAGCTCCAAAAGTTAGAAGTTTGTTTAGGTCTTGAAGCATGAAGGTTTATATTCATTGCAAAACTTTATTTTTTTTCATATTTTGTATTATAACTCTGGGTGCTCTCATTGCCCAAATAAATGGCTGATCTTTGAATCCTGCTAAGTTCTTCTCTTTTATGATACCACCAAGTTTGCCTGGGGAAGGACTTCACAATGTAGCCACTTTCCCCACCCCCTTCACCATTGTTTTATTTTGGGGAAGATCATTATTTATGTATTAATGTTAATAAAGTCTAGTAAATACAAGTCGGGGCCCAAGATAGCAAAAACATTAACATTCCATTTATTAGTCAAATTGTAGAATTTTACACAGAAGACAAGCCCATCAAATAAGCCTAATAATAAATATTCCTTTCCCCTATTTAAGATTGTCATATGTCAGCTATGTCTTCATGCGCATATCCCTTTCTTAGAATTATAGTTCCTTCACAGGTTTTAGAAATTACATCCATTTTCCCCAAAAATTCTCCCAAACTTATTTTCCATTCCAAAAATATTCTTCTTACCATTTCCATAATAAATTCTTTCACAGATGGAACGATTTTTTCCTTCCAATATCTATGGATAATTTTACAGCTATCAAAAGACTAAAGAACTCTAGGTCTGTTGTTCCCTTGGCATTTCTATTAGATTAGGCATACTGCATATGCTAACGTTATATACACACCACATATATCATTTTGCTTCCTTTTTTGTTCATAGGCTATGTGATTATATTAAGATGTTATATTTATAGAGGATCTATCCTGATTCTATTATTTTAATGTCCTAGCTTTTCCCTCTGGATGTTTCTAACTCACCTTCCTTTTTTGAAAATCCTCCTTGTAGTTTATTGCCACACTATTTCATGGCACGATGCCTCCCTCCTGCCACCCCCCCTACCCACACCCCCGCAGCATGTCAAACAATTACATTAGCCACCCAGTTCTGATCCTGTTCAGTATTTTCTCAAAAACTACACTGAGCTTTAAATGCACAAAATGGTCGTTGCCATGGTCTTCATTTCTGAGCTTTGACAGTTGCAATTTTCTTGTATTCTGTTACTAAAAATAGAACTGCTTCCAACTACCTGAGCTGGAAACCCACAGGAAAGCTAATTAAACAGTCGGTAAACAATGCTCCTCCCCATTGTGTAAATGGTAGGATAAGAACAGTGGCTCAGATCTGTGTTAATGAAGCAGATTTATGTGCCCCTGCAAGTCTTTGAAATCTATCAAGTGTAATTTATTTAATTATTCTTTGTTGTTTACTTCAGAGATAAATTATCATTTAGGTAAATAAATATTTGACTGCTAGATCAACAAATGAGAAAAAAGAGCAATCACTTCTTTTTTAAAAAAAGACAATCTGGGCCATACCCTCAGTTTGTGAAAATCAGTGCAGCTACATTGATATCAATGGAACTTCGCTGATTTACACCCGCTGAGCAGGGGCGGCTCTAGGCACCAGCAAAGCAAGCAGGTGCTTGGGGCGGCCCATTTGCAGCGGCGGCAGGGATCCAGCCTGGGAGCTGAGAACCACCAGGGGGGGCCTGGGAGCTGTTGTTCCTTGGTTAGCTCCCTGCCTATAGAGCCAGCCCTGGAGCAGGGAAAGAACTACATTTCCCAGCATTCCCTTGGCCGCTATCAACAGGAAAGGGAGGGGGAGGGAGTGAGGTAGCTGAGACCTCATGCTGCAGCTTTCTGTGAATGGAGAGCTGCACTGTGAAGGGTAGGGATACCATATTTTAATATTCAAAAAAGAGGACACTCCACAGGGTGGGGAGGGTAGCCCCGCCCTCATCCACTCCCTCCCAATTCCCACCCCCTGACTGCCCCCCACAGAAATCCCAACCCATCCAACGCCCCGCTTCTCCTTGTCCCCTGATCACCCCCTCCCAAGACCCCCGCCCCTAACAACCCCCCGGGACCCCACCCCCTATCTAAGCCTCCTTTCTCCTTGTCCCCGACTGCCCCTACCTGAGACCCCCCCCACCCTAACTGCCCCCCTAGGATCCCACCCTCTACCTGTCCCCTGACTGCCCTGGCCCCTATCCACACCCCCGCCCCCGACAGACCCCCAGGACTCCCACGCCTATCCAACTGCTGCCTGTCCCCTGACTGCCCGCCCAAACCCCTGACCCATCTAACCCCCCCTTCTCCCTGCCCCTGACTGCCTCCTTGAACCTCCACCCCATCCAACCCCCATGCTCCCTGTCCCCTGACTGCCCCGACCCCTCTCCAAACCCCCATCCCCTGACAGCCCCCCCCAGAACCCCTGACACATCCAACCCCCCCGCTCCCTGTTCCTTGACTGCCTCAAGCCTGCTCCACAACCCTGACCCCTGACAGGCCCCCCCCCAGAACTCCCGACACATTCAATCCCCCCAGCTTCCTGTCCCTTGACTGCCCTGACCCCTCTCCACACCCCTGCCCCCTGACAGGGCCCCCTAGAACTCCCAACCCATCTAACCCCCCCCCGCTCCCTGTTCCTTGACTCCCCCCCCCGGGACCCGCTACCCCTTCTCCAACCCTCCGGCCCCCTTACCATGCTGCTCAGACCAGTATGTTGGGCTCCGCACGGAGCCTGACACGCTGCCGCAGACACGCTGCTGCTGTCCCCTACGGAGCGCACAGCCCCGCCGCCCCCCCAAGTGCTGCCGGCGTAGCGCGCTGAGGCTGCAGGGGAGGGGCTCTGGCTGCTGGAGGCCCCATGCGAGCAGCTTCATCCGGTCGAGCCGCCCTGTCAGCCGCACCGCGCTCTGCATTGGGAGGGAAATCCCGGACCTTTTGAGAGTTTTACAAAATTCCTCCCGATGGCCATTTAAAACTAAAAAAGCCGGACATGTTTGTGAAAATACGGACAAATGATAACCCTAGTAGTATGCCCAAGGAGTAGGCTTTGGCCCAGATATCCCTTTCAGAAGACTTCCCCAGACTGGATTAGGGATACTGGTGTGACCTCACCTTGCAGCCCCCAAGAAGGAATTGGGTGGACTAAATGGACAGTGCCCTCTCTGTCTGAAGGCTAGCAAGGGAGGTACATGGATCCCACTAGAATTTAAAATGAAAAGTAAGGGAGGGGAGGCTCTACTAAAGGACCTGGGCAGCTTTAGATACAGTACCAGGCAAATAGGAGGATTTACACTTCTGAGCCATGGAAGCAGAAATTGACTTTTCCTTTCCAGATTTAGCTAATATTCAGAAAAGGAATCTAGCACCTACCTTCCAGATTTGAACACCTCAAAATTCAGGAGTGCTCAAGCTCAATTTGGGCAGCTGTTACTTCATTTCTCCCAAACCAAATGTACTGATCCACTGTAACTTGCTGTAGAAAAGGTAGGATGAAATTGAGCAAGAAATGCTTCCCAGTGGTTATTAGGACTGGAATTGCTATTTTCAACAGCCATTGCCTTTTTTTTTTTTTTTTTAGTTTTATTTGTTTAAAAGGAAGACATGATATTGCATTGGCAAATTCCCCATAGAAACAAAGAGTGGAACAAAAGACTAATAAAGGCACCTCAGCTTTTCCTCATTTATGTAGGACAGTCTTATAATATGCATCCAGATATCCTCCAATCACACAAGCTGAAAATTGTTCCATTTTACTGCAGTTCTGTAACCATATGGGAACCAATCCTGCCTGTGTTCTGTGCACATCCAAAATTCCTGCTGCACGACTCACCCTAGGAGTGAGTTACCAGTGACCCAGGGCTGGGGCAGAAGGAGGGTTCAGGGGCGGGGGGAGGGAGAGAGCCCAGGGTTGGGGTAGGGGACAGCCAAATTTTTTTTTTGCTTAGGGCAGCAAAAAACCTAGAGCCGGCCCTGCCGCTGGGAGACTGGCCTTGTAGGTTTAACTGGAGCTCATCAGCACAGGGATTGTTTTCAATAGATTCAGAGAAGGAAATACTCTTTAAAAGGTGAGGTGCTGTCACATAACGACAGGAACAAATATCCTTTATTATAAACTGGCATCTCGTTCCCTCGTAAGTATCAGCCACCTTTGTCCACAGCATGATAGCAGGCTGCATGTTGGATATTCCATGTTAAAAGTACCCAAAGACTGACATACACTGGTCGGTTAGATTTTCCTGAGTATTTGTCAACTCAACATGCGTTTTCTTGCTCTTTGAGCCTCACTGTGCACTCCTTAAATGGGGCAGGATCAGAATCACTCAAACACATTTGCGTAGATGCTGCCTTCATTCCTGTGTCACCCTCCAGGCCCTTCTCTATTATCCATACCCAAAGCTTTCCCTCTGGTTTCCCAAGTGATGAAAGGACACATCTCATGTTTTGACAGGTACCAGGTAACAATTCATAGACTGATGCACAACCACCAGTAAGAACGACCCTGGTGCATTAGCAACTGCAAAATAAAGCTCATTTTAGGACTAATTTTGCATTGTTTTCTGATCCAAAACCCATCCTGACTTCAGTATAAAGAGGCAGAAGGATTTTTTTACAAAAAGGAAAGATACAGACTTTAAAACAGCCGAATTTGGTCTTTCTAGATTGGAACTCAGAGAGTAAGCAGGCTGGCCTTACCATGAGGCGAACTGAGGCAGTCACCTCAGGTGCCAGACTGCGGGGGGAAGGGGGCGGGAGCGGTGCCACTTAGACCCAGAGTGTAGAAAATTGTGTCTGCTGCTGGTGCATATGTATTCTCTCTGCTCTAGATGCACAGAGATGGTGGAGTGCTGGAGGAAGGAGGAGACATAACAGACAAGCAGGACAAAAGGTGAGAGGGAATAACAGAAAGCAGCAGGAGCTTCAGGGAGAGAGAGGAGGAGGAGCCTCTTATGTACCTCTCTAGCACCCCCAGGAGCCTGGACTGATTAACACCAACTTCTCAGGGAGCATCCTGTTTCCTGCTGCTTCTCTGAATCCACTTGAGGAGAACAGGCAGTCAACTGAAGTAGTAGGAGCCAGTTATACTCTTAAGATGCTGATATCTTCCTTCACTCAGGCCCTGCTACTAGCCTGCTTATTTGTTCCCTTCAACTGAGTGTTGAGAGCCACTATAGCTGGCACAGAACAGCAGTCATGAGTGAAAGAAGAGCATTCAGAAAAAGAAAGAAAGCAAAGGAAGCTTTTCTATCTAAGCAGGAAGGAGCTTTCCTGAGATATATAGACACAAATGTTCACGGTGAGCCTTCCGGCCCCAGTGAAGATGTGAGTGGTGATCTTCCAGTTAAGAGTGCAGGTGACTTGGCAGCTATTGTAGCATCCATATCTCCATCTCAAATGGATGTAACCATGCACATTCTGGAAGAAAAGTGATACTACTGGAGCTGGTATGACAAATGTGCTTCTTAAAAAGCTGGAAGATACGGGAATTGCGATAGCTGACATGAGAGGTCAGGGCTACGATAATGGTGCCAACATGAGAGGAAAGAACAGAGAAGTGCATACACAGATCCAAGAGTTAAACCCTGGAGCTTTTTTTGTCCCATGCAGTTCTCATTCATTGAACTTGGTGTTCAGTGATGCAGCCGAGTTGCATCAGTGAAGTTGCCGAGTTTTTTAAAGTAATTCAAAGCATCTATGTATTTTTCTCTGCATCAACTCATCGATGGCAAATTTTGAAGCAACATCTGGGAACATCCTCTCTGACACTGAAACCATTGAGTGCCACATGCTGGGAAAGTCGAGTGGAGGATATAAAGCCTATCAAACACCAAATTGGGAAGATAGATGATGCCATAGTTGCCATTATGGAAGATAATGCTATGACAGGAACTGTTTGTGGGAGAACAGTGGCAGAGGGAAATGGAATCACCAGAAACATACATAACTTCAAATTTCTGTGTGGCTTAGTGTTGTGGCATGACGTACTGTTTGAAATAAATGTTGTAAGCAAGAGACTCCAAGGTGTTGACCTTGATATATCTGGAGCAATGGAACAACTGGACAAAGCAAAGTCATACCTACAGTCTTATCGGTCAGATGAGGGATTTCAAAACGTTCTGAAGAGTGCATAGAAGTTGACAGAGGAACTTCACACTGAAGCTATTTTCCCACCCATTCAAGAATACAAGAGTCACCAAAGAAGAAGACATTTTGATTACGAGGCACGGGATAATCCCATAAGAGACCCCAAACAACAATTCAAAGTTGAATTCTTTAATCAGGTGCTAGATTGTGCAATACAGTCAGTTGAAGAACTTTTCATGCAGCTCAAGGAACACAGCAGTATATTTGGGATGTCGTAGGATGTTCCAAAACTCCTCACTATACCTGAAGAAGACCTACACCAGCAATAGGGGACTAGAGACAGTGTTGACGCATGATGACATGTGCAATATTAATGTGAGTGATTTAGGTGATGAACTGAAAGCCCTTTCAAGCTACATTTCAGTAGGATCAACTCCAAAGGCTGTTCTGGAATATATGTGCACAAATAAGATGACCACCCTCTTTCCAAATGCGCTGTGCATGCTTCTAACACTTCCTATAACAGTTGTCAGTGGAGAATGCAGCTTCTCCAAGCTGAAGTTAATAAAAACACATCTACGCTCCACAATGACACAGGAGAGGCTGGTCGACCTTGCAACCATCTCAATAGAGCATGAGCTGTCCCAGACTGTGGACCTTAAGGAAGCAGTTCAAATCTTTGCAACCAAGAAGGCACAGAAAGCACCACTTGGATTATGCAAACAGATAAAAATGCCAGTGTTTACTATGCAGACCAGAAAAATTACATTTGCTGTTCAGGCATTTGAAAGTTAAGTGTTACTTAAAATTTTTGAACAAAGCATTTTAAGTTGTTAGTTCTCCTTTATTGGGGTAGGTAGCAGAGCAGTACCATGAGAGGAGCAGAACAGGAAGAAGGCAGAATTGAGACCTTTCAAAGTTTTGGTCCAAGCGAGGAGGCATGGGGGTGTCATTTGAGCTGCCTGCCTCTGGTGCCAAAATGTTGTGGGCCAGCCCTGAGAGTAAGGATAAAAGGAGAGTGTGTGTGTTAAACAGAGGGAGTGAAATTTCCCTCACGATCTCATTCTAACAACTATGAGCATTCCTTCCTCTGATCCCCATATAAAGCACTCCCCGCTCTCCCTTCCAAAATAGTTGCTGGACAATGTGAAGTTTGGTAATAAACGCAATGTGACTAGCTGTTTGTCCCTTGACAGAACACATCACACTCCAGCTGTATTGAGCACTACAGAATGAATACAATGCTAACTCCCATTATATTACTTGCAATTTTCACAATTTCAGGTGGTTTTTATGTCTGGATTACTTGGGCTTCCTCATGATTTTTTGCCCATTGGAAAAGGATTACCACCTCCCATTCTTCTCAAGGGGACAGAACCCTGCATCCTCTTCAAAATGTGTGGCCAGGAGGAGACAAAGACACTTAGCTAGAGTGGCTTGCTAAATGAGGGAGGGAAGTAGAGGAAAGAAGCAAGTAAGATGGAAACCATGGGGTATGAGTAACAGAAAAGGGCGTGCAGGGTAACATAGGAATGGGACAGCAGCTAAGGAAATTTGCAGTTCAGGAAGGAAAATAGACAAAGGAATGTGGGAAAAAGGAAGACAACTAGGTGGGAAGGAGAGACATGGGGGCAAACAGACTAAAGGGGAAGGAAATTAGAATGTGAGGTGCTGGATATTGTGAGAGAGAGTGAAAGAGATTATAACAGGCAGGAAACTGAGCAGAAATGGAAGGAGACTTTGAAGGGAAGAGAATGTGGGGGTGAATATTAAGGGGAGCAGAAAGGGAGATATGGGAGAGAGGAATACTAGGAGGCTGACAGGAGGAGTCCAGGCAGGAAGGTTGGACAGTGATAAGGGAGGAAAACAGGAAATAGCATGCCAGTTTCCCACCTGAAGTGTTAGGAGAAGGTACATGAAACCAGCAGGGAAGTCAGGGGGAAGCCTCACATTTTTGTGAATGCATTTATTTAACAGCCAAGTGTGGGGCTTTCAAAAGTGATGATGGGATTTAGGAGTATAAGCCGCATTAAAAGTAATGGGACTTTTGCACCTGAATCCTTTTGTCACTTTTGAAAAATCTCTACCTGAATTTTAAACCCAAATTATCTCAAATTCTGGAGGTGCAGGATTTCTGCCCTAAAAACTGAAAAATTCAGACGACCGACACAAAAACATGAGAGTTTGTTGTTTGTTTAGTTTGGGGTTTTTTGAAGGGGAAGAAGCTCTGACTCAGGTTTTCCACACTCTCAAGGGTTGGCAATACTGTGGTGGAAGAGAATCCAGGATAATAAAGTCCACACACATTGAATGTTCTTTTCTTTTCAGTATTCTTCCTATGCTTCTACTCATGCTATGGCAGTGATGTCACAATGATCTAACCCAGATAGCCATTTCTAGTTTATTTACTTGGATACCAAACACCCTTAACTAATAGTTTATTTTCTCAGGTACTAAGTAGATTGAGTTACACACTTGAATTACCTGCAAGTATTTTGCTGGTGGTCTATTTTTACCAAGTAAGGTCTTGCTAAGTCAATAAAGAAAGTATGGCATTTTTCTGCCCTGCTTATAAGTTGACAAAGTTCCTTACCCCTTCCCTCTTTTTCAAAAATCCCTTGCAAGAAAGAACAATAAATAAATGATCAAATGTTGCCTTTTTGGAAAGAATGATGGTTACAAAAGTTAAACCTGACCCAATAATTGTCTTTTGTGGAAACATTTTGCTGCATAGCTACATGGAAAAGAAACTACCCATACTGTCGTATTTTAACAATGAACAATCCCATTCAAACTCCAGTCCTTTTATCAGTTAAATGCTTTTCTGATCGTTGCCTGTTTAAATCCTGCCCCACTTTGTACACACATATCCCTCAAACTTCAGGGGTTTGGGCACATAAAAATGAGTCTGCCTCCCACATACAGTCAAGAGTCAGAATGTGATTAATGGAACCTGAAGGTATAGGTACAACTCTGCCTAACAGATTTAGGGAGAAGTTAAAAGACTGTGCTGGGGAAAAGTGACTAACAATTAATAAATCCTTTCATTCAATAGTGCTCACTGATCAAAGGAGGAGGAGAGGGGAATAAACCATGTTAACGTTGCTATACTGACAGACATGAAAGAGAACTTTTACCCCCGGGTGAGCTCCAAAGAATGAGTACAATAATCTGCCATGCTATAATACCTCTAATTTCAAAGGGTTCAGTAATCATCATCATTATTAGTCTACCTTTGCCTCAAAACCTAGGAGATCTACTGCAGTAGCTGCCTTTAAAATACAGGAAATTAATCTAAAGTAGCTTTTGACTACCCTCCAAGTTTCAGAAATATTTAATTAAAAAAATACAAGCTCTCAAATGAAGCATTAGAATTGTTCAGCACCACTTGTTAATTAAAAATATGCTTTGACATTCACAATCTAGAAAACCAGTTACTAACATATATAGAGTAAATATAAATGCCACTGCGTACCTCAACTATGTGCGGCATCGGGTTAAATCCACAGAGATTGCACACAATAGTCTTGCATTCTGTACATGTATTAAAGTTGGGAGGATCCTTAGAACCAATGTTTAGTCCAGTTTTACAAAGAGTACAAGTTGATTTAGGTAGAGTAGTTTTTTCCAGTCCCGGTGGCCCAGCAGTTTTTGTAGATTCAGCAATGTGAGACTTGCTGTCTTTAGCAGCAATAGGTTTCTTTTCTAATTCAGATCCTTTAACGGTTACAACGTTATCTGACTTGGGTGGCTGTGATTTTTCTGTCACAGGAGGCTTGGCTTCTTTTTTCACAGGTGCTGCTTTTGGAGATGGCTGAGCCTGACTGGCCTCTTTGGGTGGTACCTGAGATGGCAGAGGGGGTTGCTTAGTAGCAGGCCCCAGTAGAGGGCCCGAGGATTGAGCTCCTTGTTGGCCTGATGTGGAGATTAAATTTGAAGCCTGGCTAAAGATTGAAGCGCCAAATCCAAAGAGTTTCCCAGTAACTGTTTCTTGTGGAGTTGTAGGCTGTGGTTTAGGGGCGTCAGTAATACCTCCCAGATTTAGACTGAAACGCCTTGGTTGCTCTTGAGCTCTCTGAGGCTGTTGAGGGTGAGGTGTTGGCTGCACTGGGGTAGGCTTTGGGCCTACAGCTGCTTGTTGTCCTTTTGGAACCTGCTTGGCATCGGGTTTTGGGGTTACTTTTATTTGTGTCTTCTTAGGGTCTTCTTTCATTTGTGTTGGCTCAACAGCTTTTTGACCTTTAGTGTCTGATCCAGGGCGAGAAACAAATTTAGGATCTGACTTTTGCCGCGACGCCTGTGGTAAGGTTTTGGAATCTGGCAGGACAGCTTTATCCCCAGCCAGATGGGTGTCCTGAAATAGCTTGGCATGTTCTGATCTCTGAGGTTCCATTGCTTTCTGTTGAGTTGATGGAGCTTTGGGACCTTGTGACTCCTGTTTCAGACCGGATGCTGAAGAGGTAGGCACACCGTCAGTTGTGGGCTTCTTTTGCTTATCTTCAACCAAAGTTGGCTTGATCTGGCCAAATTTTGGAGTGGGTTCAATTTGCTGAGAGATGTGCGGGGTAACAGGCTCAGTGGGTGGCTGCTTTGATTTCACAGGGGGAGAGCCAGGCATGGACGGTTGCTTTGTCAGTGGTGGGGGCTTTTTAGGCTCTGGGGGCTGGGAAGGAGCAGGTGTTTGAGAAATATCTTTCTTTTGAGTAGGCTGCTGGGGCTGGGAGGATGGTTTGGTTGTTAAAGGTGGAAAGGTTGTCTTCTGTTTGGGCGGAAGAGGCTGTGGCACAGGACCATGAACTGAAGCTAAATCACCACCTAGTGCTCTTTGCATCTGGCAGTTTAAACAGAGCCATTCTTTAACCTGCAGAAAAAGATTTACAATTAGGGTCATGCAATGCTAATATTAGTAAATCAACTTTTGGCTAGAATTAGTAAATCAGATAAAAGTTCAACAAAAGAGGGGGAAATATTACCACTAAATATTGCTTTATGGTTAAAAAATACAACTGAATTTTTCATTTCACTTCTGATTCCTGCAGTCCAGGCCATCAGAACAAGTCCACACTTCAGGCACTGTGGAAATTGATGGGGGAAGCATTGATTTGCCAGCATTGATTCATCAGCAATACTGATTTGCCAAAAAAAAGTTAAAAAAGAAAACAGTAATAATTAATGAAATAATAATAATACTCAAAAAATAGTTTGGCAAATGAATGCTGCCAATTGAAAGCATAATTATAATGATTAGGACAAAAGTGAATGCATAATTACCTTTAACTGTGCAATTATCAAGTTCCTGGTCTAGTTTATAGTTTTGGTTATGTTTTATATAATAGCAGCAAAAAAGTCATAGTGGTGCTCTATATGCACATATTGAACTAACAATAGAGGTGTGCTAATCAATTCCATATATTTATGTAGACCCATTTCATACCATCAACTTCTGAGCACAAGTCTTCATCTGAAATGAATGAGGAGCTCTGCTTAAAAATGATGGCCCTACATGAACCATAATTATGTGTTCCTGCAATCATATCATTATTAGGCTTACTAGATCCAAAAGTAATTACCATAAGCCCCATTGTACTCTTCGTTATTCAGCACAAAGGGAAGGAATAAGGTAAATAATTCATCTATTTTCTGTACCTCTAGGCCTCTATTACTGTAGTATCCAGGAACCTCACAATTTGTAATGTATTTCACCTCACAACAACCCTGTGAGGGAAATAAATGCTATTTTACAGATGGGGAACAGAGTACATGACTTGCCCAAAGGCTCACAGGAAGTATGGCAGAGCAAAGAATTGAACTGAGCTCTTCTGAGTCACAGGTTACGACCCTAATCTCTGGACCATTCTTGCTCTCTTCTTATGCCCCCATAACTGTTTTAAGAGAGAAGAGCAGAACAAATACAGCATTGTTTTCCCCTGAAGGCTATCTGCACAATTGCGGTTGGGGCACCATAGGATTTCAGAAAGGACATGTCAGGCCAGAGGAAGAGGGAGATGAAGCCAGGAAAACATCTGCTCCACATGGCATTCCCCATGCTTTTCATTGCTACTCAGTTTGGCATGGTATCCTGCATGGCGACGATTTCCAGCAGGAGAGTTAGTTCTGCTCATTACAGCATTATCTCCTATTCCTCCACACTCTCTATTCCCTTTGGAGGGGAAAGTAGGACACAGGTTCAGCCACGAAGCCAGTGATATCACATCTTCTGCATAAGCCACACTGCCAAGGGACAAAGGGAGCTGCTCACAGGGGCAGATCACAGGGGTAGTACAGAATTCCTTATAGGATCTTGGCTGCCCCAGGTGAGAGGAGATTCATGCATCCTGCTCCTTCCCCAGACTTGCAAAAGCTCCTCCCTACCACCGACCAAGGTGAAAACTAGGACATTTTATGTGATGAAGGTTTTGGTATTCAAGGGGATGAGCCAAGCTTACAGGACAAAATAATTAAGAGACAACTTCAGCTTCCACTTCAAGTGTGTGCAACTCCCATTGAATTCACTGCAAGTTGCACCCATGGAAATGAAAACTGAATTGGCCCAGACTGCTTTTTAATTACTACATTTCCCTCTGTACTTACCCAGCAACACATTTTCAACAATGACCAGAAAAGGGATTTTAACATTTCGACACAGTATCTTTAAACACCACCTAGATTGTCTCTAACTATTCAGATATGTACAATATACATATGTTATGGAAGACGATCTCAACAACAATAACTGCTTCGGCCCCAGATGTAGGTTTAGCAATAACCAAAACTGTATTAGTATGAATGTTGTCATACTGACACCGTCTTTTGTCTTCCTAAGACTGTTTTTGGTTTGTGTTTAAACACTCCTCTGCAGCGTTCGCAACTCAAATCTGATTAGTGCAGGCAGCCAAAAAGTGAAACTGACTAAAAACAAAACTGAAACAGGCCAGTTTAATTTCAGCTGACTGACTTAAAAAAGAATGAAATTTACTGCTGTACATAGGGCAGGCGCAAAGGCTCTGAAGTCGTATTTTGATGGCTTAAATGATACATATCAAAGTAACCTCAATGAATAAAATGTGTTGCTATTTTCGTCCTAACTTCTGATTTTACCAGCAATAGTACCACAGACCTGGACACTAGGATGGCTCCCCAATACGCCAACCTCTTCATGGGCTACCTTGAAGAAGAATTTCTGGACAAATGCACCACAAAGCCAATGATATACCTGAGATACATCAATGATATTTTCATCCTCTGGACAGATGACTTAAACTCCCTCATAGATTTCCACCACAACTTCAACCACCATCACCCATCTATAAAACTCTCTATGGCACACTCCCACACCAGCATCAACTTCCTGGACACCAAGATCAGCTCCACAAAATGGAGCCCTACAGATAACTATATACAAAAAAACCCACAGATCATTGCACCCATCTTCATAGATCCAGTAACCACCCCAAACACACCAAGAAATTGGTTATCTACAGCCAGGCACTCAGATACCACAGAATATGCTCTGAGGAGAAAGTCCAGGATATACACCTTAAGATGCTCAAAAACACCTTCACCAAACTAGGACACTCCACCAGAGAAGTAGATTACCTCATGGAACAGGTCACCCAAATACCCCGAGAGAACCTGTTTCAATACAGAAATAAAACCCCCTTCGACTGCACACTCTTAGTTGTCACCTACCACTCCACACAGAACTCATATAGAGTAGCATCAAACAACTACAACCCATACTTGATGGGGACCCCATCCTGAAAGAAAGCTTTCCTGAACCCCCTCTTTTGGCCTTCAAACAACCCCCAATCCCTGCAAGCTCACCTTCAGCAGCTAGTTCCCAACAGACCAGGACACACCAACTCAAAGCGGCATCAGACCCTGACAGAACAACAGATAAAAAACCTGCAGACATATCTCCACTGCTACAATGATCAACACCCCACACAACATACCTTTCAGGATCCATACCAATCACAACATGGGGTGTACCTCATCCAGTGCACTAAATGCCTCAATAGCAAACTATATGGGTGAAACTAAACAATCACTACACTCTCCAATGAACTCACAGAGGAAAATGATAAAAGACAAAAACACCCTAGCACCTATGGGTGAACACTTTTCACAAAGTCATCATTCAATATCTGACCTATCTGTCCTCATCATCAAAGGAAACTTGCACAACACTTTCAAAAGACAAGCCTGGGAGCTTAAATTCATAACTTTGCTAGACACTAAAAATCAGGGACTAATCAGATGGATTTATGACTTATTACAGCAATCTGTAACCCACTAATAACTCCATCCAGCTGTTTCTTCCCATCCCCTTCATTTTCTTCCTATGACTGGAGGGGTGTTAATGGGTCACTTCCCCTTATATGGTCCCTTGAAACATGTATTATGGTAATTACTTTTGGTAAACAATCTGTTCCACCTTGTATTTAGCAGTGACACTGAGTTCGTTTCCGAGACCTGAAGAAGAGTGCTGTGTAAGTTTGAAAGCCTGTCTCTCTCACCAACAGACGTTGATCCAATAAAAGAAATTCCCTCACTCACCTTGTCTCTCTTACCACCAATAAAGTCATTTAAAAAAATAATGATGTCCTTTTAATTTTATCAAATGCTTTCTTCACCATGTGATACAATGAATGGTAAACACAGCACCTAGTTAAGTCCAGCCTGATTATAGTGTCCAATTAGAATCTAAATAAATAAATATGAGTCCACTCTGTTCTGAAGTTTGCAATATATTATAACTTGAGCACCAACAATGTTAACTGCCTCTGTATTCTAGGTTTTCATTTTTTATTTTGTACTTTCTGAATCAAAATAAAGCTTTTAAAATAAAAGTTAATGAATAACTTCTACAACTGAAATTAAGAAAGAAAAACAGATTTTACGTTTTTTTAATCCCTCTGTTTTAGCCATAAATTCCTCCCAGGCATTTTAGTTGGAGGAATTAAGTGCCAGAACCCCAAAGCCATTATAACCAATACATTTCATCTTAAACTCAAAGAACTGTAGTTTGCACGTGTTTTAACTGAAGGAGTTGTAAAATAAATTAGGTTAAGAGCTGTATTTTATCAACTAAAACATATTGAAATATGGGCCTGATCATGTGTCTACTGCCATCAAAGAGTTTGCTTTTGATTTCAACGGGAGTAGGCTTGGGCTATATCCAGGGCTGCTCTTCCATATTTTTACAGAGAATGTAAAATTTGCATTGTGGGAGGGTGAGCGCCTCACTCTCCATTTCCCCTCTATTCAATGACCATCATCATAAAAGGAGAAAGAGTCAGCAGTCAGAGCAATGTGTCATGGGCAGCAATGCCCTGGCCCAAATCCCAAACTCTAAGTTATATGTATTTCTTCCCAGAGCCAAAAATGGCCAAACCCTCTAGTGCAGTGTGGCCTCACCACTGATCTGAAGCTAGTGTAATTGACCAAGGAACAATCACCCCAGTGGATTCTTTGGTGGAGTAGAGGCTCCTATGCTACACCTCTTCATCTCTTCTGCCAGTATAACAAGGAAAATGGGACATTGCCAGATCATCTCCATCCATATTGATCTCTTGGCTTAGTTTCTGGCCATTTGGGGCCATCTGCAACTCCCTGAGATGGCTCTAACCCGAAAGGCAAGACCAGCAATGCACGGAGTATGGAAAGACCAGAGGAGTGAAAGATAAGCTTTACACAGCCTTTCATACTCCCCGTAACCTGCATTCAGGGAGCATCAGCCAGTCTCCACGATACAGTCCAGAATGCTTCATAAATAAGGACTGTATGTGTCATACATGGTGATAGAAATGTGTTTGAGACTGGCATTTTATTTAAAGGACTGACAAAATATTGAGAATAAGCACCCAATAACTCGAGGAGAGATTTGCACAGAAATCCAAGATAGCTGCACACATCTGTGAAGGAACTGAACACTGCCCTAATAGTAACTATAGTCATCTGCGCCTCCTCCCCCCACCAATTTTTTTTAATCTTTTATCTCCTTCACAATCATTTCAAATTTAAAAACTTTCAGTCCAAAGCCTTTCACTCCAAGTTCATTCCAAAGAGAGTTTTTCTAAAATCAATGAAAATAGATTTCGATAAAGAAAGGAACATTGGCACAACCTGTACTGAAATCTCATGGACACAAGCATAGTAGAATAAGATTGTTCTTTTCCACTTCAACAATTCAGTATCCTTAAGGACTCACGTCAGATTAATGTGCTTCCAAACATACTTTCCTTAATAATTTCAATGAAACTTTTTGCCACAGATACAATGAAAAGTCTGGCATCTGCCATGGGTTTCTTCCTTTCTCTTGCCCCTCAGCCCTGTTAAAATTTAACAGATTTCCTGTTGCACATATCCCTAGTAACACTTTTGTTCAGATTTCAGCACTGTAATATGAAAACCACTATCCTCATCTCCTAGCTCTCTGATGTGAAATTATGTTATTTCAAAATAACAAGCAAACACTAAAATATATTTCACAAACAGACGAGCCATATGTTCAGAGAAATAATAACAGCTTTCTAATGACTGTACTAGTTAAAAATGGGAGCTCCAAAGTAAGTGTATTCTCTATTTTCTAGCAATACCATCTATGAAGCGTGACCATGAACGAAAAATCTGTACCATCTTATTCAACAGCTCTTCTTTCTCTGTCCATTCAGAGTCAGAACTGCTGACTCCAGTGACAAAAATACATATTTATTGCTTTCATGTTTAACTTTCCTTAGCCCTACAGAGACAAGACAGCTCAGGACGAGCTGGATTCTACTCCTTCTTGTGCATTATCAATAGAATGGTTACACCTGTGCAAACCCATTGAAGGCACTGGACTAGCACAGGTGTCACAGAATGCTTTAGCTGACCTGCAGGGTCCCCACATCTTCTTTACATTTCAGATTGAGCACATTTGAAACAACATTCACTGAGACACAATAAAAATGGAGCTATTCTGACAGCCATTTCTCAGAGCAAAGCTACATTTTAAGATAATGAAACTAATGATCATTTACGCTAAGTGTCCTGGCAGTGTGAAGGAGCCTTAAAGGGTGTAGAAAACATACGGACCCTGTATATTCCCAGCACAGGGTAAAGATTTATGAACCCTTTACACTGCAGGGGATTGTAAAGGAGCCTCAGTATAAATGAGAATCAGGTCCAATGTATTTAAAAGGCCCAACTCTGCACCGAAGCGTGACCTAGAAGTCAATTCCCAGCACGGGAACAAACATGTGTTTATGGCTCCCAAAGCCTCCAACTGGAGCCAGAGACAGGAATCTAAACTTGATTTATAGAACAAATTTTTACCTAGATAATATTAGGCCCTAAAAATGCAAGTCAGCAATAATTCATGTACGCTGGTAAAACATCATAACAGATAAGAAGCTAAGTTTCAGAATCCTGGAGTGGGCAAAGCAGGAGTCGGTTCAGCTCCAGCCCAAAAACAACAGGGATGACATGGCCATTCTAAACTCAGGTATGTAACGCATCAGTTAAATCAGTCTGTGCAGCAGATGACTGGAGGGTAGCTAAATGTAATGCCATTTTTTGTAAATGTTCCAGAGGCGATCCTGGCAATTACAGGCCAGAAAGCCTAACTTCAGTACAGGCAAGTTGGCTTTAGTAAAAAACAGAATTATCAGAAACCTAGTTAAACATGATACGTTGGAGTAGAGTCAGCACAGCTTTTGTAAAGGGAAATCATGCCTTTACAAATCTATTAGAATTCTTTGAGGGGGTCATTCAACAAGCATGTGGATGAGGGTGATCCAGTGGATATTCTGAACTTGGACTTTCAGAAAGCCCTTTACGAGATCCTTCACCATAGTCTCTTAATCAAATTAAACAGTCATGAGAAAAGAGGGAACACCCTCTCATGAATCAGTAACTGGTTAAAAGATAGGAAACAAAAGGTAGAAATAAATGGAGAGAGGTAAATAGCATTCTCCCCCCAGGCTATGTACTGGGACAACATATTCATTAATTATCTGGAAACAAAGCAGTGAATAGTAAGGTGGCAAAATTGGCAGATGACACAAAATTACTCAAGACAGTTAAGTCCGAAGCTGACCACAAAAAGTTACAAAGGAATCTCACTAAACTGGGTGATTAGGCAAACAAAAAGGCAGATGAAATGTAATGTTGACAAATGCAAAATAATGCCAAATATACGTACAAAACAACAGGTTCCAAATTAGCTGTTACCACTAACAGTATAGAACACAAACGGTTAACAAATAAAAGTTCATCTGTTCTGCATAAAAAGCATACAACCAAGTGAATATCATTGGGATTTGACAACAGATTATCCTTTCTGTTCAAAGAAGGAATCATCCACACTTCCTGCCCAGTGATTACCCAGAAAACAGCATCCCAAATCACATGACCTGATGCAGTAGTAAATTACAGTTGCTGGGCAACAGTAATACCAGTGCAGATGGCTCACTGCAGTTGACATCTTTAGCTATGCAGATTAATTTATAATTTACTTGTGTTAAAAACTGGACAGAAGAGTTTCCTGGGCTAGTGGTAACTTACTTAAAAGCCTTTTAGAGTATTTTCTATTTAAAATGATCAGCCTACATATTGGAAGGTCAGACATTTCTTGCCGTACACTGAGGATCGTTCAGCTCTTTTTTTTTTTTTTTTTTTGCATTAAAGAAACTAGAAGCTACAGGACAACAATGCTTTTAATACGATTCTGCCCTGAATTAAAGAGTACTAATGTAGACATGCAATCTTCCTCTGATAAAGAATAATGGACAGTGTATTGGGTTCTTAAACAGGAATACTTCAGAATGGAATAATACTATTGTGTATGTACTGAGCACTTTTCATTTGAGGAGCTCATCAATTCTTCCAACAAATTCCACTTTGTGTAAAAATATACAGTATATTCTACTTTAAGTGGATCTTTCTTATAGCAAAGTAGAATTAAAGGAGTTACACTAGAGATTAATTTGATCCAAAGTCCCAAATTATTTCAGTACACAGCAATGTTTAAACTGCAGTTTAGTAACAGTGAATCTCCAATCATTCTGTGTAGGGGGAAAAAAAGCATTTTATTATTGGAGGATTTTACTGCAGATATTTCATTTTAACACCAGGAGATAAGAAACTTTTTAGATAACTGACTGAATATTTTTTGGGTCAGATCCTGATCTCTACTACCCTGGTGTAACTCCACCCACTTTAATGGAGTAGATCTGGCTTTACACGAGTGAATCTAAGAGTTGAATCTGATATGATATATTTAGATACTAATAAATAAAATAAATACATAATTTTGATCTTTCATTTTGTCTTCATACTTACAATAGTTTATGGAAGGATTCAAACACTTACTACTTTTCTCTTTTGCACTGCCTTCTTCATGTTGCCATCAGTAATAAATACTCTTCAGGACTCAGAGTATTTTACAGAGGGCTTGCTGTGTCACAGCTATTTCTACTGCTATAATAAAGCCTAGACTTGGAGTCTAGGATCGTAGACTTATTTTTGTTTACAGTAAGTTTCTAGTCCATGTCACTTTCTGGTTCTCATGCACTAGCACAATGCTGCAGTTTTTGAACTGTAAGCATTGCAGAGAATGTTTAGATCTAATAAAAGGCTGACTTCATTAGCATATGACAAAAAAGAAAATAATGAAAACACGTCTATCAATACTGTATTAGGTTTATACAAAATGGTGTGCCTTTAATGCAACATTATGTTTGTTAATTCAAATTCAAAAAAGTCATAAGGAGGGTTCCCCCAGGAATGGAATGTACTTATCAGGGTGGGGCTTGATAAATTCATGAATGGGACTATATAATGAGGTTCCCTTGGATAGCAGGGAACTGGATTAGATGACCCAAGAGGTTCCTTCCAGTCCTATGTTCCTCTGAATAACAAGATACTCCCTTGTGTAAGAACAGTATTTTGAACTACTGTATGTACTTTTAAATGAGTTTCTTAATAATAGATGTGCAAAGCTGTTGAGTTATAATTGCAGTGGATACCATCAATGAGTTTCTTCAATTTCTCTGTTTAAATTCTTAATAATATGTATTTAACATGCACCTTACCAAATCATCCCCTCATCAAAGACATGGCATATAGATATATCAAACATATAAATAATGACAAGTATTGGTAAATAACTATTATTTATCATGAAGAACATTCCAATTCAGTAACAAAATGGAAATAGAAGGTAACAGGAAAGTAGAAGGGAAGAGTATCCATATTACACCACTGAAAACATGTGGAATGGGTTATTGAAGGTCAGAAGAGATGGACAGATAATAGATTTAAAGGTGGAATGAATTGTAGGATCTCTAAAGGCATGTGATATCAAAGAGAAGCCCAGGGAGGAGATCTGAAATATATAACTAGGGTCTACAACATTAAGAGCTCTAGAACTTGAGTCAATCTGCCCCTTTATAGACATCTAGTGTAATATGCATACAGGTGCATTATCTCAGCACAATCCCTGGCTGAGTATGTGTTATGCATCATCTTTAGTGGCTGGTTCACAGAGGATGACCGACTGCTACAACTACCAGCCAAAGGAAACAAAGTATAGAAGTTCATGCGTTTTGCCCCTGGTTCTAGCAAAGCAAGTGTTTAAACATATTAGTAGTGCTTAAACAATCTGGAGTTGCTGATACAGTCATCACTGAGGACCTGTGTTGTTGGTTTTTAGAATAGGGAATGTAAGAATGAAAATAAAATGATGGGGGGAAAATTCCAAATGATCACACAATAAAACACATAGTTAGGAGGCTGGTTATTTGAGAGACAGACATTCTCATTCTCTTTGATGTGAGATTCGAAAGTGTGTATATGAGAAGTAGAATGGAGGAACAAACATCAACTGTGTTTAGATTTTTTTTTACCTTATGTAATTGTTTCTAGGCACACATATAATACAGTGATGAATTGAATATAAATACCTAGACACATTAGAGAGACATACGTTGCCAGACACATGCTATTTATGGTGTGCTTTCAGTCTAGAATGTGCTGCATAAAACAGAAGACAGACAATACCTAGTCCAAAGACATTTGCAATGTAAGTTAGTTCAGTCACATGGTGCAAATGATGATCTGATCTCCTGGCAGTACAGTATCACTTTTGGGTCTTGGTTACAAAGTTCTCTATATTGAATTGAGGTGGACAGGCTTCATATAGGATGTGAATTTTAAGAAGCAATTTAAATGAAGAGAGGGTGAACCTCTGGTGTTATTTTGTACTTTCTTCCATGCTGTCCTGATTCACGCAATGCTCTTCTGGAGCTAGTCTGCACGGCCCCTACCCTGACCTTATTCAACCCTCCTCTTCAAGAGCCACTTCTATTGTGATGCCTACAAGAAATCTGCCAACTAGTAACATAGAAATTTACGGACTGCCATACTGGATCAGACTAGTGGTTCAATCTCCCATCACTGACAGTGCCCAGAACCTGATGCTCCAGAGGAAGGCGCAAGAACCCCTGCAGAAGGCTGTTATAGTAGTTTACAAAGGAATAGTCGTGGAACTAAACAATGAATATCCTCTGTTACATGCTGTAGCTCTTCCCCCTACGTTTTGTTCATCTGTCTCTTTTTCGTTTAGAATTGTCATTTTTTGGGACAGGGACTGTGCCTGAATAAGAGAGAGTTCCAAATGAAAGAGGTATGAATGGAAGACACAAAGACATGAAGAGGTGATACAAAATGCACAGTAGGGCAATGTAGTAGGAACATTGACTTGAAAGAGTGAGCAGGAGGAAATGAGAGTTTATGCAAGGAAAACTAAACAGTCTTGAATGGGAACATGAGAAGCTTAACTGTTACGCAGCAAGTGAGAAGAAGTCAAAGAAAGGATTTCATTAGGTAAATGGTGTGATCTGAGGGGTGAGAGGGAAGATTATTTTAGCAGCATTCTGGATGGACTGGAGAGGAATAAGGACAAACCAGGAAAAGAAAGTTTTCACAGTAGTCACAGCAACAGACAACCAAGGAACAAAGTATTGTTTTCAAGCAGTATGGTGAAAAGAATGTAGGAGATGTGGTATAGGAAGAAGCAACAAGATTTGGCAATAGCCTGGGCATTGGATGAAAAGGGGGATAAGAAGATGATTTTGAGCTATATAATGGAGGGGAGAAGGGCTCAGAGGGAAAAGATCAGGAGTTCAGGTTCTGTTATATTCCATTTCAGATGGTCACAGAACATCCAGAATGAGATTTCAGTAAGATTGGAGATGAGAGGCTGAGCAGAAGAGGAGAGGTAGATATGGGAGTCATCAGCATAGAGCTTATAGCTGACTAGATTAGAAGCACTCCTCCTTCATTTATTGAAATGATTGCACTGTGAAATAAATGCCTTACCCATGTTTATTTCAAAGTATGATATGAAATTCAAATTTCCTTTTACATATGTATGCAATCAGATGGTCTTAAAGGCAGCTGTATTTATTGTCTCAATGTATTGAATTTCATACCCAGGCATAGTGCCTACTTAAAAAGTTAGTGGAAAAATCAAAGATTTTGCAAATACTTACAGTTTTCTCTAAACCAGTTTGGTTCAAATACACTGAAGGCTCTTGACTATCTTCATGCAGGAGTGGCGCCAGAGTTTTTGGCACCCTAGGCGGGGGTCCTTCCATGCTCCCAGTTGTCATCAGCAATTCTGTGGCGGGGGGGTCCTTCCGCGCTCCCGGTCTTCTGGGCACTTCAGCGGCGGGTCCCGGAGCGAGTGAAGGACCCGCCACAGAATTGCCGCCGAAGACCCGGAGCGCGGAAGGACACCCCGCCGCCGAATTGCCCCCCCCAAATCCTGGCACCCTAAGCGACCACCTAGGTCGCCTAAATGTAAGTGCCGGCCCTGTCTTCATGGAAATCTGATATTTTAAACATAAGCCAACTTTTGAGCTATCAGAATCCCACTAAGGAACACACAAGAAAGAAAGAAAGAAAGAAAAGCCAATGCTCCAATAACTGAATACAAAATGGGCCACAGAAATGTTATCAATTGGGAGTGCCAAACAAGCAGGAGAAATTTCAACTAAACAACTAAAATGGTTTCTCTCTTTCCCCCCTGTACAAGAAAGCTGCAAAGGCTTGAAAACAAAGGTTTATAAGAATTTCATCTTTGAATACAGCTAACATCAATACTACGGAGACAAGGTGAGTGAGGTAATATCTTTTATTGTACCAACTCCTGTTACTGAGAGAGACGAACTTTTGACCTTACACAGAGCTCTTCTTCAAGTCTGAGAAACTTACTCAGAGTGTCACAGAGAAATACAAGATGGAACAGTTTGTTTAGCATAAGTAGTTAACACATACTTCAGTGGACCATTCAAGGTGAAGTGGCCGATTAAAAAGCAAAGTTGGTCCAATAAAGATATTAACTCACCCACCTTATCTTTCTAATATCCTGGGACCAACAAGGCTACAACAACACTGCATATAACATCATGACTGTCATACTATAATATTTCCTGTGTATGCTTAATGATTTTTATTTCTAAACACTCTTTCTGAGATCAATTCTCTTGAGATCAATTATTCCAAACCTAGACAAACATCCAATTATTTTCCTATAATTTGATGCAGCACAAGGTCCCACCCAGCTAGCCAGACTCAGGAGGTGGGAGTGTGGCAGTAAAGTTTCAGTGTACCAGTGTTTCCCCTTTGCCCCTCATTAAAGAACACTCCTGCCTAAAATGTCCCATATAACATTCTCCAGCAGCAGTATTCTCTGGTCACTCCCCTTGAACGTGTCCTGCAACTGGCCCTAGAACTCACAGGTTTCAGAGTAACAGCCGTGTTAGTCTGTATCCGCAAAAAGAAGAACAGGAGTACTTGTGGCACCTTAGAGACTAACAAATTTATTAGAGCATAAGCTTTCGTGGACTACAGCCCACATCCGAAGAAGTGGGCTGTAGTCCACGAAAGCTTATGCTCTAATAAATTTGTTAGTCTCTAAGGTGCCACAAGTACTCCTGTTCTTTTTTCTAGAACTCACAGGCTATAAAGCCCAATTCACACCTCTGCTAATCTTAGAATTTGCATGCATCAACTCCAATGCAACCTTTTGATATCCCAGGAATGGGCTCAAATGGGCTTAAGTTTGTATCCTCTGCATAGAGGTGCAGAGAGTTACCACTGCATAACTACAACAAACCTTTTTTATTTCATTTCTTTATTAAAAAGACTGCAAACTAATGAATAATCAAGGTTGACAGATGCAAACATGCCATTTGTCACCAGGTACCATCCAAAAATGCCGCTAATACAAGATGTGCATGTGAATGAGATGTATCAATTATCAATGTTCTTTCTTGTTGTTTATTGTAGTCTTTATATTCCATACCAAGCTAAGCACAACTGGTGACTTTTTCTCCAAATTCACGGTCAAGTTCTAGCTGTTACCAGTTCAGGCTTCTTTCCATTAGCTTTCCTGCCCATCTAAACCAAAAACCACGGTCCTCTCTAACATCCTCTCTGGTTGCTTCATGACTGGTTTGTTGGGTTCTTCTTTGGTACCAGTTCTACTGTGCTCAAATTTCTGGGTTATGCCAAGAATGCAGGCATTGAAAATAACAAACCCAAACTGCAAAGCAACTTTGGGAAATTAGAGTAATGGGGGTTTAAAAGCAAAAAGAAGGGTCCGGATATTAATGTGAATTCCCATGGAAAGGATGCAAACAGCACAAATGTAGTATAGAAGTAGTTAATCAAGCCACCATACACATCAAATTAAAACAAGTTCATTTTAAAAAATACCATCCTAATATTATTTTTATGTACCCAGTACTATAATTACAGGAGATCAGGGTTAGGAGTGGAGATAAGTCTGAGAGATCCTTCTGTGAACTAAAGAATGGTCCACCTTATTGGAAAAAAAAATTGAAAACCATCAAATTACAAATCATCGGCCAGATTCTTAAGTGGTCTACACACCGGTGTAGCTCCAAAACTGTGTCAATCTAGACCACTTAAGGAGCTGACCCTGTATCCATTTCAAGCACAAATTTTCACTAATGTGTGACTAACTGCTCCAGATATTAAAACAGAAAGAATTTTTTAAAATTCTAATTTATTTTTTCACCATCTGAACTGCTTGTTTACTTTTGCACCTCCCTCAGCAGAGATACTAAATACAGGCTAGTCAGTGTCACTTTTATTGCTTAGTCATTTCCTATATCATTTATCTTTCTAGTTCACAGACATCAGCACAAGACTATGGTATCTGGGCTACAAACACAGCAGGGGAGTGTTTAAATCCAAACAAAAGTAATTGTTTTAAAAACAATGTTCATATTAGATTTTGTCTTCTTATTTCTATTGCAGTCATGCTTAGGAGCCCCAGTCACAGACCAGGACCCCATTGTGTTAGATACTGTGCAAACACAGAACTGTCATTTCCCTGCAAATGAAACGTGAATTGTTTGCCTAAACAACCTAACCTTCTCCTCTTAACTTGCTATAATGGGCCTACGTGATGAATCACAAACCATAATAGCTTCTGGACTTAGCCATAGTGAGTTTTAGCCCAATTTTGGGGCCTAGAATGAAAATCAATGTTAGACACTACTCACCTCTATTATATGCGGATTGGGATTAAAGCCACACAGGCTGCAGACCACGGTTTGACACTGTGTGCATGTATTGTAATTGGCCTGTTCTGGAGTGTGCAGCAGCAGTTCAGTGCTAGTGCAAAGAGGACAGAAAGTTTTCTTTGGGGCTGATTCACCAGGTGTGGCTGCAGTTACTTGTTGCTGTGACGGTTTACCAGGCCCTGGTTGCTGGCCTGATAGTTTTGTAAGTCCTGGTTGTTGTGACGGTAGCTTTGCAGGCCCTGCTGGCTGAGGAGATGGTTTTGCAGGCCCAGGCTGCTGAGATGGTTGTTTAGCAGGTCCTGCTTGCTGAGGGGATGGCTTCCCAGGCCCAGGCTGCTGAGATGGTTGTTTAGCAGGTCCTGCTTGCTGAGGGGATGGCTTCGCAGGCCCAGGCTGCTGAGATGGTTGTTTAGCAGGTCCTGCTTGCTGAGGGGATGGCTTTGCAGGACCTGCTTGCTGTCCTGGTTGCTGAGAAGGTTGTTTTGTAGGACCTGGCTGCTGTGCTGATGGCTTTGCGGGAGCTGGTGCGTGGGATGGTGCTCTAGCAGCATCTGGTAGCTGTGGTAATGTTTTGGTTGGGCCCGATTGCTGTGGTGAAGGTTTTGCAGGACTCTGTTGTTGAGGTACCTGCTTTGTGGGTTCTGATTGCTGGGGCTGAGTTCTCTGTGGCCCTCGTTGTTGAGATGGTTGTTTTGCTTGTTCTGATGGAGGGCCTGTTGGCTGACCAGGCCCAGGTTTCGGAGCTTGCTTAGCTGCCCCTGGTTGCTGCTGTTGGGGTGGCAGTTTGGAAGGCCCTGCTTGCTGGGGTGCAGATTTGACAGGCTCTTTTTGCTGAACTGTTGGCTTTGGAGGTTGTTGCTGAGTTGGATGCTTTGCATGTCCCTTTTGCTCCTCAGGCTTTCCCTGGTCCTTCTGAACTGCTTTTAGTTTCCTGTTGGCTTCTTCCTGGGCTGCATCTGAGTCCGATATCAAATCAAAAGGATTGAACTTGTTTACGACTGAAGTGACTGCACTTAATGGATTGGCCTCAGAGAGGAAGCTAGGCATCATACTTGGCTTCTGATCTTCTTTAAAATCAGTCCTGGATTTAGATTCTTTCAGACTAATGGAAGAAGGGCTCCTTCCAGGTGACCGTTGTTCTGTCTTCAACACATCTACTGTTCTGCTTTTGCTTAAACTGGATGGAGACTTACCTGGCTGTCTTGCATAGTGGTTTATATCAAGCTCAGGATGTCTGTGGGGAGAGAAATACAGTAAAATAAAAATAGTGAAAGACTAACTATAAATTAGTTGCAATTATTGAACTCTTTGGAAGAAAATGTAAAGACAAATAAGGTAGGAAAAGTTAAAGATTATGGCCCCTGAATCTTCAACTGCTTAACTTCAAGCATGTGAGTAGTCCTCAATGGGACTATTCATATGAGTAAAATTACTCATGTGGTTTAGTGTTTGCAGGATCAGGGCTTATTACTACAAGGATTATCATATTTTTTGTTCCAGAAACATTTATCTGAATATTTAGTAGATGTCTGGTTTAGTATTTAGAAACTAATCTAACAGAAGAACCATCTTTATCCAGAGAATTTTCTTTCAGAAGTCTGAAGCACTACAAAATTAAGCTGTGATTTTCCATTTCATCTAAACCCAGATGACTAACTCTTCACAGTATCTCTTGGGGTGTACAATTCAAACATGGAGACAAACGAACAGTAAAAGAGAGAGGTGTTCCATAATCAGCAGATCAAAGCACGGCCATCCAGGAAAAATACTCACATGTTGCAAAACATTTATATAATTGTGCTCTGGCTATTTGTACCTACTTTTAATGGTGTATTTACAACTGAATATGCAGCAGTGATTCAGGCACCTAAAATCCCAGTAGATCAAAATGTAGAGATGTCTTTTATTATAGTATTTACACTGACATTCGTGAATAATAAAGAAAAAGTATCTCTTCATTAAGATGACGCACAAGCTAGCTAAGAGAATCACTTCTTTTTAGCTTTTTCATTAATAGCACTGAAACTATCCCTCTTTCCCCCACCTAAAAAAATCAGAATTTATCTGACAGCAAAAATATCTCTGTCTTATTCTGCAGGGGGTTTTCCTTCACGAGGTCTCATTTCCCTTTGTTTTATAATAGAATATAGAAGGTTAAGCTAGGGAAAGAAGGGAGGCAAATCCAGAGAATACCTCTAGATGTAGTATGGTGTTTTAATTGTTGCTCTGTTGGTTTGTACCTGGAGGGGATGATATTCTATTCAGTGCTATTGTATTTTACCTAAAGGGTGTGATGTGATGTTCTGTTTTGTGCTATCATTTAGTCTTTCCAGGAGGATACGATATTCTCTCCTGTGCCACCATTGTGATCAGTTTTCAGACATCTCAAGTTAAATATAGTCCCACATTTCCAAACATGTTATTTCTTAATGTACATTCATGAAAATCAGGCAGTCATTCATTACAGTTAGCCTATTAAAGAATCTGAGGTCCATGACTACAATAAAAACAAACTAGCAGTACGATAATTTTTAATTAAGGGTTACATCAGAACACTGCCATAGTTATAAATAGTAGTAACATGCTACACTGGATTTCAAACAGCTAATGTTACTATAAACACGCTACTTTAATTCGTGAATATTTTGAGCTTTCATTAAATCCCTGATGACAATGAACTACGCTAAGAAAATCTATATGGTAACCATTTTGGTTCTCAAGATTCTGGCAGTTCGCAATTTCACATCAATCCTGACATGCTTTTTAAAAAGTTAATTGCAATTATCCAAAACGAGGATGTAGGGAACAGGATTCCCATGGATGGCTAATTGCTTTTATTGTCATCACATTAACTAGGGTTGCCAATTTTGGTTGGATGTTTTTCTGGAGATTTCATCACATGACATAATACTTAATTAAAGATTAATCTTTAATTCCTGGAGACTCCAGGCCTATCTTAGAAGGTTGGCAACCCTAACATTAACTCTGATTAGCAAGCTGCTTTCAGTGCTACACTTTTTGTTTTTTTCCCCCAGGATAACCACATGGATTATTGGGAGCTTTATTACATTAATGCATGACCCACTGAAGTCAATGAGAGTTGTTTCATTGACTTCAATGAGTATTTGAGTGGGCCCTTACTTACCAGGAAGAAAGGTATATCCAGCATGGCCCAACCATAAACTGAGTCCATACAATGTTTGCAAATGTACTATAAAGCTTTTGCTAGCTGCCAGTCAGGCCTATTTGGTTTTAGTTCCATGCCAATTTGTGGTACAAACTGGATTCATCCAAAGACGTAGTGCTTGCTTAGCAAAAATGTATCAGCTTTTATACTAGAAAAGGCTGAGTATGGTTCTGGTATTAATGCTTGCAACTGTTCAAGAAGTTTGAAAGTTTAGGTTCAAAACAGCAAGACCCTAAAAGAAAAAATGGAGGTATGACCATTAACAATGCATGGACATAAATACTGCCTAATGGCTGAGAATGTTGAATATGCTTTGAGAAACAAAATTCAAAGTTCAGGTCAGGAAATATGAGGTTAATTACAATTCCTCATGCATGAAGTCAGAAGAAATTAAGATTTAAAAAAAAACAATTAATGATGATGTTTCCAGGGCTAATTGTGAACTTTTTAAAGTGGTATACTCATGAGAGAAGCAGTCAGCCTCTGCCATCTTATCTGTGGAACATGGATCTCTTAGAACAAGGAATACTGTAATAAAATTGGCCCAGATTTCCAATGCCCTACCCAGTTTTCAGTGTACCAAAATCTTGTTACCCAGATTATTAGTGTTTTGCACAGTTAACTATTTTTAAAATAAGACAAAATGCATGAATTGAACAATTACTGCTTGATGCTGCCAGACTGCATGTTTACTGCGCAAACCAGATTTGTTTTGCCATTCTGCATAAATGAATGTTTCTATATGAAGGAAAACAGACTGTACTTAAAATGTGGAAGAAAATGACTTCAGAGGACAAATTTATTGAAGACTTTTACCTCTGTAATAATAAACCTGGATTTAGGCTATTTATTTTTGGGCAGATGTGTGTGGGAGCACAGTTTTTCTAATCTTTTCTACATCCATGTGACAACTGAGTTTTAAGAACTCAGTTATTGTAGTCACATATTGCATTTATAGTTGTTGATACTTCCGTAAATCTCAGAACTTAATCTTCATTTTTGTCTGGCAGGGAATTTCCTGTTGCCAAACATTTTTAAATGGGGAGAGGAACTCCATAATTTTTAAAGGGAGGCTGTTTTTGAGTTGTTAGACCAAAAACAAACCGCCTTTCTTCACTCCCCAATGCCCTGATTCTTTTGTTTCTCTTCCTCATTTAGGCCCTGATTCAACAAAGCACTCAATTTCAATTATGTAATTTATAGGACCTGATCCAAAGCCCATGGAAACCAATTGGAGTTTTACTATTGATATCAGCAGGCTTTGGATCAAGTCTTTATTAGTCCGAAAACCTTCATGATAAAATTAGTTAAACCAAACTGTTTATACCATCAATTACAATTCATTCTTTTAAAGCCAAAAATAAATTATTAACAATGAACACGAATTAAACAATCCTTCATATTTACAGAAAATACATGTATTCAAAAACAGATATTTCCTGCTGGTCATTGTTTACTTTCTTAGAGTCAGTATAATCATGGTACTGACAACAGACTGTATTTATTCTGGAAGAATAAATGCAATACTTAGGAAGCATGGTTCTCAGGCTGGGCTACTTTCACAGCATATACTCTCAAAATACAACAGCAATTTTTTTGCCAGTGAAAGGAGATTGCTAATCCATTTAATCACAAAATTAAGTTTACCTAAAAATGAAGTGGCTGTGCTAGAACGAGGTTTGATCATCTAATCATTTCTGATGATATGGAACAGATCCTCTGCTAGTGTAAACTGACATAGTGCCACTAACATTCTATGGAGCTAAACTGATTTCCACTAGCTGAGGGTATGGCTCTTTGTGATTCAGTCACAGTTTGCAGACTACTAACTAAAAGTTGTCTGATTTTCTTCAGAGGTGCTGAGCACCCAAATCTCCCATTGAAACTAACTGGTGCTACAGTTGTTTCAACACCTCTGAAAAATCAGGTCAATTTTATTTAAGTAGCTCTTTTTAAGTACTCAGGTTTGGAAAAACATGATCTTAGTGCTTATAATAAAATGGTTAAAGTGTCATAATATGCATTACTTGCTCTAATACCAGTGGCTGCATTTCCAATTACTTGAAAGCACAAAGCCTCTAAAAATAGATATAACTACAGCACTTATTTTATTCAGGTGAAGGGGCAACTCTGTATCCTACTACTTATATTGCTTGCTATTAATAAGTCAGTAGTTGACAAGATGTGTCACACAATGGTATATGGAATATCAGTTCTTGTTATATTTAGAACAGGAAATAACGGAGGTAACTCAGAATCTCAGATACACTGTATAACAGTTGGTATATGCTGTCCTTAATATGGCAACCACTGTTCACTGAAAACAAAACTAATTTTTATAAAACAAAAATCTAAAAGCCAGTGCAATAAGGGCACCATAGCAATGTGATACTGTGCAGATACTGAGCCTGAACTTCGGCATCACCACCTGAACCATTTCAAAATGAAATTGGAATAAGCCGGCTATGAATGTATTGTTGGGAACAATCTGCACTGGAAAATAGATGGACTAAATGACTTAAAAAGCTCTTTCCCATATCTAATTTCTTTGCTCACATAGTGTTACTCTTCAAAGCAACAGCCTCTGGAAGAGCAAAAAAGTTTGAAGCTAAGGAATCTCAGCATCGCTAATCTAGTCAGTTGCTTAAGTCAAAGTCATTGTGTGCCTGATCCAAAGACCGTGGTAGTCATCTGAAGGACTCCCATTGAGATCCATGGACTTTGGATTAGGCCCTCAAAAAACCTTTGCCAGAGAATCCCAGCAGCAGCAAAGAGCAAGTAAAGCTACTGGATACTTGATAATACCGATAGGCATGCAGATATTGTGGTGATGAGCACCAGTACACAACTCTGAGATAGTGTAGATGATAACATAAGTCATCCTTTTACCCAGCATAGCAAAGCACACTGGATTATTAAAATGTCAATTTTACCAAATACAGACAGGCTTTATTTTAATGAAAAGCGAAGTTAATTTATATAACTATAACAATCATCTAATTATTCCAGTTATCCCAGAACATAATTTTAGGGTAACAACTGTCTGCAGATATAAAGATGTGGCCAAATAACATCATTTTAGCCACCCCTAACAATGTACTGGGAATGTTTATCTTCCTCTGAACTAGCAGGTTAACTTGAAAACAATAAACTTTTAAAACCTGTGTGTCTTTGTGGTATCCCAAACTGCTACACAAAAGGGAATTTTGAGCTTGATTATGCACCGCTGGAGGAGTCCCCACTGGTTTCAGTGGGAGCCAGGGCAGGCCCTAAATTAGCTATAGAAAGAATTATATTCCACACAAACTTTCATTATTTGTCCATTCTTAACAAACATGCAAGAGATATAGGATGAAAGCAAAATGGAGGCAAATTCATCCCAGGTGTAATTCCACTGACCTCTGTGGAGTTCCTCTAAGGGGGGATTTGGTCCAATCCTCCTTTTTTGTGTTCTCTTAGCATTCACTTATACAAGCCTGACATTATATAAACTGAATTGGCATTTATCTGGGATGAGGTCAGTAGGCCACAAGAACCTGTGGAACAGGCAGTCAAAGGAGCTTCCTTTTTGTAGCCTGCTTCAAGACAAACAACACACACAGCCCCTGGAAACTGTAGGCTCCAAACTAGCCATACCTGGATTGTAGTCGTGAAAAAACGGGCAACTTCAGGACCCTGGACAAGGGAAAGGGAAACATCTATCTTCCCCTGACCATAATATGAGTTAACAGTACTACTGTATTACCAGCACACAAAGATAAGTAGTATTTCTTTTTGGGACAAGCAATGGATTGGGGGTAGGAGGGAGAATAAGGAAGTAAATTATCTTAGCTTTTAGATATACATGAATAGGTGAAGTCAACACCACATAAGATACAGAATCGCTATTTGACAATACAGCCCATGCTCCCTATTTGTCTTCACCTTCCCTCCCTCCCCCCAAAATGAGAAAAGACATAAGGGGGGGCTATATAAGTGAAAACACAGAGCCTTTGGACTTTGGCTATCTATATAAGCCAATGGTTACTCGCAGAGGCAGATTAAGGACTTTCAGATAAAATAATGCCTTAGAGTTTGGGAAGATTCAGAGAGACTCCATCGCTCCAGCAGCAGCCGCTACAGAACTGCTCGGTGTGGGCAAAGCTCTCCCGTCTCCCATTCTAGCTGGGGGGAAGGGGAAGCATCCCAAGCCCCTTTATACAAAAAACCCCCCGATTGTTCTTATCTGCAAACCGCCCGCTCCCTTGCCACCCAAGCTAACCAACCCCTGGGTCTGGTCCAGGAAAGAGGGTGGGGGAGAGGAAGCAGCCCACTGGAAGGGAGGCGGATTATTCGTGATGATTAGAAATCCTCGCCGTGGGGGGAGCAGACGCTCCATCCCAGGGTCCCTACTCACGCTACCCCTACCATCCACTCCCCGCCTGCACCATGCACCGCCTGCTCCTGATGCAATGCACCCGGCTCGCAGGGCTACGGCAGCGGGAGCAGCCCCCCACCCCGCCGGGAAGGGGGCCGGTAGAGGGAGGTTTCGTGGCGTGCCTTTGCATGGGAGGCGGCTCCGCGCTGGTCGCGCCGGGGAGGTTTCCTTTGGGCAGCCCCTGCGCCCTTGACATGACAGCGGCGATCTGTCTCCTCTCCTCCTCGCTGAGCTGGCTCAGATCCGCCTCCACGCCGGCTGCCAGCCCTTGCCCTCCGCCATCCCCGGCTGCGGCAGCCGCCACCCCTCCGGGCAGCCCGGCCAGCGCTTC
This sequence comes from Malaclemys terrapin pileata, assembly GCF_027887155.1. Classification (NCBI taxonomy): domain Eukaryota; kingdom Metazoa; phylum Chordata; order Testudines; family Emydidae; genus Malaclemys; species Malaclemys terrapin. The sequence continues at coordinate 19,598,677 of NC_071505.1, read as the reverse complement.
TCCTCCCTCCAGGCTCGCTTCGTTGCCCATGGCTGGAGGGCTGGCTCCCTACAGGCGAGCTCCCGCCGCTCCTAGGCGCAGGCAAGGCGGGCTGGGCTGCTGGGCGGCTCCGGCTCCGGCTCCGGCCCCGGCTCGGCTCTGCCCCGGTGGGGAGCGGGGCAGTTAGTCCTCGGCGGCGGGCGCCGCTGCCTGCATGGCTCCGGGGCGCTGGCTCCGGCCGCTGCTGCCGCTGCCGGGGCGACAGAGAGAGCGGGCACCCGGGCGCTGCCAGCCTCGCTCTGCCACCGCCTCCCGCCGAGCGCATGCGCCGTGCGGAGCGCAGGTGGCTTCCTCCCCGCCCCGCGCCCCCATCAGCGGCCCCCTCCTTACCCGGGCATTTAAAGGAGACGCGGAGTCCCAGTACCCCCCCCCCCCCCCCCACACACACACACACGAGACACCCTCCCCTCCAACTCATAAGTGCCGCAAAAAAGCTGCATCTGGCGCCCGGATCCAGCCAGTTTGGGCCTCTTCCCCCCAAAAAACCACACCCCGATTCATAGACAGACAAGTTAGAGGCTCCAACTACATCCCACGCCACAGACCCGGAGAGATACCAGTGCTGGAGCTAGGGGTGCTGCCACACCCACTGGCTTGAAGAGGTTTCCATCCCATACAGAGTTTACGGTTTGGTTCAATGGCTCTCGCACCCCATTCTAAACAATTGGTCCAGCGCCGCTGAGTGCAGCAGCAGCTCAAAATCCCCAGTTCACCCTTCTGGGTTCTGCCAGATTTTGGCCGCATCTTACAAATTCCACTGCTGAGATAGGGTTCACATTTTGCAGCTCCTACTGTACCTTCAACACCTGGACCCTATAGCACCCCAGCTTTTCGGGCAGAGCTGTTGTGGTGGGTTATGTCAGGGTCTCGTTTTCATGGTGCTCTGTGGATGGCTACTCTCCCCTCTAAATTCTTCACCATAAAAGAAAGGAGGGGCCAAAACTTGGCTGGATCCAGCGGCTGGCTCCATATTGTGATGGCACTTTTGCATGATGAGTTGGAGTCTGGGTTTATTTTACTTTGTTTGGATGCACTGGGGCAGCTAGACTTGCTCAACCTTATGGCATTTTAGGGTCTGGATCCCCCAAAATGGCAGGATTTAGCTTTTACCTTTTTCCTCCAAACCAAAAGTTTGTGCACTGCTCTTTAAAAATAGCTCAGTGCAAAACATCAGAAGAAGGAGAGTAGAAACCATCAAAGGGAAGAATAAAGGTGTGCCATAAGTGCAAGGGATACCTATCTGTCCGATGTGGTGGACTGGGGTGTGCATCTGTGTAAGGTGTGGTGGTTGCATACAGAATCAAATATAACTGATAGGAAAGCAAAGGGTGAAAGCCTTGTTGCCCCCTTGAATCCAATGGGAGTTTTGCTGCTGACTTCAATGGGGCCTTGATTTTACCCTAAGTATTCATGAATCTAAAAAATTACATGAATATTGGTGGAAACTGGCTTTCTTCAAAATGTTGTGACATTTACCTTCACTTATGAATGGCAACTGTCCATCTTAAAAGATGATGGTGTAAGTGCCAAAGCCGTTCAGTTACTATGTGTCAATGCAGCATCGCGAGTGGCTAAAACATCTAATTCTCAATCAATAGTCCTTGCCACGGATAATGCAGGAGTAAAGTTCAGGGCCAGAGGATGAAGCCACCACATTACTAGCGCCTGATGCCTGCTGTGCTTTTCTCTTCATAGTCTTCACTTTCTTCTTTCTCAACCACCTCTCTTCAGGGTCTTTGACTCCTTTGTGCAGCACTGCCCTCCATTGCAACCTATTGCTATCCACATCTTTCCAGCTTGTTGATGTTGAAAGTTGTCAAGTCCTTTTTGCAAATGTCCTTAAACCTGAGCCTAGGTTCAATGTCAGTTTCCTGTTATCCCACACACACTTGGTCAATTGGTCAAATATGGTGACTGCCTTTCCAATGCAAGAATTAAGTTAATCATATAGAGAGGTTATCTGATACAACTGATCCTAGATAACAGAACTGGTGCATAACTTTTAATGTAGTGCTAGCTATTAAACTTTGTGTGTAGCCAACACACCTGGCACCATAATCATTGTCTTCTTCAAAATTTCTTCTTCTTCCTTGGTCTTTTGTGTGGTTAATGTTAATGTGTGGGCAACAACTTTGTTTGGTACACTGGAATTTCCATAGTGAAAGTCTTATTTGACAGCATACAAGCACATGGTCTGTGTCACAGTTTACACTGTGAAAACTGCAAGTATGGAGATCATCTTGTAGGTGTTTTCTACAGGTTACAATTAAATCCGGTTGGTGCCCGGTCATGAGTGTCTCCACAAAACCTTTTGACAGTAACTGCCTTGGAAGTAGGTGTTGGTAATGCACAGCCCTTGGGTGCAGAACTTCAGTAATCTTTGCCCACTGTCATTCATTTTTCCTTCTCCATGGTGGCCAATGTATAGTGGCCAGGTCTTGTAATCTGAGCCAACTTTAGCTTGCAGTCTTCCAGTAGCAGTGGTAGCTTACTAATGACACAGCTGAGTTGCTGAAAAAGTCCTTCTCTTCAGAGATAGAACAAAGTGTTGGGGCATATAAGTGATGATGTTACAAAGTCTCCTGTAGGTATTCTTAGTAATATAATATGTTCTGATGTTGCAACGGGCCATTTAACCATGTGTGCTAATGAGTTTTTGATTGGGAAACCCAGCTGATGTTCACGGTGGTCTTGTTTACTTTTTCCATTTCCAGAGAAAGGTGTTATGCACCTCATAGAAAGAGCCCATGCCAGTGAGACTGGTTTCAGAGACAGTGGCTACATCAATGTCAAGCTTCCTCAACTCCCTTGTCAATGATGGTGGACTTTCTAGGGTGGTTGACCTCCTCTAGATCCTTTGACACACCAGTGCTCATTGGCCATCCTTTCCAACAAGCAAGTTTGAAGAGGGCAACCATTGTACCTGAATGTTCAGTGTGTACACCTAGTCAGGAAAAAGATAAGGAGGCTTGCCTCAGGACCAAAGCCCACCCTCTTGGCAGTACTGACTAAGCCCAAAGGCTTGGAGACCAACACATTCAGAAGCCAGAACAGCTGCAGGAGATAACGGAGGGCAAAGCCGAGTTGCTATGCCAACGACATAACATTTTATCCACTGCAGGTTTAATTCGGTGTTTTCTCCCCTAGCCTTTGTTTACCCAAGAAGTAGCTGCAAGGCAGCAGTGCCAGATGGAGTTATTCCTTTATGGATATTATTTTTCCCATCCTATGGGTATCTGGCATATCCCCCTCATTCTAAGTGGTGGGGTTCCTGGTTTAGCTGCCGAGCACTCAACCTGTGGCAGGATGTACTGTGTTACATGGTGGTATCAGTAGCAGGCCTTGTGCACCTACCCTTACTTTCCTTTCCTTATGAACCATAAATCAACAGAAATATGTCCCAGAAGTCCCATGGTACGTCTACTTTCTCCTACACTTTGCCCCATAATTTCCACACATCTTTTTTTGCTCTAACAGCTTCTTATGCTATCTGAAAGTGACACTAGCTCACTGGTTTTGCTCTTACTGACAATATCACAAGATAATGAGGCACAGCACTCTGTTGTTGCAAATACATAACAGCTATTAAATGAATCAGCTTTTTTATCAAAAGTTATAATTTCCATCATTGTTATTCAGTGGCTGGTATGAAACAAGTGGGCGGTCCTCGGCTAAATACCATTCTTGTCAAAGGCAAAAGGAGCCTTGTCACTGACATGAATGAGTGTTTGATTGAGCCCCTACTGGACACATAGCCACATCTTGAAAAATTCCATCTTGGTTGAATGCTAATTGGCACCTTTACCAGTCAACAGAAAAACTAGGCGTTAAATAGACTTTATTATTACTATTATTTATGTGTTGATATGGCTCTATAAGTAAGCATGGCAATTTACAGGCAGAAATATAAAAACAAGTTGCCAGCTCCAAGGTGTTATCTAAAGAGCAGGTATGAATAAAAATTGTACCCTGAGTGCTAAAATTGACACTCAAAATTAATTCACTTACTAGTAAGATCGGGACATTCCAGAGGCCTTGTTAATATAAAAGTACCCTACTAATTTTAAGTAAAAACAATAGCATAAATGCTGGGTGGAGTGGGAAGGGGTAACATTAAGATTATCACAAAAAAGGGAGGAAGGAGCAGAAGGAGAGCACAGCAGAACCAGGACATGTGGTGAAGAGAAAAACACTCCTGAGGCTTGGTAGTATGCCTGGCTATATGCAAAAATAAAAAAACAAAGGAGAAGAAAAGCCAATATATTAATCAGTTGGACTCCTGGGGGCTGTGCTGGGCAACAGAAGAGAAGGCTAAGTTAAAGAGTATGAAGTAAAAGAAGTTTTCCCAAATTGGGAAAATAAGAAACCGGGACGTTACGTCAATTGCCCAAGTATGTCAATGGCACACCAGGAAATAGGATTGCCTCCCTGTTTTATGAACAATTCACTGGACCACACAAAATAAAATGGAGCATGCTGTATCTGACATATTAGTTTTAATATAACTGGGAAAATGTCAAAACCTATTTAACCAAAGCATACTGAACAGAGTCCATCCAATATTATAACTGATGTAATTTTTAATGGATGAAATAAAATAATGCTGATTCCATCATCTGGAAAAATGATGTGTGACACCTCAGGAGGAGACATTTTCAAACCTGCCACATAAACAGTGGCTACAAAATATGTTGAAGCACTTCATGCACTTATAAACCAGAGGCTTGCATGTGCATACACAGAGAAAGTCCTTGGCAAAGTACTTGACAAATGCCCAAACCACAGGGACACACTTGCTTGGCAGTACAAATGAATATATCCACATATTTTGGACTAAATTATTGCTTGCTCTAAAACAGGCTCACAGGGTAGTTAGAATTCCTCCCATGAATACCAGTTCTGTGTTAAGGATACTCAGATCTCAGCTCCAGGTGTCAAGGGGAACATAGGAGCTAAACAAAGAGTGCCCTCCACAAACAGAGTGAGCTGTGGTTACCTCCTACACACTGGCTAGACATGTGGTGGGAGTAAGTTGCAACTTGTAGAGGGAACAAAGTAAATTACACAACCCCAGTATGAAATAACATCTCCCTGGGGCAAAACAGCTATACATCATCCTTTACTCAGGGATGTGCAATGCATAATATACATGTTCTAGCTCTTTGTGAGCACAGGTTGAGAAACTGAAGCCATTGCTCCTCAGTCTGGAGGTTCCTGCAAAGTTCTGTTCTTCCTAAATTTAGGCAAAATGGCTTGAAAATTTAGCACAGTAAGAGTAAGACCCTTAGATATCTCTGCCAGTTTTAATATAAATTCAAACAGTGAGCACAGACAGTTTTCTTTGGCCAGATCTAGTTACATGAAGACCAGATAGAGATAATCAAGAGAGTAGAGAACCTACCACAACCCTATTCACATCACTGCACCCTATTTTTTTAGCTAAATCATTGTTTTGCACAGCCACAGCAGCTAGATAAATCCAATTTCCAACAATCCAATCACAATGGCCTGTCAGCTGCCTCCAGCATTGCAATAACATTGTACATGTTCACCTTATGGGCACCCTTAGTGGATGAGTCATATGCTTATTTGTGGTCAATGGATTTAATACACAAATAATGATCTTTTCCTATTCTTCCATTCTGGATTCAAAATCCCTCATCTTGCAACATCCATTCTGAGCCTCTGTCAATGGAAATACTGTACATAGTAATCTCCCTGCTTTTCTCCTATTGCTTGAGCTTATCCAATTGTCTCAAATGGGTCCTATCCAGAGCCTTCTGCTGACATCATCACAGAGCGCTCTCTGCTGATTTGCTTCTCTGCTAAGCACTCACAGTTGAAATCACTGCAAAAAACAGCAGCAACTGCAATCAGTTAGGAAGTAGCTGGGGGAAGGTTGGAATGTCTGTGAATATTTCAGAGTGCCAAATCTGACAAATCACAACAAAACAAATAGGCCAAACCCTGATGCCCTTTGTTTCACCTACATCAATAGGAGTTGATCTGCCTCAGTAGAAAAAAAAAAATGAGGACCTAAGGATGTCTCTCTAAAGATGATGATTATTCTTTACATGGTAGGATTTTCAACCATCCTATTTCCCCATTGGGTGTTTTTGAAAATCCACCTCAGTGTCCAGAATGTATTAGGGGCTTTACAGATAAATAAGAACATGAAATCTCCTTGATGAGAAGCGTATAATGTAAATAGAGGAAGCAGGAAGATGGGTCTTGTGGTTATGGCACAGAACTGGCAATCAGGAGATGTGTGTGTTATAGCTGGATTTTCAAAAGAGCTCAGTCCCCTCTATCAGGGCCAGACGTTCAAGAGTGCCCAGGTCCCTTCAAATAAATGACAAGATTTTGGGAAGTGTTCAGTACTTGGGGTGATGGGGAACACTTTTAAAAATCTGGCCATACGCAAGAAAACAGGGGCTGCTGAGCAACCTTGAAAATCTGGTCATATATTTAGGTCACTAAATGTGAATGGCGATCTGGAAAATCTTACCTCCATTGTGCCTGCTAAGCTCTTCTGGGAAATGTGATCCTAGATGTGTCTGTGTTCCATTTTCCCATTTGAACAATGGGGATAATTTTTCTTCCTCCCACCCTTTGTCTGTCTTTTCTACTTAGGTTTGACACAGATCAACTGTTACCATGTGTACAAAATGCACATAGCACAATGGGGTCCTAGTCTTGGTTGGGACCTTAAGTGCTATTTTAGTAACAATTCTTATTTATATTACCTGTTATATTAATTATTCATTATTACAGAAAAAATTGGGTAGGACAACGTGACAGTATTTCTGCAGAAAAGCTGCCTTCAAGCTTATTTGGAGATCCTGGTAGGGAACATAACAGGACTGTACAAAATTGAGAGGTTTCTCTGCACTGGGTTTGGTGTAACCCATTATTGCAGTTGGGATTATATAGGTTCACATCCCTCTGATCTTTTACTTTAAGTTTCAGAGTTTGAACACAAAAACTCAGCCAAGAGTTGCCTGTTTTTTAGTGGAAGCCATGTGAAACCAACAGTTTTCAGGTGGGGTCCCATCAAAACAATGTACTGAGCCAAATTCACTGGAAACATGGCCAATTCACCTGAAAAGAGCACCAATATCAGTCAACCTTTAGGTACATCTACAGTGCATGCTCCTTTCAGTTGCATGTAGCACACATACTTGCATAGTCCCTCAGCACGGGTATAAATAGCAGGCTTAGATGAGTAAAGACACACCAGAAGGGTGTGGGTACGTACTCATGTATGTATCCTACACAGCTCTCTACTCACCCAAGCCATGTAGGGTGCTATTTATAATTCATATAACATCCCACTGTCTCACCACTGCTGGCACCTTTCTCCCCCACAGTGGGGGACTCCAGCAGCAGGGAATGGCTCCAGCTGCCTCCCTCCCCCCCCCCCCTTCCAGAGCTTTCCTTATCCGTGTGAAAGGCTTCAGCATCAGGGAGCTGATGAAACCTTTCCCTGCTGCCACCCCTCTGCCAGAGCCTTTCACTTCTTCTTAGCATATGCGCAACATGCCTCAGGTGGCACGTGACCAGGATTCATCATCACATTTGGGTCGCTGGTTGGAGCATTAGCTTCCCCAGTTTGGGCTGGGTACTGACAAGGAGTGCGACGTGAAGGCTGATCCATGCTGCCCAGCCTTTCACTGACACACTCAGCTACACACCGCAGTGTGGATGCAACCTGCTTTTCACTGTGACGTGTAGCTACATGTACCCTAAATGCTGCCAGCAACTGTGTGTGTAGTATAGGTGTAGCCTTATTTAAACTTAGTCCAAATCATTCAGAAAGTTTTTAACAGAACAATTTTTTGCAAAGCTCTTAGCTAGTGACAGATCTGAACTTCCAAGTCTGGATGCAAACTTATGGGCTGTTTGGATACAAGATTTTGGTCAGGCCCCCATTTCTACAGTAAACACAACATTATATTTCCTTCTCCTCAATTGGCCAAACCACTGTTACATGCAGTCCACTCCACTTAAGTGGTGCATTGTAGAGACAGCACATTATATTTGTACTACATTTGCACTGGCTGGAAGTTATAATAATATCCTATCTCCTAGAGCTGGAAGGGACCTTGAAAGGTCACCAAGTGCAGCCCTGTGCCTTGCAGGACCAAGTACTGATTTTGCCCCAGATCCCTAAGTGGCCCCCTCAAGGATTGAACTCACAACCCTGGGTTTAGTAGGCCAATGCTCAAACCGCTGAGCTATCCCTCCTCCTTGACTAAAGACACAAAGTTGATTTGCTAGTGAAATTTAAGACGTTCTTTTTGATCTATAAAACCCTAAATAATGTGGATCCGGGCTTCTTGTGAGTTACTTCTCTGCTTATGTAATACTGTAACAGGGACAAATGATGATCCTTATTCAGGAAAGCATCTCTATTTAGGAATGGCCCTTAAGCAAATGCTTGTAATTAATTACTTCCCGAATCAGAGCCTACCATTATTATTGTCCAGGGCACAGAGCAACATAGTAACAGAACTAGAATCCAGGAGCTTTGACTCTCAATATCCTGTTCCAAATAATAGAAATGCATTTCTCTTTCTCTCTCTCTTTTATCATCATCATCATGTACAGTAACTAATAGTGGTATACTTAAAATATGGTCAGAGTCTAAAACAATATTTCATCACAAGGGCTGTATGCACAGTTATTTAGTCTCATCTAATTTATGCAGCAATGTATTTGTGTATGCTATGATCTCCTCTCCAGAAGGGGGATTTCTGATAAATAATATGCTCTTTTATTGTACACTAAACCATGCACTAAACAAGTCCTCACTATAATGTAATGCATTACTATTAATTGGGTGCCACCCTCTGTATCCTGGTATTTTCTAGATTCAGTAAAACACACATTGACTTAAACAAGGCAGGATTTAACCCAGAGACTTTACTATGCAAGTGTAGCATTTTTGTGACTGCATATACATGCATATCCAGATTGCGCTTCAACAAGTAGGACAGGAAAAGAACTGTGCTAAACTAACTGATTTTGGTTCACGTAGACCACCAAGAGTTTCCATCATTCTTATAGCAGCCTTTTACGTATCTGAAGACAACTATTATATCCCTCCTTAATCTCCTCTTTTCCAAGCTAAACATACCCAGTTCTTTCAGCCTTTGCATATATGGCTTGCATTCCATCCCTTTGATCATCTTTGTTGCTTGCTTCTAGATCCTTTCCAGTTCCTCTACATCCTTTCTATACATTGGTGACCAAAATGGGACACAGAGGCCTAAGCAGTGCCGAGTAGAGTGTTACTATCACTCCCATGACTTGCGTGCTATGCCTCTGTTAACACAACCTAAAATTGCATTTACCTTTTTTTTTTTTTTTTTTTTTTTTTTGCAACAGCACCACATTGCTGACTCATGTTGAGGTTGTGATCCACCACAACTCCCATATCCTTCTGCCAAGCCAGTTTTCCTCCATTCTGTATTTGTGCATTTGGTTTTTCTTTCCTAAGGGAAGTACCTGACATTTGTTCTTTGTTGAATTTCATTTTGTTGTCTATAGCCCAGTTTTCAATTTATCAAGATCCCTCTGAATTTTAGCTCTATCCACCAAAGTATTGGAAACATCCCCTTGCTTTGTATCATCTACAGACTTGATCAGTATGTTCTCTATACCCACATCCAGATCATTAATAAAAATGTTAAACAACACCGGGACTCAGAACAGCTCCTTGTGGAACCACACTTCAGACCTCCCTCCAGTCTGACATCATTCCATTGCCAGTTACTCATTGTTTGCGGTTGTTTAACCAATTATGTATCCACTTAATGGTAGGTCTGTTGAGCTCACATTTCTCCAGCTTATTTATCAGAATGTCATGTGGGACATATGTCATATGGGTTCTTAAAGATTTGGGAAAGTTCATTAAACTTCACACATATTATAGGTTAAAAACATTTGCTTAACCCAAATGATCTGCTGCTTGGCCAACTCATAAGTAGGTTACAAAGCCAAAATTAATCTATAAATATCATTTGTGGAGAATAGGTACCTATCCCAATCCCAGGGTGTCAAATCCATTCAAAGAGTCACTTCTGCCATGAGGCTATCAAGCATTAACCGTTATTACTCCAATGCCTACAATAACCCTGATATGGTTAGAAGAGATGGACAAATATCAATCTCAACTACATTAGTTTCTTCTAGGTCATTTCATAATGTCATAGATTTCAAGGTCAGAAGGGACCATTGTGACCATCTAGTCTGACCTCTTGCATAACACAAAGCATAGACCTTTCCCAAAATAATTCCTAGAGCATATCACTTAGAAAAACATCCAGTCTTGATTTAAATATTGTCAATGACAGAGAATCACCACAAAACTTGGTAAATTGTTCCAATTGCTAATTACTCTTACTGTTAATAATCTACACCTTATTTCCACTCTGATTTTTCTAGCTTCAACTTCCAGCCATTGGGTCCCAGGGATTGAAGACCCTGCTATTAAATATTTGCTCCCCATATAGATATTTACAGACGGAAATCAAGTCACCACTTAACTTTCTCTTTGTTAAGATAAATAGATTGAGCTCCTTGAGTCTATCACTATAAGGCATGTTTTCAAATCCTTTAATGATTCTTGTGGTTCTTCTCTGAATCTTCTCCAATTTATCAACATTGTTTTTGAATAGTGGGTTCCAGAACTGGTCAGAGTATTTCAGGAGTGTTCACACCGCTGCCAAATACAGAAGTAAAATAGCCTCTAGTCCTAATTGAGATTCCCCTGTTTATGCATACAGAAATCACATTAGCTCTTTGGCCACAATATCACGCTGGCAGTGCATATTCAACTGACTATCCGCCATGACCCACAAATCTTTTTCAGAGTCACTGCTTCCCTGCACAGAGTCCCCCCTCATATAAGCATGGCCTACATTCATTGTTTCTGGATGTATACTTTTACATTTAGCCATATTAAAATGCATATTGATGGCTGGTGCCCAGTTTACCAAGCAATCTAGATTGCTCTGAATCAGTGACATGTCCTCTTCATTATTTACCTCTCCCCCCAGTTTTTGCATCATCTGAAAATTTGATCAGCAATGATTTTATGCTTTCTTCCAGGTCATTAATAAAAATGTTAAATACTGTACGGCCAAGGACAAAATACCTCATTGGAAACACACCTGCTCAATGACAGTTCCCCATTTACAAATACACTTGAGTCCTATCAGTTAGCCAGGTTTTAATCCATTTAATGTGTGCCATGTTAATTTTACATTGTTCTAGTTATTTTAATCAAAATATCATGCAGTATCAAGAACCTTACAGAAGTCAAAGTATATTAACACTATTATAATGATCAACCAACCTTGGAATCTCATCAAAAAAAGAAATATAAAGCTAGTTTGACAAGATCTATTTTCTAGAAAACTATGTTGACTCATTAATTATATTTACCCTGTTTTAATTCTTTATTAATCAAGTCTCATACCAGCCACTCCATTATCTTGCCAGGGATCAATGTTAGACTGACAGGCCTACACTTATCCAGATAATTTTGTTTACCCTTTTTAAAAAAGTGGCACATTAGCTTTCTTACAGTTCTTTGGAACTTTGCTAACACCCCAAGATGCATTGAAAATTAACAGTAAAAGTCCATTGAGCTCCTCTGCCAGTTTTTAAAAACTCTTGGATGCTAGTTATCCAGACATGCTGATTTAAAAATGTCTGACTTTAATAGTTTCTGTTTAGCATCCTCCAAAGATACTAGTGGGATGGAAAGTGAATGGGAGTTAGGTACCTAGCTCCCATTTCTGCCTTAGAAAATCTTCCCCTGAGAAAATAATTAAATAAAATATTGTAAGTAGCTTAAGATTTGGAGCATGGGGGATGTTATGAACTCTGAACAATTTTTAGTTTGCAGAAGTACCTCATTACTTAAGTGACACACCCGAGGCTAAATGAAGTGCTTATTTACTAGACATTTTTGAAGTCTCCAGCAATGTTTTTATGTCAGCTAAATAAATAACTTCTAGCAATGACACATGGTGTACTTCACACACCTCACAGTGCTGTACACAACAGCTCACTTGGTTATTTTTTATTAAGAGCATCTTTTAAAAAAGATTTTATGTTCTTTCTCAACTTGCCATATCGGCACTGTAAAATTGTGCTGTTTGCTGATCTGTCTACTGAGATGGTGTGCGTCACACATCACTTACGAGCTCAACAGCACATTTGATTTGTTACTTCTCCTGACAATGGTGATGAGGTTTTGAAAAGTATGTAGTAGTTTTGGGTGCTTTAAGCAGGGCCGGCTCTAGCTTTTTTGCTGCCCCATGCAGCAAAAAAAAGTGCCGCCCCCCAGACTCCCCGCCGAGCGCCGGGCCGCGCCCCCCCCGCAACCGAGTGCTGCGCCGCCCCCCGCCGAGTGCCGCCGGAACCCCCCCCAGAGCGCCGCCCCCCCGAGCTGCTCCCCCGCCAAGCGCCGCGTGCCGGAGCCCACCCCCCCCCCTGCGCTGAGCGCCGCCGGAACCCCCCCCCGAGTGCCGAGCCCCGTGATGCCCCCCGCCGCCGGAGCCCGCCCCCGCCCCCTGACAAGCGCCGCCGGAACTCCCCTCCAGCGCCGCGCCCGTGCCGCACCCCTCCCCGAGCGCCGAGCCCCGAGCCCTGCACTGCCCCCCAGCGCCGAGCCCCGCGCTGCCAGAGCCTGCCCCCGCCCCCTGCCGAGTGCTGCCGGAACCCCCTTCTAGTGCCGCGCCCGTGCTGCCCCCTCGCCAAGCCCCGCGCAACCGGAGCCCGCCCCCCAGCGCCGCGCTGCCGGAGCGCCCCCCCCCGCCGCGGAATGCCGCGCTGCGCTCCCCCCGCCGCCCCTTACCAGGTGCCGCCCCAAGCATGTGCTTGTGTGCCTGGTGCCTAGAGCCGGCCCTGGCTTTAAGGGGCCAGATTTTCAGAAAGTGGGTGCTCAGCACTGTCTCAAAATCAGGCCCATTTCAGGGGTCTCAAGTTGGGCATCCAAAATCACCCTTTCACTCTGGTTTCCCTTAACCAGAATGCATTGTTTCTACACATAGCAAAGATATCCTGAACTAATCTCTTCATAGTGCAAAACTGCATGTCATTACTGTGTACGAGTGGGTAGCCATGTAGGCCTCCTGCTCTCCAACTCGCCACAGAGCTGCTGATCTCTCTGGCAGGGCATGGATTCTGCAGGTGCATCCCTCAGGAGAGCAATATTGACTGCTGGAAGGACTTGAGAGGATCCCAGAAACTCATCATGCAGTTAAATTCCTCGAATACTAGCTACTCATTTACTTGTCTTTCGGTACCAGGCAGATCCATTTATTCACTAGTGTTTTGGATAGGCACTACAGAAAAATGTTGCATAAGTGAAATGTTTAATTATGAATTACTATTACCTATTATTATTATTATTATTAACTTAGTTTATAAGTCACTATCTATAAAGAGAGAATATATAGTACATCCATTTATGCTTAGGTTTAGTGAATTACATATTGTTACGGAAAAGGATCCAAAATACTTATAATCTTTATTGCCACATAGGAGTTGTCCAATACTATTCCTATCACAGTTTATGTTTTCAAGGAATATGCTCTTGCTAACAGCACATTATTTTCAGTGCATTATTTGGTAAAAACATTTGTAATAGTTCTCCTTAATATTGCTGGGAAATCTTACAGGATCAAAAATACTGCTATTGCAGAATTCTGTTAAAAATTCCTAGAATTAAGAATTAATTATTTACTAACAAACTTTTGGGCTAGTAAGATTTAATATTACCAATACATTATGCCTGCATTCATAATTTCAAATGGGAAAGGTCCAATTTAACATATAAAGTTGTAACTAATAAAACAGAAATGCATACCTTAGATTTCAGAGATCCTTGCAATCTTTATGTTTTTGTCAGGGTAGCTAGCTGCTCCCAGTAGCAGTAGGAAGAATAAAAAGTGCCTGTCTTGCTGTGAATGTCCAGTGCAGAGAGGTTAGTCTGAGATATATTGGGCTCTCTAATCTCTTCATATCCTCCTTGGAACAACTGAGTGCTTTGTGTAACCCCTAATACTGAACAGGGATTGCGACATCAGTGATCCCAATTCAAGGTAGCAAGAAAAAAAATATTGAATCCACACAGTTCTTTATAATGTAACCCTCTTATGTAAGGTTCATGAAATTCAAGCTATATTTTACAAAAGCAAGCAATTATTTTTAGTGCAAGCATGCACTGTAGATGTATTCACTTTGATGGTGTCTTTGGTTGCTTTATTATCTAAAGCTTCCAAAAATCCATTTTAGTTTAATCTGGAAAAGCATCAGTAATACACTTAATGTACATATATGCACACAGGCATACACAGAGATTAAGACCATATTTGACCCAGATCCAAAAATCTTTGGCACATGACCTACCCTCTCACACACAAGCACATCTCTGGATGGCTGCCAGCACCTACCATTCTTACTGCCTGAGTGGGAGTCACACACATTCCTCTCCCCGCTTACTATCACACCACTCAGGTGAATTGAGGGGTACGGGGAGGAAGGCCTGCAAGCTTTATTTAAGCTAATGTTTTTCTAACAATTGGTTAAAAAAATTATTCACACCCAATTTTTGTCCCCCGTCTTGCCAGCTCCATACATAGACAGTAACTCTTTATCAAGTGAGTTTGCAAATCTTATTTGGCAATGAGCAAAATAATTTGTTCATAATATTTCCTCCTGTTATGTTTGATTTCTGCATGTTTTGAAGTTCACTTAGAAGGGAGACATTTTATTAGGGCATTAATTGTCCTGGGGGTTTTTTGCACACCATGGAAAGCAAACAAAGGAATGAAATCTAAGGGCAGATCCTCAACTGATGTAAATTGACATCACTCCATTTACTTCACCAGAGCCAGGCCTATTTACTTCCACTGAGGATGTATATATGTGTCTAGGCCTCATTGTGGTATCTAAAGCATCTTACAAATTTTGAAAGAATCAGTAAGGATCTCAGATTCTCTTTCTTCCTCCCCCACCCCCCACTCTTTTCCTCCTTCCCATTATCTGTAACATTTTTTAGAGGCTTACTAATAATTTGTTTCTATGTTTATTTTGCTCTGTCCATTTTTCAAGTATTGAAGTTATCCTGTGTTTTCAGCAGAACAGAATTAAGTGTGTCCGTTTGTATTTTAATGACTCATATTGAACCTCCTCCTGCAAAGCCATAATGGGCATTTTTGAATGGGGCCCCAAGCAAAACCTTGGAGTGGGTTATACCTCCTACTACAAATCTTTGAAGTCCCCCTTCTGTGTGCCAAACCCATATCCAAAATAAGATAAACAAAGAGGCAGATAAACAAAAAACATTTACCGTCATTGTGACACGGTAATCAAATACCAGCTCTGGCCAAGGCCATCGGTGTTAGCTAAGAACTCATAGCTGGAAACCAAATCAGTTCATGTTAGTTTTGTTCAAAATAGGTATTATTCTTATAAGATTGTATTCAGTGTTCAGACCCTATGAAATGCTTGTAAGTTGCTGCCCACATTAATTTTACGTGTAATGTTTGTATTCAATGCAACAAGGTAAAATATAAGTTAGTTTTGTCATTGTAAAAATGCTTGTGAACTCAGACGGGAAGAGCGGCTCCCCTCCCTAGCCCCAGCCCATCCAGGAGGACTATCAGAAAGTGGTTCATTGTGGGACAACAGCTTTGTTGATTGCCCCATCCACACATGGAGAAATACATGCAGAAGGCCTCATCCCATCCGTTTGAATGCTGGAAAAGGAAAATAAAAATAGCTAGCATGAAGATTTTTTTAGCTCTTTGCTGTTTGTACTCTCACAGGATTAGAGATTCTGAGCTAAAGAAGAGATCCCCAGGGTTATCCTGGGTCCGCTCAGAAAGATATTTTGAATTGACAGAATTCTACAGTTCTGTGCCTTTTAGGATATAGATTGTAACTAATTTGTGTGTGTGTTTACTCCCTTTAACCTGTAAAAAACTCTTATTTATTTTTCTTAGTTAATAAAGCTTTGCTTTGTTTATTACAGGATTGGCTACACGTGTTGTCTTTTGTGTGAGATATAAGGTACAAATTGATCTGGGGTGAGTGACTGCTCTCCTCAGCCTGGGAGCAACCTGAATATTTTGTGAGATTTTTGGTGTAAGTGACCTTTAATCACCAAGTCCAGTTTGTCTGGGTGGCAAGATAGACTGGAAAGCCTAAGAGGCCTTCGGAAAGGAGGGATAGCTCAGTGGTTTGAGCATTAGCCTGTTAAACCCAGCATTGTGAGCTCAATCCTTGAGAAGGCCACTTAGAGATCCAGGGCAGAAATCACTACTTGGGCCCCTAGTGAAATGAGGGGGTTGGACTCAACTCAATGACCTTCCAGCTCTATGAGATAGCTATATCTGCATATATTTTATTTTAAGAGGACTCTGTGACTCCATGGTAAGATTGTTATAGTGATCCAGGACTTCACATTTGTTACTGGGTTAGTGAAATTTAATTATAAAGCATATCCACCAGTTTGGGGTTTCTGCCTTTGTTTTCTGACAGTCTGCCCTGAGGTAGGCACTCCTGGTTGTGAGTCACTCCAGACAGCATGACAATCACCATATCCAGAGAAGGGTGGTGTAGTTAAGGCCCTGGAGTAGGATTCAGATGAGGCAGTTTCTAATCTTGGCTCTGCCCCATATGACCTTAGGCCAGTCACTTAGCACCAGCTTTTTAAACATATTTAGGCATCTATTAGGATTTTCAAAAGTGCCAAGGCACCTGTCTGCACCTCCAGGTAACTAAATGTTATTAAAAATCTAACCCTTAGTCTTTCTATGCCTCAGTTCTTTATCTGTAAAAATGAAAATAAGAATTTACACAGGTGTTGCAAAGATAATATTCACTAATGTAAATGAGTCACTTAGATACCATGACGATGAAGCCTATAAATAAATCTAGTAGGTTATGTTGTTTTCCATGCTCAGATGCATGTCTAGTCAATATACTAGGTCCCTGGAGGCTATTTGGCCCATTGTGCCATAAAGATAGCATTTTATCATTTTCAATTTTGACAGTGATCTTTCAGCACTTGCTATGGTCACAGGGAGGGCCGGGAATATTAATACAGCTGTACACACATCTGAAACACTGGGAGTAATGGCATTGTTCTCTACAAGCTGCAGCCCTGCCAAATCCTTCACTCTGGGTTTCTTAACAATACCATGTCTCAACACACTTCAGAAATGGAGCAATTGTTTGGGAAATGTTGTGGAAAGGTCATCATTATACTGGATAGGTGATTAATTAGCTACATGTATATGTCAGCATCAGTTGGTGTAATCAGCATCATCTGAGTTAGAAAGCTGGATCTTTGTACCACACTTTTCAGTCCCACCAATCAATTTGTTACATGTAAGTTTACGCTGGAAATAGCAACTTGGAATTGTTTTTCCAAGAACTGTTCTGCAATTTTTACAGTGTGTTGAAGAGTCTTTGTCTATGTATTTTCCTGGCTTCAGGTTTTGGATCAATACTGTAGCTCAAGTGAAATGGCAGTCATCTTGGCATATTCAAATTGGTTTTGGTAAGCTATCGTGTCTACTGTCACAATTTGCAGAGTATAGGCAGTTTCCCTTAGGTCTATATCTTCTGACTGCAACAGCGGTGACAGTACATTTACATGACTAAGGCTCTTGGACTGCAAGAACACCCCCCAAAAAAAATACACACTGAAGCATTTTCCATTTTCAGACCAAGAAGCTTCTTTACTAACTTCAGTATTTTTAGTTTCAAGAATGATCTGTGCTTTCAGCATGTTCACATAATAGAAGCAGCCGGCCATCATTTTGAGATAATAGGCATAGCAGACATCATTTTTTTCAAGCTGAGGTAGAATTCATAATAAATGTAGATGAAAGTCCCCACTCTGCGACTGTGTCCAAAAAAGCGTAGAGCTGTTTTTTTTAAACATAATCTTGCATACTTAACAGTATCATTTCATGCTAGATATATATAGCACAGTATATAAATACAGAATGATTGGCACCTGTTCTATCAGCCTAATTTAGACACCTGAGTAAACAAACACCATCATATTTCTGGCCTCAACATTTTAACTCTTTCAAACTCTAATAAATTAGCTTCAAAATTTCAGCCTCTCTCCCATCAGCATTTTGGTCCTTAGTTTCATAGAAAACTAAAATCCTTTCATTTATTCTCACTTCAGTAGGTCATGCATTGGCCCTCTCTGACATTACCCAGGGTACAATCTGGATTGACGGACAGCTATCTGCCCTCTATTTACCAACTTGGGGTGCCTCTTACACTGCTTTGCTGTGACAGTAACCATGCCTGGTCTGCTCACATACAACCTTGAACATGTAAATCACTCCCATCTACATTGTATGAGTGCTATAGTCAGCCACTCATGAATTACATTGCAGGGCAACACCAGTAAACTCCCAGTCCCAGACTTTCCCCAGAAATGTGTGTCTTGTACTGCCCAGCACCCTCCTGAACAATACAAGTTCATATAAAGTCCATCATTTCATTAATAGAAAATGATATGCACAAACCTTATCATCTCAAATGGAGTTTCCCAAACACTTCAATCGAACCTCACACTGGTTTAGATAAAACAATAAAGCAAGTTTATTAACTACAGAAAGATAGATTTTAAGTGTTTACAAGTAACGAGGCATAAAAGTCAGAATTGATTGCAAAGTAAATACAAGGTAAAATGCATCCAATATCTAACTTAACAAGCTAAGTGAATTCAAAGCAAAGGTTTCTCTCACCACATGCTCTAGCAGTCTTACTGGCTGGAATCATTTCAGCCGGACTCCTTTCCCTGTTCAGCGTTAATTTTCTTGCCCTTCAGGTGTTGAGTAGACATGCTGTGAGTAGAGATGAAGGGAGAGATGATTTGGGGCATCCATTCCCCATTTTTATATCTTTTCCTCACTTACACCTTTTTTCCTGCCAAAGACTGGCTGCTTAACCAGGTGAAATTCCATTTGATTTATTGACACCTGGTTGAGATGTCAGTTTGCCTTTTGTCTTTGAAGAACCGGTTTGTACCCACTTTTCTAAACTTGGAATATATCTCAGTAATGTTATACAGTAGAATCCTGTAACTTTACATACAGTGTTGCCACACACATTTTACCAGGACAATAATGATCAGCACATTAGGAGGTTTCAAATGATACCTCACAAGGCATACTTTGTACAAAATCCATTGTAGTTTTGTAAAATGGGTGAATATATAGATACTGACTGTCACAACCTCAATGCACTCAAACTGCTGCTTCCATACATGCACAGTGAATTTATACTAGTAGAAGAAAAATATTTTCACACAACTCACATCTGGCCTGTGGAACTCACTGCTTGTGGACATTTTATGGATAGTTTACCTATTTTTATACTGTCAATGATAGAAACAATAAGCAAGCATTTTGGAAGGGGTACATACTTTACCACTGTCTGGGCATAAGCCACCCACTAATTGTGAGAGAGTAAGAAAAACTACCCCTATGTGTATGGTATCCCATAACTGCCTATCAAAGGGTTTCTTGTGCCCTTCTTATGAAGCAGCTTTTACTGGCTACTGTCAGAGACAGAGTATTAGATTAGACACGCCACTGGCCTGATCCAGTATGGTAATTCCTATATTCCTGCCTCTGAATTCTTCCTGCTTTCAGAACCCCCCCACTCAAAGTAACTGTTGCTTCAGCTCCTCATGCACCACTGGCTACCTAGACTCCCCTTTTAAACTGAGGATCTCTCAGCAGCTGCTCCCTCAGTTCCTCTTCCCTAGCCCCACCTCAGACTTCCTCAAACTTCCATTTCCTATTCTTATGTATTACTAATACAATATCTATCCCAGTTGAAGCCTTCAGGGCTCTGTGAGGAGTAGTCTTCAAAGGAAAAGTGCGGGGAGGCTTCTGAGCAGGAATTTACCCATTGGTTTATGCTTCTGGAAATACCATTAGTTCATTTCTGTGACAGATCAAGAAGAGGGAACACAAGTCCTGTTTTGCAGGCATCAATTATTTTGTTCTAGCTGCTCATTACTGATGGAATGAGAGGTTTGCTAACACCCAATATATTTCTTATCCAGGAGGTTTGCTCCATTAGATCATAAATATTTTATGACAGGTCAAAATTGATTGACAATCTCTCTTCAAAATGCCAGCCTTGCCAATAGCTTGGCCCTTCCATTTAAAGCGTGTCCTCTCCCTGCCAAATTGTGTGTTAATAGAGAGGGCTGACATTTTCCAAATTTTGATTTTGTAAGCAAGTTACTCAACATTTCAATTTTCAAAAAAGTTTAGATGAAAATTTGTCAACTTAAACAATAAGGAATTTTTTTCTGTTTAAAAAAAATCTTTGTTCAACAAGATCTAATTATTAACATTAGTACGAATCAGCAAGAGAGCATGTGCGCCACTCTATTCTATCAGATAGAATCAGAAATGCTCAGCTAGGTGTCACACATATTATGCTACTTCATAACTCATCAGCTATATGGTATCTAAAAGGGATATGGGCTCTACATTCATAGTTGTTTTGTACAGTGTCTTTTAAAACTTATGACATTATATAGATTAGATAATGGATGAGATCCTGGTCTTATTGACATTAAGTGTAATTTTGCCATTTACTTCCATGGGCCCAGAATTCAATCCAATAACTCTGTGTACTTAATGCAGCCCTTCCTCTTGCTTCACTTTTTATGTCTTGAGAACATTTAAGGAATACATGTGCGGCATGCAAAAGTGAGACTGTCTTTCACAGCAGCATGCAGCTATATGTACCCTTCATGCCACAAGTGTAGACAGGGTCTCAAAGATTAATCTCTGATGGTAAACAAAGTGCTGTAGTCTCCACTATAGGAATCTTCTCTTCCTGTATCACGATTATCCATCTCAGTGTGTATATTTATTAGCAATTTTTTTTCCTGCTTTAAGGGCGAGTGATGGGGGAGGGAGGTGGCAGAGTGGAGTGAGCGGTGGGTGGAGCCTCAGGGGAAGGAAGAGGTGGAGCAAGGGCAGGTCTTGGGGGAAGAGTCAGAAGGGGGTGGGGAGAGGTAGAGTGAGGGCAGGGCCTCAGAGCGGAGCAGGGGTGGAGTCTGGGCAGAGCCTCAGAGAAGGGGAGAACTGGGGATGAAGCCACGGTGCCCCCCCAAACTTCTAGGGTGCTTCCAGCACTCCTGAATGGGTGGAGTGTTTGTATGTATACACACACTCACCACTCCCTACCTTTAAGAAGGTTCCCAATTAACTATAAAAAGGAATACTTACCATGCTGATCTGTAGTAACATAACAAGTTTACTAAATATAGTCACACCCCCAGTAAAAGTGGTGAGCTTCTTACCTAACTGGATTGACATAGTTTTAAAAAGATACATTGGTAGGGAACATCTGACAGTCTATTCATCTTGGGCCTGACTAATGCCCATTGAAATCAATGGCAAGACTCCCAGGCCATATATTATCAAATTAATATCATAACGTTTAGTCATCTCTCTCATACAGCTACCTTGATTTCCATGGAATTCCCAGTGCAGCAACACAGTAAGTCATAGTAATAGTAATAAATTATACAGTGTCACCATCAAATCATTCCAGGTAAGGAAAAAAAAATCTAAATTCTATCCCCTCCAACAGACAAAGACCCAGAGCCTGCTAGTTGCTCCATAGCCTCAGATCCCGTGGGAATTCAGCAACTCGCAGGGGATACTCAGCACCTTGCAATATTGAGCTGTGGATCAACTTCTGCCTTCACTTACAGCCATGCAACCCCACTGAAGCTAATGGAGTTGCATAGGTGGAAATGAGTACCAATCCCATTACTATTTGCTCCCCTCAAGCTTGGACTTTACTTTTTACATCTACCGATTGATAAATCATGGAGCTTCCGCACTGCCTCGTCACATGCCACCGGTAAACTAGAGATTTCCAGAAACATGGGCAGAGTCAGACCGAGAAGAGTGCTTGTGCAGTTAGTACAAATGTTGTTCCTTCTCTCCACCATGTGCTTACTGAACTTCACAAAAGGATTTCTCCCTTTCCCATGCTTCCTAATTCCCTGGACATAAATACAACTTATTATGATACAGACATGAATAAAGACTTTCTCCAATGTTTAAATCTGTCCTGTAATGGCAAATAATGTATTTCCTCTCCCTACTTCGGGCAGATCCTTTTATCACTGGCTGCCACATTCAATAATCTTTCCTGAACATTTTAAGCAAATTAGTGGGAAATTATCACTCTAATATACAAATCAGGTTAAGATCTGTTAATTGCATGGTTTCCCCCATTTTACTATAAAATCAGGCTGCAAGGAGTCAAAGGGTTTGTTCACCCAAAATAGAGAAAGATTAACTTGTTATGAAAAAAGGAATGAATGCCAGCACTGGATGGCAAGTGCTCCAGAAAATACATTACTCCCTCTGCATATGGAGACATGGCTATTCCTAATGCAAAGCAATTAATTGGCTTATGGTTCCAAATGATAGGAAAAGCAATTCCATTTCTAGGGCAGTAGGGTCACTCTCTAGAACACTGCGTTCAGTTTCTTAGTACAAAGGAGAGAAACTTTCATTAAGGGAAAACCTAGAGAAACGGACATATCTATACTCTGAAGAAAACAGCAGTGTGGATCTGAGGCACTGTCTGGAGGTTTGTCTGTATTGCTAGAATTTTTTTTGTTCTCATTTCTCTGCGTGCAGTTTATAGTATGTTGTTACCTTTCATCAAATTAAACTATAATCACTGGATGCAATATACTGGCAGTGAGATTGCTGATAGTTAT
Organism: Malaclemys terrapin pileata; assembly: GCF_027887155.1. Taxonomy (NCBI): domain Eukaryota; kingdom Metazoa; phylum Chordata; order Testudines; family Emydidae; genus Malaclemys; species Malaclemys terrapin. The sequence goes on along the minus strand of NC_071505.1, from coordinate 19,575,810 downwards.
GTAAAGCTGTAGAAAGCCACTAATGTGCTCTTACTTCTGCAAGAATCAAGGCACAATAGCATGAAAAATGTTATAGTGTTCTAGACAGAGAAAATGAAGTCCACAGGAAACACTGAAAAATGAAGGTTATTCTAAAAGGAGACTTAAACTTTCTATTCCAAGCATCATTTAAAGGTCATATCCATTTAACTAAATTAATCTTTTTTGGTCTTAAAGGCACAAGTATGAAATGAACATAGAGAAAAAGCAGGAATTTAATAAATATGAACTACAGACATAACAGGAGTTTTTCATCTTTATAAAGGAGCAGGGCCAATTGGGGGGGGGGAGGTGGGCCATTTGGCCTGGGCCTCAAGCTCAAAGGGGGCCTCAAATTTAGACACTCATTAATTTTTTGGCATTTGCCAAGTTTCACAACTTGTTTTTATGCACATCCCTATTGGACCAAAATGTGACACACACTCTCAGCTTAGAGCTGCAAATGTAAGCAAATAGGAGATGTGATTTGGTAAAAGACAATTTTTTTTTTTGTTAACCGATATAGATTTTCTCATATTAAAGAGTTAAAAATGTTCATAAATATTAATAAAATATATCGGTTCTGACGGCACAAGATTAGACCATGATGAACATGTCCTCGCAGATCAGCTGATTATATAAACAAACCATTACTGGTGGCTGGTGCTGGATCATCTGTGTTTTGAAAGGTAGGGAATTGTTACATTTTAATGTCTTTATAGTTTTACGTCTAGTTGACTAAGGAATTATTTATGTGTGAGAATTCCTCATTATTATCTTCATATGGTAGCTAAAAGAGATGACTGGTTGGTGGGTTGACCCCTAGCTTGGTTGCTTGGCCATCATCATAGGCTTTTGTAGTCTATAGGCCCAGATTCAAGGTGAAAATTTGTGAGGACAATCTTGTACAGTGAGTTTTGTGAGGACACATGCTTGAAATTTTTGTATGTTATCCCTTTGTCTGTATCCGTGTCTGTGTTTACTATATATATGTCATCCCGTTGTCTTCAGCTCAGCCTGTTATATTATACCTTGTGTGCTTGAGTTTTGATTCAGTGATAAGGATAATAACCTGTCTGACTGTTTCATTTTGTGTTCTTAATTAGTATTCCTTCGTTTTAAGTCTTTTCAGCATTTGTGTACATGTTTACAGTAGAAGATTTCAAGTGTAGATAACCTACTTATTTACAGCAGAATATTTCAAGTGTGGATAGGCTACATATTGACCAGATTGATCACTATGAAGAGGAGATTTGAAAGTTGTGCAAGCAAGAGACAGCAAAAACAACTGAGTGAAGCAGCAACTAAGAGCTCAAAGCCAATAACTTCATTTCTCACACCACTGGAAAATACACCTTACCCAACAAACAATGCTACCGATAATAAAAACTCCGCAACTGAAACAGGTGATATTTCAATGCCAATACCTGAACATGAGGACTGTAGTCAAAAAGGAGATGTGCCAACAGTAACAGATGCGTTAAAAGATCCTGTGTACGATCAAGAAACTCAACAGCAACAGGAAGATGTAGATCTTACGCAGCAAGAGCAATTCATGAGTACTACAGGTTTGATTGTAACTGACATTGGAATTACTGACAAGAACAATGCTGCCCATATGCAATCTTTTCTTCAAATTAGTTGTTTTAAAATTCCAAGTAACATTCCATGAGATGGCGATAATCATGCTTTCCCTACTCGTCTGCTGACAAAAACTCTTCCAAATGATGAAACCTGCACAAGAGACTGGTTATGCTGGAGTATGGAAATACAATATCTGTACTGTGCACCCTGCTTTATTTTGAACAAAAGTTCTGCAAATGCATCAGTTCTCTCTGATCAATCAGGATGGTGCATCAGCAGAGGTTGGAGGAAGTTGAAACACAGAATACCATCACATGAGAGTTCAACGTCACACAAAGAAAACTATGTTGCATGGAAATTAACATTAAAAAGGTTGCAGAGCAGTTTTTAAGCGAAGAGATGGGGGAAAGCCGATTGCTGCAGAGGAGCATGTGGATCGGACAGAGACTTCTCTTAGAGGAGAGCATATTGATAGAGATTCTCTAGGTTTTAGTCAGGAGGAGAGGATGGAAGAGGATAATGTAAGGGCCAGATCAGATGAGAAACATTCACATAAAAAAGAATCTGACACATCAGAAAAGGGCAGACAAATAAACAGTGACAAGTTTTTAAAGAGCTTGTACACAAATACTAGAAGTCTAAATAATAAGATGGGTGAACTAGAGTGCCTTCTAGGAGGATATTGATATAATAGGCATCACAGAAACCTGGTGGACTGAGGACAATCAATGAGACACAATCATTCCGGGTACAAAATATATCGGAATGACAGAACAGGTCCTGCCGGGGGCGGGGGGAAGTGGCACTATATGTGAAAGAAAATGTAAAATCAAATGAAGTAAAAATCTTAAATGAATCCACATGTTCCATAGAATCTCTATGGATAGTAATTCCATGCTTTAATAAGAATATAACAGTAGGGATCTATTGTCGACCACCTGACCAGGACAGTGATAGTGACTATGAAATGCTAAGGGAGATTAGAGAGGATACCAAAATAAAGAACTGAGTAATAGTGGGGGATTTCAATTATCCCCATATTGACTGGGTACATGCCACCTCAGGATAAAATGCAGAGACAAAATTTCTTGATACTTTAAATGACTGCATCTTGAAGCAGCTGGTACAGGAACCCACAAGGGGAGAGGCATTTCTCGATTTAGTCCTGAGTGGAGGCAGGATCTGGTCCAAGAGGTAACTATAACATAATATAAGAACTAGGGGCCACCAAATGAAATTAATGGGCAGCAGGTTTAGAACAAATAAAAGGAAGTTCTTCTTCACACAGTGCACAATCAACCTGTGGAACTACTTGCCTGAGGAGGTAGTGAAGGCTAGGACTATAACAGCATTTAAAAGAGAACTAGATAAATTCATGGAGGTTAAGTCCATTAATGGCTATTAGCCAGGATGGGTAAGAAATGGTGTCCCTAGCCTCTGTTTGTCAGAGGGTGGAGATGGATGGCAGGAGAGAGATCACTTGATCATTACCTGTTAGGTACACTCCCTCTGGGGCACCTGGCATTGGCCACTGTCGGCAGACAGGATACGGGGCTGGATGGACCTTTGGTCTGACCCAGTAGGGCCATTCTTATTTTCTTATGTAAATCAGCCAGTAGGGCAGCATCAGCTGAAAGTTCAGTTGAGAATTTACTCTTGACTGAACTCTCTACAGAAACTAATAACTGGAAAAAACTTCCTGAGCACATCCTGAATGTCATCTTTTTTCTTTCTGAGCGGGGATTAGCTTTCTTTGGTTCCAGCCGATGTATCAGTGATCGTGCTCCTCAGCAAATATGACCCACTTTTATGAAAATATGTTAAACGTGTTCAAGTATCACAAGAGAGTCAAAAGCGCATGCAAGTTCATTATCTCTCCACACGCATACAAAACGACTTTATTGAGCTAAGTGGGTCATTCGTACAAACAACAATTCTTGATGAGATTCGAAATGCCATGTATTTTTCAATCACTGTTGATGCCACTCCAGATTGTTCTCACAAGGAACTGACTACTATGATTATTCGATATGTTAAGATCCTAGACAGTTCAAAATTTTCAATTGAAGAAAGATTTTGTTTGATAATTTCATGAAAAAAACTGGAAAAGAAATTGCTGGTCAAGTACTAGCAATTCTAGAAGACTAAGTTAGATTTTCAAGTCTGCATTGGTCAAGCCTATAACAATGGATCTAATATGGCTGGGAAGTACAAAGGTGTACAAGCAGTTCTGTTTGAGCATAATTCAAAGTGTATTTTGTCCAGCTGTGGAAACCACACACTAAACCTTGTAGGTGTTGACTATGCTGAATCATGCAAGGATGCAATTACTTACTTTGGAACCATTCAGCAAATGTACAATCTCTTCAGTAGCAGTCCACAAAGGTAGGAAATTCTGAAGTAATAGCTTCCTGTTTCACTGCATGGGATGTCCAAAAACTAGATGGTCTGCATGGATTGATGGTGTTCAAGCAGTTGCATGGGGGAAGGGATAGCTCAGTGGTTTGAGCATTGGCCTGCTAAACTCAGGGTTGAGAGTTCAATCCTTGAGGGGGCCACTTAGGGATCTGGGGCAAAAATCAGTACTTGGTCCTGCTAGTGAATGCAGGGGGCTGGACGTGATGACCTTTCAAGGTCCCTTCCAGTTCTAGAAGATAGGATATCTCCACTAATTTAAAAAAAAAAATAATTAAAAAAATTTTAATTCACTGAGAAAGGCTTTAAATGAGCTTGAATCTCTCAATCTCACTGCAGAAGCTCGAACTGAACTTTAGTCTATTCAGAAGCACATGTCCAAATTTCAATGCATTCTGATGTCTTCTTTGTGGATGAAGCTACTTACAATGATCCACCAAACTAATCTGGTAATTGAAGCACTCAATCCTACACTTGATGTTGAGAGGGATAACACTGAAAGTCTTATCAATAACTTTCAACAGATTTGTGAACAATGGGATGCGATCCTGACTGAGTCCAAATTAGTAGCACAGAATATTGGCATTTCATCTGAGTTCTCCACCAATCGCAACTTACCTACTGAATCCGATGCCGAGCAGCACTATATGATCAATGTCTTCCTTGTCATCATTACAGGTTTCACAGTAGCAGCCGTGTTAGTCTGTATCTGCAAAAAGAACAGGAGTACTTGTGGCATATCAATTCCAGCTCAGCAGTCTCTCCTTAGAGTCTGTTTTTGAAGTTTTTCTGTTGGAGCTGGTCTTTGCATAGGAGGGAGAAGGGGGGTCTCCACCCACAAGAGAGTCTATTTAAACCCGTGGGAAACCCCTCCATTTTGGTCTTCAGCTGGCTAAAGAAGGAGTCTCTCCCCCCCCCCCCCCAGGATACTTGAAGGAGACTGAAACAAAGGACAGTAACTACAGGGGGTGTGAGAAAAACTACAGCACTACAGAAAAACTTCAAAAACAGACTCCAAGGAGAGACTGCTGAGCTGGAATTGATATGCAAACTAGATACAATCAACTCTGGATTGAATAAGGACTGGGAATGGCTGAGCCATTACAAACATTGAATCTATCTCCCCTTGTAAGTATTCTCACTCTTTTTATCAAACTGTCTGTACTGGGCTAGCTTGATTATCACTTCAAAAGTTTTTTTCTCTTACTTAATTGGCCTCTCAGAGTTGGTAAGACAACTCCCACCTGTTCATGCTCTCTGTATGTGTGTATATATATATATCCTCAATATATATTCCACTCTATATGCATCCAAAGAAGTGGGCTGTAGCCCACGAAAGCTTATGCTCTAATAAATTTGTTAGTCTCTAAGGTGCCACAAGTACTCCTGTTCTTCTTGTCATCATTGACTCTACTCAAATCGACGTGTAAGATCTGATTGAATATACCCTTTTTCAGTTTCTTTGGAAAATCAACAGACTGAATAATGAAGATCTACTTTCTGCAGTTGAACAATTTCAGCAACAGTACAACAAAGAAATCTCAAAAGATCTCAGTGACGAAGTCATCTTCCTCAAACAAATATATTCCACAAACTTTAAATTGGATTGCAAGCCAAAGGAATTGCTTCAAGAAATACTTGAACTTGGACTCTCTGGGGTGTTTCCTAATATCACAATTGCATTGCATATTTTTGTCAGTTTGCCTGCATCAGTGGCTTCAGGTGAATGCACCTTCAATGTGTTAGAAGCAGGTAAAGAACTATCACCGTTCAACTATGGGACAAGAGCGTTTAAATGTGCTTGACATGAATAATATCAACTGTGACATTGCATGAAAGTTAGATTTTTCCTCAATAATTAGTGCATTTTTACAGAAAAGGGCTAGAAAAGCATTTTTTAAATAAAAAATATTCAAATTATGTCTCACTTTTTGGATGCCTTATTTTGTTTTCATGTGTCATCATTTTTTATTTTTATTATGGCTAGGGGCCTCAAAAGCTGGAAATGGCCCGGGTTTCTCTGGACCTCTGAGAGGGCCTGTAAAGGAGATTTTTTGAAGCTACATTCCAGCCATAGCAAACTATTTATCTGCTATTTCAGGGTACAGAAAATACATCTTTCAAGATTTTCATCATCCGGGGAAAGATAATTTCAATCATACATTTACTTTTTGCCTGGAGTAGCTCTTCTTCTTCTTAGGAAGTCAATTCTGACACATTCGATGCACTTTTTCTACGAGTTTAGTGTACAAAAGAATATAGGAATATCATCCACTTTACAGTTATTGTGAAGTCGTTTGAGCAATAAGGCAGGATATAGATACTGAATGTGGCTAAATTAGGTACACATATACACACCTGCATACATCTATCCTTGAATCACTTGACTATGTTATTTGTTTCTGCCTTGCTGTATTATTTCTCTCAGGCTGATTCCTCACAGCATCTTATCCTTGTAAAATGAAATATTTGCATGCTGCACTTCTCAACTTCTCATCCTGGAAGACTACTGACTCAACAAGGTCCAAATTTTGTTCTGATGGGGAAAAAAGAATACATAAATGTTTGGTTTATTTAAATGGATCTGAACTATCACACCATCCCCTACTTCAAGGTATGTCAATGTGATGTCCTGTTCCTTTAAATGTTCAGGGGGCTCTGTATTCCCCTATGCTCAGTGCAAAGTCTCACTTTTCTGTTAGTTTCAGTTTTGGAACCAGAACAATAAAATGAGCAAATCAGACAGCCGTGGGTCCATCAGCTCCCCCTGCGTATTTCTGTCTGTCTCCTTTTCTGCTAGCTCCAGAAATATAACATTTGATGACGACAAATTTCCATCCCAAGGATGTCCAGTGCTCTCATTGCCTGACCAAGAAGAAAAAAAGTAAGCAAATAATACTATAAAAAAGAGATTAAACTTGCCTTGGGGCACTGGGTGACAGACTGCTGTTTTTGCTTCTGGGACAGCATGAACCAGCCAGCTAGAGAGGGTCAAGTAGACAAATAAAGATAGAACAAAGGAATAGGCTACAGCCCAGAGTTTGTGCAAACAAAGAAGCCGTGAGTGTAAGTAGGCAGCCATATTGACTGACCACATACAAAAAGACAGAAACAGCCTTAGCCTGCACTGAGGATCTGCAGCCAGGGCTGCCCGGGGGGAGGGGGGGGGCGCAAGTGGGGCAATTTGCCCCAGGCCCCCACGAGAATATAGTATTCTATAGTATTGCAACTTTTTTTTATGGAAGGGGCCCCCAAAATTGTTTTGCCTCAGGCCCCCTGAATCCTTTGGGCGGCCCAGTCTGCAGCCAGCAGAGATAAGCCCAAGTACAGACAAAAGTGTACATAAGCACACAGCCAGCAGAGGGTGATTGAGTGCAGATAGCACAGAGTTTAAAAAAAAATAAAAAGGAAAAAAAATTCTGGGTGGAACAGGTGTCCAGGAGGCATGAAGTCCAAAAGGAAAAGAGAGATATGACACCTTTACGTTGGTGTGTTTGAAGAAAACCATAAATCATGAGTGGTGTACTTCAAACATTTTGAGTAATCTGTAACCATTCCAACCTTGCTGACAGTGATGGGTCCAAAGGTATGTGGACTGTTGTGTGACCTACTGTCTCCAAATGTGCCTGGAACTGCAATGTAAGCCACAAATACTGCAGGAGTGCAAGAACATTTTTCTCCTATCCCAGTGATCATAGCAAAATTATATCTGTTCCATCAGTGATATCAGGGAGGTAGAGAATCAGTAGCACAATTTGCTGCTGCTTTAAGGAAGCTGTGAGAGCACTGTCAGTTTGGACAACCATTAAGTGTAGTCTCTGGATTACACAATGTCCAGATCTGGAAGAAGTTATTGATTGTATCAGCACTTACATTCAAAAAGGTGGTTGAAGCAGGTGTTGTAATGGAGATTCTCTGGAATTTAGCGTGAGCTGAGTTTACCTCCTACATCAGCGAGACAGAGGACCACAGGAAGGTAAGGGATTTCCACATGGCTTTTGTGTGCAAACTATGCACTTTCAGTAGGACTGCTGGGCATGTCAGATTATTTGCAGAAAGTGCCAGAAAAAAGGACACATCGCCGTGAACTGTCACACAGTTCAACGACCAGCAACACAGAGTAACCATACATCCAAGAAGGCACCTATCCAGACTGAACTAAGAAAAGACAGAAGACAGGAATTCATAATATGGAAAAAAGACAAAGAGTGCTAGTGAGATTGACCAAGATCTAGCACTACATATGTTATCAGAGAAGGCATCTGGGATACACCCTTTATTGAAATAGTTCCTACAAGAATGGAGCTTGATGCTAGAGCTGCCATTTCACTGATTTCTGTATCTACCTATCACCAGACTTTGTCACAAGGTCCCCTGGAAGAAACCTCCATAGTTTTAAAGACTTACATCACTGAAAAGTTAGTCCCAAAATGGATACTCTAGGTGAAAGTTCAACTAGATGAGCAATCAATTCTTTTACCATTGTATGTGATTGAAGGGAAGTATCTATGGTTATTTGGCAGATCTTGGCTTGAGAAGCTCCAAGTGAATTGGACTGACATGAAGGCAATCACAAAAGCACCTTGAAATCTTCAACAAATTCTGGACTGGCACTCCAAAGTTTTTGAACAAGAGGTTAGACAGATGAGCAACATCAGTGAAGCTCACTGTTAAGTCTGACAGTCTGGTAGCTGAAATATTGCAAGTCCAGAGTTGTACCTTATGCACAGAAGCCTCTGGTAGAAGTTGATTTGGATTGGTCAGTGAACATTGGACTCTTGTCATTAGTTTCACACACAGTGAGAGCATTATACCCATCATACCGATGATCAAGAAGGATGGCTCAGTCTAAATTTGTGGATATTTCAAAGTGACATGAATCCAGTTTTATGTGCATATCAGTATCCACTACCGCTTACTGAAAATTTGTTTGCTACTCTTAGTGGTGGATAGTGTTTCAGTAAATTGGATTTGCTCAATGCATACCTACAAATGGAGGTTGATCCATCATCTTGTAAATATCTCAAACACCACAAAAGGCTCATTTTGTTACAACAGATTGCCTTTTGGTATCACATCAGCACCTGCTCTGTTCCAAAAAGCCACGGGTGAGATTCTGAAGGGACTAATTGGAGTTCAAAGCTATTTGGATGGCATCTGTGTTACAGAAAAGGATCAAGAGGATCATCTTTGAAATTTGGACACAGTCTTCCAAAATTTGGAAGACCATGGTCTGAGATTACACAGAGACAAATGTGAATTTTTCAAACCTTCAGCTGAATACCTCGTTCTTGTGTTATGAAAAGGAGTAAATAATATTTCCTTATTTACTTTCTCCATACCAGTCAGTCAACAGCGAGGTGATTTTATAGATCTCAATCATATCCCCCCTTAGTTGTCTCTTTTCCAAGTTGAAAAGTCCCAGTCTTATTAATCCCTCCTCATACAGAAGCTGTTCCATACCCCTGATCATTTCTGTTAACCTTTTCTGAACCTATTCCAATATATTTTTTTTAGATGGGGTGATTACATCTGCATGCAGTATTCAAGATGTGGGATTACCATGGATAGATATAGAGGCAATATGATATTTTCTATCTTATCTTCTATCCCTTTCTTAATGATTCCCAACATTCTGTTCGCTTTTTTGACTGCTGCTGCACATTGAGTGGATGTTTTCAGAGAACTATCCACAGTGACTCCAAGATCTCTTTCTTGAGTGGTAACAGCTAATTTACACCCCATCATTTTATATGTATAGTTGGGATTATGTTTTCCAATGTGTTCCAATTATTTTGCATTTATCAACACTGAATTTCATCTGCCATTTTGTTGCCCAGTCACCAATTTGTAGACATCCTTTTGTAGCTCTTCGCAGTCTGCCTGAGATTTAACTATCTTGAGTAGTTTTGTATCATCTGCAAATTTTGCCACCTCGCTGTTTACCCCTTTTTTCCAGATCATTTGTGAATATGTTTAATAGGACTGGTCCCAGTACAAACCCCTGGAGGACACCACTATTTACCTCTCCATTCTGAAAACTGACCATTTATTCCTACCCTTTGTTTCCTATCTTTTAACCAGTTAGCAATCCATAAGACGATCTTCTCAGTTATCCCATGACAGCTTACTTTGCTTATAAGCCTTCAGTGAAGGACCTTATCAAAGGCTTTCTGAAAATCTACACTATATCCATTGGATCTCCCTTGTCCACATGCTTGTTGACCCCCTCAGACAATTCTAGTAGATTGGTGAGGCATGATTTCCCTTTACAAATACCATGTTGACTCTTCCCCAACAAGTTATGTTCACCTATGTGTCTGACAATTTTGTTCTTTACTATAATTTCAATCAGTTTGGCTGGTACTGAAGTCAAGCTTACTGGCCTGTAATTGCCAGGATCACCTCTGGAGTCCTTTTTAAAAATTGGCATCACATTAGCTATCCTCCAGTCATTTCAGATTAGTAGAACACTTTGTACAAACAAATGCTTAAGCATCCCTTAAAAGATAACAAGTCTATTTGGAGTCATCAGCAGAAATAGGACAATTTCTTGCTTGTCTACAGACAAGCAATTAGGGTGATCAGATGTCCCGATTTTATAGGGACAGTCCCGATTTTGGGGGCTTTTTCTTATATAGGCTCCTATTGCCCTCCCACCCCCATCCCGATTTTTTACACTTGCTATCTGGTCACCCTACAAGCAATTGCTTGTTTGTCACACCACATGTTACTACCCAAAGTCACCTGCAACTAATTTCTTGAAGTGATATTTGCGTTTCTGTTTGGGCCTGCTACGTCCTGATATTGCCTCACATGCAGCTAAATTGCAAGCCTATGCAAACTGATCAATGACGTGAGACTTGTCATCATACTTTTCAAGTCAGGGACGTAGTCTTTGGACTTGCAACTACAGTTCTGGAGTGAAATTGGTAGCTTCAGAACATATAAAATGCATGGGACTTGTTTTGTTTGCAATAAAATGATCCCATGATATTTTATGGAAACAATAGTTGAACCAGTTGCAGCCTCAACTAGTACCTGAGTTAGGGACATTTAAGTAGGACTGTGTTCCTCCACTGTAACCTCCTTTTGTTAAAACTCCTAATTTTGATGATTTGGTGGAAGAATCTTTAGTACCAAATCCAACTGATTCCTTACCACTGACTGTTCCTGTTGTTCAGGACATTGCTGAACTACCACATTATCCCCAGAAAGTGCAAAAACCAGTTGTGCACCTGAACTTATAAATTGTTCAGTTAGGGAGTTGCTATTCCAGGGCAAAATAATCCATTGCAACTGAAAAGTCTGCGGTAGAACACCCAGAACTTTTAGTTAGGTTATATTAGTGTTTCATGTTAACGGTGTAAATGATAATGTATGTGTGTCTGGAAAGTTTTTTAAAGTAAGATGGAGGAATGTGAAGTCCTCTGCATTTAAATGTTCAGCAGGCTCTGTACTCTTTCCCCTTCCCATTGCAAAACATCAGTTTTGGGTTAGTTTCAGTTTTGCAGCCAGAACAATAAAATAAGCACAGCAGACAGCTGTGTGTCCATTAGCTCTCTCTGCATCTCTGTTTGTCTGTCTCCTCTGCGGGCTCCAGAATATAATAGTCAAGATTTTCATTGTAAGGGGGTAAGAACTTCTCTATAAAATCCCCCATAATATACATTTTCATTCATGAAGTATCCATAAAACTAACCTGCAGCTATTTCACAAGACAGATACTCCTGCAACATCCAGTGGCTACCGAGGAGAACACCATATTAGTCACAACACAACTTTTCCCAGTACAAATATGCCACACGAGAAAGGCATTCCATCTCTTGGTGTTCTTAAACTGTGCTCATCACAGCAGTTTCTGAATGCCTTAGAGAGGTATCAATCATCAAACGGTCTGATCTGTCTTCACTTCTCTCTTTCAAGCAGTTAGCTAAAAGGAAGATTTAATAAATGTGTCAACTTTCTACTGGCAAAATTAATATTTTGCTCATCATATATTTTGTAGGATAAAGGAAGTATAGTACCCAACAGGGCTCTGTGAGGACTTTAATTTAGAAATTACTGCTACTGTTCGCTTGAATTGTTTACATGTGCATATCTCCCTTAGGTCCTATTTCTATCACAGGAGGCATCTTCGCCATAGAGGTACAACAAGACAATGTTCTCACTTTCTGCAGTAGCAAATATGAGGTTTTGACAGGAGTCAGAGTGGTAAAAGCAACACCCAGCTAAATATCCAGCCAGTGCCCATCCCCAAAAGCAGCTGGCAATGAAGAACATGTGGAGTTGCACCCAATAGTGGGTTTGGTGAAAGAAGAAGATTTATTTTTACTAACACTATTCATACTGCCTAAACCTACTCCGCTCCAGTTTCCCCACCTTTGTCCACTCCTTTGTCAGTCTCTTGAACAACTCGCCTTTGCACCTTGTTCCATGAGGCCCTCTCTTCATGGACCAACCTTACTTAGTCCATCCAGAAGCTCATCCTTTTCCATTTCTAAGACTTGCCTTAAAAACCCACTTTTGCTGTGGTGCCCATACTGAATCTTGTTGATTTGTCCAGAAAAATCTCTTTTGTGGATCCCCTATCCTGAATGCTGTCTGCCCATCCTCAGAGCAGGGACTGTCCATTCTTGTATGCCTGGGAAGTGCTTAGCCCTTCCATCTTCAGCGTGAATCTTATCACGTTGAAGCATCAACCTGAACTGGTAATTTTCATTGTAAAGCTAAATTGCAGAGATGAGGAAACTGGAAGGTACGAAAAACACATACCTAGTGCTGTCCTTAGATACATAAGCACATAGTATCAACCAGGTGCAGTTTTCATTATTAAAATGTCAGCATTTGCCAACATTTAGCACTTCTGAAAGGTATTATATTGATAGCAGTGGAGAACAAAATTCTGCCTTTGAGATAGAAATGATCCAGTCTGGCCAGAGCCACTTTAGTTGTCTCTACACTGTCCCACCAATGTGCCTCAACATTGAACTGAAGGGATCACAAATAACAGGGGAGGTGTTGCCACATTGGATGCAAACCTCTATCACCCAACTAAGACTATACTTGTCTACACTGGCACTTTACAGCGCTGAAACTTTCTTGCTCAGGGGTGTGAAAAAACACCCCCCCTTCCCCGAGCGCTGCAAGTTTCAGCACTGTAACATGCCAGTATAGACAGTGCACCAGCTCTGGGATCCGCACTCCCAGTGCTGGTAGCTATGCCCCTCGTGGAGGTGGCTTTTTTATGAGCTTTTCCATTGACTTCAGTGGCACCAGGATTTCACCCTTTGTGATTTAGGTGACAAAGAACTCATAAAAATAATAACAAATAGCAGACAAATAATGTAACTGAACGGTTTGCCAATATAATTTAGTTTAATCTGTAGATTAAACTAAGTTATCTACCAACAATTGCTAGTAATGTATTTGCAGAAATTGTGACTCCAGATCAGTTTGCAAACTTAGGGTTACCATTCGTCCGGATTTACCCGGACATGTCCTCCTTTTTGTGCTAAAAATAGCGTCCGGGGGGAATTTGTAAAGCACTCACAATGTCCGGGATTTCCCCCCCGCAGAGCAGAGCGAGCGGCTGGGAGGGCTGCAGGGAAGTCCCGGGCTGGACTCAGGAGCAGCTGTAGAGGAGCCGGATCCGCCCTGCATTCTGAGCCGGCAGCTCCCTTGCAGCCCAGTCCGGCAGCACTGTGCAGGGCCAGACCGGGTTTTGTTGTGCAGGGCCAGGGACCGGGTTTTGTTGTGCTGGGGAGCTCAGCCACGTGTCCGGCTCGGCTGCACAGAGCCCAACACTCTGTTCTGAGCAGCAGGGTAAGGAGGTCAGGGGGCAGGAAGGTTCTGGAGGTGGCAGTCAAGAAACGGGGGGGGGGGGGCTTTTTGGGGGGAGTGGAGAAAGTTTTGGGCAGTCAGGGTACAGGTAGGGGGTAGGGTCCTGGGGGGCAGTTGGGGGGGGTCTTAGGAGGGGGCAGTTAGGGGACAAGGAACAGGGAGTCTTAGGTAGGGGGTGGGGTTCTGGAGGGCAGTTAGGAGCAGGGGTCCCAGGAGGGGGCAGTCAGGGGACAAGGAGCAGGGGGGGAGTGTTTGGGAGTTCTGGGGGGGGCTGTCAGGTGGCAGGGGTGGGGAGATGGATCGGAGCAGTCAGGGGACAGGGAGCAGAGGGGTTTAGATGGGTTGGGAGTTCTGGGGGGGGGGCTGTCAGGGGGTGGGGAGTGGTTGGATGGGGCGTGGGAGTCCCAGGGGTCTGTCTGGGGGTGGGGGTGTGGATAAGGGTTGGGGCAGTCAGGGGACAAGAGGCAGGGAGGCTTAGATAGGGAGTGGAGTCCTGGGGGGAAGTTAGGGGCAGGGGTCCCAGGAGGGGGCAGTCAGGGGACAAGGAACGGGGGGAGGGTTGGGGGTTCTGGGGGGGCAGGAAGTGGGAGGGGCAGGGGCGGGGCTAGGGCGGGGCTCCTCCCGTCCTCTTTTTTTCTTGCTGAAATATGGTAACCCTAGCAAACAGGGATTGGTTCACAATGATTCATGAACCAGAAAAAGAGCTAAATTCACAGTGAATGTTATTTGCAAGTTTTGACCAGCTCTAATTAGGGATAAGATCTGTTTTGCAAACTGCTTTTGGCTCACAGAATTTTAGCTCTAGGCACACAGCTTTGGAAAGTACTTTAGAAGCAATTCTTGTATCAGTACTTCATAACAATCAGTCTGGGTGCAGTTGCTCAACACTTCTTCAAAACTATGCAATCTGACATTGTGCTTCAGAAGCTTTACACACTTTTGTGTTGAGGAAATAATTATACAGCTGCAATAGCTAACCTTTTATGTGCTACAGATATAAGTATTCACTAGGGGATGTCAGTTATTCATATAAGTAAATCCTTGATTTATTGGACTTGGTAAGAAACCTGAAAAGAGGATGGAATAATAGAATCTTCAGCTTGATATTGTATTTGTAATGGACTGGCTAGGTACTATGTCACTGACAAAGACATGGAATTTTTGTGTGTAAAGCAATCTTCTTCTTTTGCACCTAAGCTTTAATCCTAGATACTTTCTTGCTGAGAGTTTTCCATTAGGAAATATCAAACAACAGTGAAACTTCAATTATCTGAACGGGCAGAACCTGAACACAGATGTCAGAATCTGCTGAGCCGGATCCCCCAATTACAGACAAATTAGAGGGGTGGGGAAGTTTACATTGTTATTTAAAAAACAGGTTTGGCTCCCATATAGAAACTGAAAAATGTGAGTGGTCAGACAGCTGCAGTTCAGAACAGAAAGACTTCTATACAGCAGTCTATGTACATGGAGTCTTTTTCGAAAGGAGAACCTTTCATTGTTCAAGCAACGTGGGGGTGGGAGTTAGGACTTCAGTTTTAACCAAAGTTAATAGAAAGGCTTCAGTTAATCAGAACACCATAAGGCAGTGGTCCCCAACCTTTCTGTGTGACGGGCGCCAGACGACTAGCCGCCGAGAAGCGGCATGGCCAGGAAGCGTCGCCTCCGAAATGCCGCCGAAAATCAGTGGCATTTTGGCGGCAACGCTTCTTGATGACGCTGGTTCTCGGCAGCATTTCGGGGCTGCTTGTCTGGCGGCAGTAGGCGGGCGCACATACATGCCCCGGTGGGTGCTATGGTGCCCGCGGGCACCACGTTGGGGACCCCTGCCATAAGGTATCACAGGGAACCAGGAGGTGGGTGAGGGGAGGACCTAACATAACTTTCACAAACTTTTGATTCATTTTTTACAAACCTGGGGTGAAATCCTGGTCCAGCTGAAGTCAATGGCAAAATTCCTACTCCCTTAATAGGGCCAGGATTTTACCTCTATGCTTTTTACTATGGTTGTGCCACTGGAATAAGCTATGAAACAAAAAGCAAATACGGCTTTTGTATAAGGCCTGTTCAGGGCAACAAAAATAAGTCTACTCACAGGATTGCAGGCTAGGAATTTGCTGCTTTATTTAACTGCATCACAACAGGGGAAACAAGGAAAAACTCCCACTCACTAAACAGGAAGTAAGGGAGGGATGGAGAGCATGGCTTCAACCCATAATACTCTGAATACCCGAGTTAACCCCTTGATAATCACTTAAGTGGAGGAAAGGAATAGCAAGAAAACATGTTGTGGAACAAAGTTTAAGATAAAGTTTGGAAGACACACCCATTGCAGCAAGATACTTAATCAGACAAGATGAACCATGACTACCTTGTAGATTGAAGAGTGCAACAAAAATTGCAGGCAAAGTATGAAGCAGCCAATACAGACAGTTCACCTAACATGTGAAATTTTCCAGGTGCATAGTCACCCTGCAGAATAGGGAACGAAGCCTGTTATAAAAACAGGCCTCCTAACTTCCAGTTTTCTGCATTACATAAAAGTTAGAGGGAAATATTCACAAACTAGCCATTGGAATAAGACTGCAGTATTTTCCTTGCATGAAAATAAAGCGTGTTATTGTTAATTGATTTTTAAATATATTTATGCAGTGCATGCTGGTTTACTGTATTTGGTTTCTATCTATAATATTTACAATATCTATGTTAGGTAGGGTTACCAGCTCGCTGTTTTTCTAACTGGCCTGGCCAGTTCTTCTGCTCCCTTGCTGGTTGCCATGTGCCTTCTTCCCCATCTCCCCCCGACAAACTTGTAAGCTGCTCTCACACACGGGGTTGACACTGGTGGCTTGATAGCAATCTTGTAAGTATCACATGCAAGTCACAGGGCTGGGAGCTCTGCTTTTGTGACACCTGGGTCCTGCTTTGTGTGCTAGGACCTCAATGTGCTGAAACTGTGGTGGCTCAGGTTCTTGTTCCCCTTGGCACTGGGGACCAGGCAATGGGATGGATGGACCCAAGGCTTAGCAGCAGGGAGGGGTAAGGATCAAGGATCAGGGTGGGGAAGGAGGGGCTCCTGGGGACCTGGGAGGGGACAGTAGTGGGACTCCCTTGAGGGCTAAAGCTCCTGGGAGGGGATACGTATAGGGGTTCATGGGCCAGGCTAGTAAGGGTGGGGGCACCTGAGAGGGGAAGAGGAGGGTCAGACTGGTGAAGGAGGGGGCATTTGAAAGGAGACAAGGTGGGTCAGTCTGGTGCAGAAGTGCAGTGGCTAGTTTTTCTGAGTCTTGGAGATGGCAACCCTAAATTTAGATACAGACATATCTAGGGTTAGGGCTAAGGTAGCAATAAAACAATTTTACCTATGACAAGGTATCTCAGAACTCTATGAAAGAGGAAAGTAATGAGTTCTGAACCACTGAAATTAAACTGACTGGTATTGGAATAATTTCAACATGTATTTTTCTTCATTATCATTTTCAAGACTGAAAGGGATTCCAATTTCCATGGCTCCTGAGAAACTGATGCCAAAGTACTATGAATTACTTAAAGGACAATTTGGCAAGAATTTCAGACAGTATTAAAAAATTAATGG
The DNA here is from genome assembly GCF_027887155.1 of Malaclemys terrapin pileata. Classification (NCBI taxonomy): domain Eukaryota; kingdom Metazoa; phylum Chordata; order Testudines; family Emydidae; genus Malaclemys; species Malaclemys terrapin. The sequence continues at coordinate 19,558,355 of NC_071505.1, read as the reverse complement.
GATGTAGATTTTTAGAGGTGCAAAAGTGGGAACATGGTTAAGCTCTGAATGAAACTTGTGGTTAAAATGACACTCAATTTTGATTTATCCATTGGATGTACATTTTAGCGGCACATCTTCCAAAGAAGTGAACAGAAGTGCTTCCTATAAACACGATAGAAAAAGGAAAAAAATAAACAGTTCTTCACATACTATTCTGTCAGCTCTAGCAATTCCCTGACACAAATGTCAGAGTCAAATAGTATATTGGGCTTTTAAAAGGGCTGGATCATTACATGCAACATTTTATGCCTGGAAATCTAAACCTGGAAGGGACCTCTGGAGGTCATCAAGTCCAGGCCTCTGCACTGAGGTAGGACCCAGTAAACCTACACCACCCAACAACCTATTCCGAAAAACCTCCACTGATGGGGATTCCACAACTTCCCTTGGAAGCCTATTGCAGAGTTTAATTATCCTTATAGTTAGAAAGATTTTCCGAGTATCTAATCTAGATCACCCTGATGGCAGATTACGTCCATTACTTCTTGTCCTAACTTCAGTGCACCTTCACCATCCTCTTTGTAACAGTTCTTAACACACTTTAAGCTTATCAGCCCACCCCACAGTCTTCTTTTCTGAAGACTTAACAAACCTGTGGTTTTTTTAACTTTTCCTCATAGATCAGGTTTTCTAAACCTCTTATTTTTGTTCATCTCTTCAAAGTGTGGCACCCAGAATTGGATACAGTACTCCAGCTGAGCCCTCACCAGCTCCGAGTAGAGTGAGACAATTACCTCTCTCGCGTTACATATGATACTCCTGTTAATACATCCCAGAATATTAGCCCTTTTTTGCAACTGCATCACAAAGTTTATAAGCATACTTTCTACTCCCTTATCCAAGCCATTAATGAAAGTATTGTATAGTACTAGACCCCAGCCAGACCCCTGTGGTACTCCACTAGATATGGAGTGACTGTGATGGACTGCCCCCTGCTCTGGGGTTCCACTGAGCCCGCCTGTTCCACCAGCCTGGGCTCCCTCACCCTGTCCTGATGCGTGTGCACATGCGTATGTACACACACACAGGGCCGCCCAGAGGACTCAGGGGGCCTGGGTCAAAGCAATTTCAGGGGCCCCTTCCATAACAAAAAGTTGCAATATTATAGAATACTATATACTTGTGGGGGCCCCTGCGGGGCCCGAGGCAAATTGCCCGACTTGTCCCCCAACCCAGCAGCCCTGCACACACAGAGGTAAGGACACACCCAGCTTTAGAAAGATACACAGACACTGAGATGAGCTCTGTGTGGGGAGACTCAGTTCGGGGATTGCCCAGCACTCAAGTGCACACACCCTCTGGTGTGTAAACCCAGAATTATATTGTCTTGCGCAGTATAGAGATCTATATAGTGTAAACTCATGACATTCGCCCCCTCCCTCAATGTGGAGAAAGATATGCACAGTTCTTTGCCCGCCCTCTTGCCCAGTTGTGAATTACACAAACTGGTTTTAAAATAAACAAAAAGCAAGTTTATTAACTATGAAAGATAGATTTTAAGTGATTATAAGTACACTGATCAAAGCAGATTACTGAGCAAATAAAACAAAATACGCAAACTAAGCTTAATACACTAAAGTAACAGGTTAATAATTGCAAATTCTCACCCTAAATGTTGTTTTATGCAGGCTGCAGAGTTTCTTGAAGGTAAACTGCACTGCTTGCAGCTTAAATCTCCAGGTATTCCTTTCACAGGCTGACCTTTCTTGCCTGGGCTCAGCACTGCCCCCACCCCCACATCTTAGATCCTTTGTTTCTTCAGGTGTTTTCAGCAGTCTTCCTCATTGGGCAGTGAGGCAATGGAGAAGAGCCTAAATTATCTCACTCTCCAGCCTTAAATAAAATTTGCATAAGGCGGGAATCCTTTGTTTCCCAGTTTGACCCCCAACCCCTTTTAGTGAAAAAATACAAGCAGTCCAAGATGGTGTCCAGTTCCGGGTGACAGGATCACATGACCCTGCAGTGTCAAAGCAGCATCCCAGGAAATTTCCCAGGAAGGAGAGAGATTAGCATCTTCAAAGTCCTATTGTCCTTCCTAATGGCCCATCCAGGCTGATTGCCTACTGTCTGGTGGGTGTTTCCCAAGTGTAAACAGAGTTGTTATTGTTACATAGTCAATATTCCTAACTTCAGATACAGAAATGATACCTTCAGATACAGAAATAGGATAATCATATTCAGTAATTCATAACCTTTCCAATGATACCTCACATGGCCCATCTTACATAAAACACCTTAGTTATGCCACATTCATATCATAAGCATATGTTTATGAAGAATATGGGGTATAGGGTCCCAGTTGTCCTCCCAGTTTGACAGTGAACTATTGATAACTACTCTTTGAGTATGGTCTTTCAAACAGTTGTACACCTACATTACAGTCATTTCATCTAGACCACATTTCCCTAATTTACTTATGAGGATATTATATGAGAAGGTGTCAAAATGATTAATTTTTCTGACAGTAGCAGGTGATCAGCATGCTTGAAAATTGGGCCATTATTAGATAGGGGCCTAAATATGCATTTAGTTGGCTCGCTTCAGTTTGAAAATAATGGCCCTACTGTATTATTGTGGGATATGCCTTCCTTTGAAACATAGGGTAAATGTGAATACCAAACAATGGGAAATACCAAACTACTTAATAGACCAATGGTCTAATCTGGTGTCAAAACCCCTATGTAACTCCTAATGAATTTGGGGAGGCAGTGGGGGAAGAAGGGGCATTTTTGGTAGATGAACACGCAATGTCAGATTACCATTCTTCATTATGTACATTACAGTAGAGGCCTCAAATGATATTAGACACCCATAGTGCCAGGCACTGTTCAAACAGAGAGAAAGACCTAGTCTTTGTCTCAAAGATATCACATATATAACTAGGTAAGACAGATAGAAGGGAAGCACAAAGGTGAAGTGACTTGCTACAGGAGCTCAGGGGCAGAGCCAGGAACAGAACCAATGTCTTATAGCTCCCACAACAGCACCCTATCTATTGGGCCACTCCTGCTTCAGAGAATTCAAGATGAAGTAGAACTTCTCTCAGCGGTCTTATGGGTTCAGTTACTAACTAAGCCCGAGGCTACTATACATTTGTTACTTGATTGTAGGAATTCAGAAAACATTGAAAAAGGCAAAGGGATACAGCATGGCTATTAATAACGAGAACAGCAAATGGCTATTGTTTGCTTGTGAGTTTTTAGTGTTCCTCTTATGCGATGGCTTTTGGTTTTTAAATGAAAAAAAAGCAATTATTTGTAAAAGGATAATACGCTCATTTTAGCTGATATTCCTTTGTAATGTCTTACAAATATGGATAATTGATCTTGATGGCAATCATAATAATAAGAGAAGGCTATATTTCAAATGCATGGGAAGCTATAATATAGTAATTTTGAATTATTAGAACTGGTAATGAGATACTCAGCTTGTTATTAGAGGAAGTCTCCCGTCTCCACTTTGTCTGCCTGATCTTTATTCTGAATAAGCAAAAGTCACTCCACCCTGAGATGAACCTGAGGACCCTGAGCTTACTCAGTTGAAAGCCCAGAATTTCTAAAATGGTGCCCTGGGAAACAGCCAGGTATGTGCGTGTGGGGATCAGCAGAATCACAGCTCTGAGGTAAATGACAACAGTGAGCATGTGCAGTAAGGGGTGACAGAGAGGTCAGTTAACTGAGCAGCCAGCTGGTCAGCGCCCACTCATACCAATAACAACTTGTTTTAAAGGTCAGAGCTGTCAATCATAACTCTGAAGTAATGGTTGATGATACTGGGCATGTGTTAATGAGGTCATTGCTTCTAAGCACAGCAAGGTATCTCAGGAAAGAGCCACAATGCAGCTGAAAAAGGCAACTGGCAGTTGGTTGTTTCAGAGTTGAAGTCTGAGTCACAAAAAGAGCGCGTGCGAGAGAGAGAGAGAGAGAGAGAGATTCAATCGGGAAGAGACTGATGAATTGAAAGTCAGTGACGAAAGCCAAAGAAAAGCGACTTGAAAGAAATCAGAAAAGTTGCTGCAGAGAGAGAAAAACTGGAGCAGAGCAAAGCTGACTGACCAGGAGCTAAACAGCAACAGTGATTAAAGATTTTCAAAGCCGCAACTGTGATTTTAAAGGGATACCAATTGAATGTATAAAGCTTGCCAGTTTTTAATATAATTTTTAGTCTAGTATAGTTTAGCATAAGTATTTAATATGTGCACGCTTGAAGTGTGCGTATGCATTTTAATTGTATCTTACTTATGTAAAACTTAAAAGCAAACTTAAGATCTGCTGTCAGCGATTTGTTGCAAACTGGCCATTTGTATCACATCGCTTCGCTCAGAATCATTTGAGCTATATGCCATTGTAGTTTGAATGCTCTTTAGCTTATAATAAGGGATTTATGTCAGGAATTGTGTTTTGTTTAGGATTTTAGGATACTGTATTAGGGATTATTAGTTACAGTAATAAAAAGATACTTTGTTTTGGAAAAGAATACTGCCTGTGTCAATTACTTTATCGGAAGGTTATATCCATGTCCTTTAATGTTTTCTTAACAACTCTAGAAACTTATACTTCAGGAAGAATAGACGGGTGTGGGGAAAAATAGGCAGACTATTATAGCAGCATCCCAAAATCCATTTTTCGGAGTAACAAGCTGACAGAGTAAGAACGAATCAAAATCTTCACTCGGAAATCCACATGTTGAAGTAAAATTCTACTTATATAATACATTTTAAAAACCTGAACCCCAATGTTTTTGTGAATTCAATTTTTGTTATTTACTTTTATATTGAATTATTTTTCTTTTTCACATCTCTGAAATTCCTGCTCACAAATGGGACTGGATATTCAGGGACATGGATAGCCATGATATTCAGATTTACAGCAGATTTATGTCTGCATATTTGGGATGAGGTTCAGATAAGCACCTTGGGCCTACCTCACAGTCCCTACATAACTTTTTTAAGTCAATGGGAGTTCTTATTTAAGGATTTCAGGATTGATTTGCTTCTTACTGCATTCTTCAGAGTAATATGATGCAGCTGCACATTTTTATTTAGTCTTTTTCAAATTAGTGGCCAAATTCTGCACTCAGTGACCTACATGCATCCCACACCGCTGGCCCAGGATAGCTGGCTAGCTGGCTGACTATGGGTACATCTACACTACCGGGGGGAGTCGATTTAAGATACGCAAATTCAGCTACGTGAATAGCGTAGCTGAATTCGACGTATTGCAGCCGACTTACCCCATTGTGAGGACGGTGGCAAAATCGACTTCTGCGGCTTTTTGTCGGCGGCGCTTACTACCACCTCTGCTGGTGGAGTTAGAGCGCCGATTCGGGGATCGATTGTCGCGTCCCAACGGGACGCGATAAATCGATCCCCGAGAGGTCGATTTCTACCCGCTGATTCAGGCGGGTAGTATAGACCTAGCCTATGAAGAGCATTTTATGTTGCACCTACTTAAGGCCTGAGGCAGTGGCTGACATCCCCAGGAGCTCTGGATGATATTGTCTGAAGCACAATGCTTCTGAGAGCCAAAAGTGCACCAGTGCAGCTTCATAGCACACTAGGATAGGCCTGTGCCTAATATATATATAGAATCTGCCCCCCCCGATAAGCAGCTTTAAATTGTAGAAGAGAACAATGGATGCAACCCTGAGATAAGTACCCTTGTTTTTTCAAACTAAATGCTACAGAGGAGATGTTGACTGCAACTGAGGAATTATCATTATGATGTTTGGGAATATTTTCAATATAGCTCCAAGATTAATGTGACATTCACTGGAGCAGAGTTCCTGAGGCTCTGACTAATGGCATGGCTGAGTTAGCAGATATAGAGAACTGTTTGCGCAGAGTAAGAGGAGGAATAGAGCTAACAGAAATGAGCAGTATAGCTAAACTGATTAACCTCTTTTAGCTGCTCAGAACCTTAGCTGCACAAAACCAATCAGTGTAATTTATTGCTACATTCACCATTTGAGGATTTATCAGAAAATATCTTGCATTCACTTCACTATCAAATGTCAGCTTTCAGGGAAAGCCAGTTTTCTAGGGCAGCTGCTCAAATATCAAGGATTAGCCACTATTTTTACAGAAACTATTATAGTACTGAGAAATTGTTTACAATGGAAAGAAACCATTAAAAGAATCAGATTATGCTACAGCAAATGAATGGTTTCTAGGAGAGAAACAGTCAAATACTGTTTAATGATCAGTTAATATCTTATTATTTTCCAAAATGGCATATGTACATTGGTGTCTACGTAGAAGTGAGGCTGCGCCATTATTCAGTTGCTTTGATGCTTTCCCTTTTTTCATCTTGTTGGTGTTGGCCTTTTCTAACAAATTGAAATGGGCCTGGAGAGTTTGTACAGTAACTCCTAGCTTAACATTGTAGTTATGTTCCTGAAAAATGCGACTTTAAACGAAACATTGTTAAGCGAATCCAATTTCCCCATAAGAATTAATGTAAATAACGGGGGTTAGGTTCCAGGAAATTTTTTTTCACCAGACAAAAGACTATCTTTTTATTATGTCTATATATACACACACACACACAGTATAAGTTTTAAACAAACAATTTAATACTGGTACACAGCGATGATGATTGTGAAGCTTGGTTGAGGTGGTGAAGTCAGCGGGTGGGATATTTCCCAGGGAATGCCTTACTGCAAAATGATGAACTAGCAATTGGCTGAACCCTCAAGGGTTAACTCATTGTTGTTACTAGCCTCACACTCTACAAGGCAGCACAGATGGAGAGAGGGGAGACAGCATGGCAGAGAGAGAGAGAGAGACACACACACACCATGTGTGTGTGAGAGAGAGAGAGAGAGCTGCGCATTGCCCCTTTAAGTACGCTGACCCCACTCTAGGTACACTGCCTTTTTAAATAGATCAGCAAGCTGAGACAGCAGCTGTTGCCAGGACGCTCCCTCCGTCCCGAGCCCTGTCGTGTGTCCCCCCTGCTCTATGGAAGATGGGGTAAGTGGGGGCAGGAGCAGCGGGGAGGGGGAACACCCTGACATTAGCCACCCTCTTCTCCCCCCCTCTCCCGCAGAGCAAGCAGGAGGCTCCAGGGAGCAGCTCCAAGGCAGAGGGCAGGAGCAGCACATGGCAGTGGGGGGAGGGACAGCTGAACTGCTGGCAATTGATAGCCTGCTGGGCGGCTGCTGCTCAGGAACCTTAGAGGAGCGGGGAGCTGATAGGGGGAGCTGATAGGGGGAGCTAATAGGGGCACTGCTGGTCCAACTTGGTTCCAAGCCCCCACCAGCTAGGTGCAACGGGCTGCTCTTCCTGCAAGCAGTGGACAAGCAGGCAGCTGCCAAACGACATTATAAGGGAGCATTGCACAACTTTAAATGAGCATGATCCCTAATTGATCAGCAACGTAAGCACGAAACAATGTTAACCAGGACGACTTTAAGTGATCAGCAACGTAAGCACGAAACAATGTTAACCAGGACGACTTTAAGTGAGGAGTTACTGTATAATAAGTTAGGCCCCAGGCCTGCAACAGGATCCATACAGGCAGACTCCTAGCTTCAGTGGGCTAGGAATTGTTGCTTTGTACGTATTTATACAGGATCTGACTTAATGTCAAACATTGGCTCATACGACAAATCTCCCCACTTCACTATTTTGGGAGCCAGCTTTAGATATTCAGGATGTGCTTCTAGCTCGCAGGGTCATAAAGACACCCTTCCAAAACTGAACTAAGTGTAAATGGGTGCAGTGATGTCTTCCTGAACCTGCGGGGAGCTTAGGCTTGGTCTACACTAAACCCCCAAATCGAACTAAGGTACGCAACTTCAGCTACGTGAATAACGTAGCTGAAGTCGACATACCTTAGTTCGAACTTACCGCCGTCCAGACCCGGCAGGCAGGCTCCCCCGTCGACTCCGCGTACTCCTCGCGGCGAGCAGGATTACCGGAGTTGACGGGGAGCACTTCTGAGTTCGATTTATCGCGTCCAGACTAGACGCGATAAATCGAACCCAGAAGTTCGATTGCCTGCCGCCGAACCAGCGCGGTAAGTATAGACAAGCCCTTAGAGACATGTTAATACCCCTCCATAATTACTCTTATTGGAGTGTAACTCAAAAGCCTAACAACACTTTGATGCAAGTTATAGTTCATCACTGATCATTTCAGCAGATAGAATAGGGAAAGGGACGGCAGTGTAGCCCACCAATGGCTGGAAATTAGGAGTTGTTGCATGGGATGAAATGCAGAGGGAAGAACAGAAGAGAGACAGACAAGGATGTTGCAGAGAAACAGAGAAAGAAAGATGTGCAAGAAAGAGAAACATAGGTGGTCCAAAAGACACTGAATGAATCTGAGTGTGATAAGGCACTGAACAAGTAATCAATAGTGATAACTAACAGTTTGGTTACAAACAAGAAAGTAAAAGTCCTACCCTTGGTCTTTGTGCAAACATACCTTTACTATTATCAAGAAACCAATGATGGCTTGAAGGGAAGATGGAATCCTAAAATATATAAACACAGTCCATTGATCATAATTAGAAACTGAGTGACTTTGACACCCCTGGCGGGGCTCAATGAGGTCTGGATACCGATTCAGGCTTTGGGAGCTTCCAAAATACAAATATAATAATAATAAAGTGAAAGCTAGGAACTTTACACTTATGATACTCCATATTTCCACTTATGAAAGAGGCAAATGATGATTGTTTAGAAGGAACTGTTCCCCTTTTCAGAAACTGAGCCCCATCGATTCAGTGGTAAAAATCCCCAGGTTAAAAGGCCAAGTCCCACTGCCAACAATAGCAGGTAAGTAGCACACAATCTTACGTACATTTTGGAAGTTTCATTTACATTTCATATATGTATATACACTTATGTTATATACATATACACTCATATACACTTCCAATCCTTACTTTAGGTCAAATTTAATGGGAGTTTTGTCTGAGTAAAGACGAAGGGAATGGAAGATCAACCTCAAGGTTTGGCCTAGTATTTAATATATGAATCTGATCTCAAATGTCAGTAGGACTTGCAGGCTATATCATTGCTCTATTTCTTTTTCCTATTTAACCTAGAACATTGCACTCCAGATCTTACTACACTAAAATAAATGTCTTGCATTCACTTCAGGGGGTGGAGGACATAAGGAAACAGAACAAAGTATATTTGCCATCTTAGTCTGGTCCAGACATTCCTTCCACAATGAATCTAATGTGCTGTGCTTTGTCAAGGCACTGACAAAGAGACTTGAACCTTAAAGCGGTGGCAGTAGTTTAGCTAAATTATACTAAGCATATTGATTTATGCTTCTGTCTGAAATCCTTGAGACCTTCTGAACCTGCATTTGAAAGCTCGACTGGACAGAATGCATTAGATGCCAAAGAACAATCAAATATTGCACTTGCTCGGACGTCCAAGTGAATTACAAAATTAAAAAGATTGGTTTTAAAGGAACAAAACAATCCAAACTATAAATAGGCTGCATTTTCCAGATAGATCACATCAGTGGTTTTCAAACTTTTTTCCTGGGGACCCAGTTGAAGAAAATTGTTGATGCCCATGACCCAATGGAGCTGGGGATGAGGGGTGAGGGGTTTGGGGTGTAGGAGGGGCTCAGGGCTGAGGCATAGGGTTGGGGTGTGGGGGTGAGGGCTGGGGGGTAGGGGCAGAGGGGTTCAGGGTGTGGGAGGGGGTCAGGGCTCTGGCCTGGGACCATGGATGAAGGGTTCAGGAGGGACTCTGGGTTTGGGGGTGCTCAGGGCTGGGGCAGGGGGTTAGGGTGTGAGAGGGGGTCAGGGTTCTGGGCTGGGGGTGCAGGCTCTAGGGTTGGGCTGGGGATGAGGGGTTTGGGGTGCAGGAGGGCATTCTGGGTTGGGGGGGCTCAGGGCTGGGGCGTGGACTTACCTCCGTCGGCTCCCAGTTAGTAGTGCAGTCAGGTGCAGAGGCAGGCTTCCCGCCTGTCCTGTCCCCACAGACCGCGCTGCATCTGAAGCAGCCACCAGCAAGTCTGGCTCCTAGGCGGAGGCATGCAAGCGGCTCCGTGCGGATCTCGCCCGCAGGCACCTCCCACCAGAGTGCGGAGCTGGTGCTTGGGCTGGAGACAGCGCGCGGAGCCCCGGAGCCCCCCTGCCTAGAAGCTGGACCCACTGCTGTCCGCTTCCAGGGCACAGCGCGGTGTCATAGATTCATAGATTATAGGACTGGAAGGGACCTCGAGAGGTCATCGAGTCCAGTCCCCTGCCCGCATGGCAGGACCAAATACTGTCTAGACCATCCCTGATAGACATTTATCTAACCTACTCTTAAATATCTCCAGAGATGGAGATTCCACAACCTCCCTAGGCAATTTGTTCCAGTGTTTAACCACCCTGACAGTTAGGAACTTTTTCCTAATGTCCAACCTAGACCTCCCTTGCTGCAGTTTAAACCCATTGTTTCTGGTTCTATCCTTAGAGGCTAAGGTGAACAAGTTCTCTCCCTCCTCCTTATGACACCCTTTTAGATACCTGAAAACTGCTATCATGTCCCCTCTCAGTCTTCTCCTTTCCAAACTAAACAAACCCAATTCTTTCAGCCTTCCTTCATAGGTCATGTTCTCAAGACCTTTAATCATTCTTGTTGCTCTTCTTTGGACCCTTTCCAATTTCTCCACATCTTTTTTAAAATGCGGCGCCCAGAACTGGACACAATACTCCAGCTGAGGCCTAACCAGAGCAGAGTAGAGCGGAAGAATGACTTCTCGTGTCTTGCTCACAACACACCTGTTAATACATCCCAGAATCATGTTTGCTTTTTTTGCAACAGCATCACACTGTTGACTCATATTTAGCTTGTGGTCCACTATAACCCCTAGATCCCTTTCTGCCGTACTCCTTCCTAGACAGTCTTTTCCCATTCTGTCAAGTATCAGGGGGTAGCCGTGTTAGTCTGTATCTACAAAAACAACAAGGAGTCTGGTGGCACCTTAAAGACTAACAGATTTATTTGGGCATAAGCTTTCGTGAGTAAAAACCTCACTTCTTCGGATGCATAGAGTGAATGTGTGAAATTGATTTTTCCTTCCTAAGTGGAGCACTTTGCATTTGTCTTTGTTAAACTTCATCCTGTTTAAGTCAGACCATTTCTCCAATTTGTCCAGATCATTTTGAATTATGACCCTGTCCTCCAAAGTAGTTGCAATCCCTCCCAGTTTGGTATCATCCGCAAACTTAATAAGCGTACTTTCTATGCCAATATCTAAGTCGTTGATGAAGATATTGAACAGAGCTGGTCCCAAAACAGACCCCTGCGGTACCCCACTCGTTACGCCTTTCCAGCAGGATTGGGAACCATTAATAACAACTCTCTGAGTAAGGTTATCCAGCCAGTTATGCACCCACCTTATAGTAGCCCCATCTAAATTGTATTTGCCTAGTTTATCGATAAGAATATCATGCGAGACCGTATCAAATGCCTTACTAAAGTCTAGGTATACCACATCCACCGCTTCACCCTTATCCACAAGGCTCGTTATCCTATCAAAGAAAGCTATCAGATTGGTTTGACATGATTTGTTCTTCACAAATCCATGCTGGCTGTTCCCTATCACCTTACCACCTTCCAAGTGTTTGCAGATGATTTCCTTAATTACTTGCTCCATTGTCAGAACAGGTAGGCACTAGCCTGCCTTAGCCGGGCAGCACCACCAATGGGACTTTTAATGTCCCAGTCGGCGGTGCTCACCAGAGCAACCTAGTGCCTTACATGCCATGACCCAGTACTGGGTCGAGACCCAAACTTTGAAAAATGCTGCCTTACATGACATTTTGTACAAGATTTATTGCAATTTTGGTGACTATTAGTGTAACTAGCTATCTTACTTTTTGTACAGTATCACAATTATTTCAGATGATTAATATCAGATGTATATGTCTTACACATACATATATACATATACACAGATGATTACTGCCTAAACACTCTTTAGTTAGCAAAGAGTAGCTTCTACTGAAAATGTCAGCATTTATTCAGCTATTACGATGGAGTTCTCTCTCAGATACAAGAGAACAATATGGTATTTTAAATGTCACTGTGTAATAAGTGTAGGCCAGGGGTCGGCAACCTTTCAGAAGTGACATGCCGAGTCTTCATTTATTCACTCTAATTTTAAGGTTTCACGTGCCAGTAATACATTTTAACGTTTTTAGAAGGTCTCTTTCTAGAAGTCTACAATATATAACTAAACTATTGTTGTATGTAAAGTAAATAAGGTTTTTAAAATGTTAAAGAAGCTTCATTGAAAATTAAATTAAAATGCAGAGCTCCCCCAGACTTGTGGCCAGCACCCGGGCAGTGTGAGTGCCACTGAAAATCAGCTCGGGTGCCACCTTCGTCATGCGTGCCATAGGTTGCTTACCCCTGGTGTAGGCAAATATTGATTTTTAATTATGACCACTACAGGCATTATATTTTGTACATTGCAGTGTTCCGTATATAGATTTTTCAATTATTTATACATGTGGCATAGTTTTAATACATTTTAAAGACTTTTTATTCTAAGAACACTTTAGGCTACAGATTGGGTTTTCTGAAAAAATAAATTTTACAAAAATAAAGTGAACCAGTATGGTCTAGAATAAGAGCCTGGAAATATCAGTTTTGGCTTTCCCACTGACTCACTTTATAGCCTTAGACAAGTTACTCACCCTCTCCATATATCAATATGACCAACTGTATAATAAGCATAACGCTCACCTACCCCAGGGGCATGGGAATATGAGTGCATTTTGGTAAAATTGTTGAAGGGCCTGATCCAAAGTCACACTAAGGTAATGGGAGTATTTCCATTGATTTAAATGATCATTCAAATTAAGCTCGACGTGCTGAGCATTAAGTATTCATTACATAGTAAATAAATAAAAGGGAAAGATTTATTTGACTTTTACCATTCCCCCATAATGTCTGTACCCTAAACATTACAATATTGTGCTAATGCATGACAACCAGAAGGTGAAACAACCTAGAAACAAAAATGACTACTTTTCAATGTAGAAGCATATAGGAAGTAAATATGAAGCACAAAGAGAAAGTAAACAAACACACAAACAAGTTGCAAAAAGCACACTGAAATTTTTAAATCATTTTGTGTAATCAATGGTATTATTAATGGAGGTAAGTAATTTTATTTTCTAAAGGGAGAGTTCCAACCTGATAGTGTCTTTTTAAGTTCAATAATATTCAATAATATTTAATTCTTAAAAAAAAAAATTTCTCACCATTCACAGATGTTTATAACTACTGGCTTAAAGACTGCTGGTAAATGTAGACAAATAAGTAAACTAAATCCAGATATACTGAGCAAATTGCAATCAGAGCTTGCGATGCTTGATTACAGTCCAACCTCAATTATCCAAGAGTCTGGAGGGATGTTGAATAAGTTTAGATAATCAATGTTTTCGATAACAAGAGGGAATTATCAATGTGATTAATAAGATGTCTGGAGACATGACTTTGTTTTGGTTATAAGAGAATTTCAGATAACTGAGATTCAGACAATCACGGCTGAGAAATGCATGCCAGTTAATATTAAAAATACACATTTCTTCCATAATTCTTTATTAAACTGCATTACTTTAGTGGAAATGAGTAAGATCCTTGTGGGAGAAGGATTTAAACCCCAAAATGAAAGTTGATGGGCTGTAGGTTGGTAAAACAGACTCAAAAAAATGCCAGCAACAGTGAAGCACTGAGCAGATCTACAAAACAAAGTAGACTGGACTGGAGGACCCAATTGTCTTTTTGTCTTGATTATGTATTATCCAATTTCTGTAACTATTCAAGTGGTAATTACTTTGCCTGTCGTCAAGCTTTTAGAAAACAGAGCTCCTAAACATCTCCTGGTTCCAAAATAATAGTCTTTTCAGCTAATAAAACATTAAGTCTTTTGCTCCAGAAAGTTTTCCTTAAAGGCATCCTTTTTAAAGTTCCCAAAGAAATCCGAGTTTTCAAAATTACAATATTGATGCAGACAGTAAAGGCAAATTGCCCTGATTTGTAAACTGCCTGTTCAGCTATTGTTGATTCTGTGTACTGTGGAACTGTGATCAGTGATGACTCTTAACTGAAAAATGCCTTTGTGTAAAGATGTTTCCAGCAAGAAGAAATAATATCTTGTTAAGCTCTCAAACATTTCACCAGCTTTGGTAATGACTCACTGATGCATCTGGCATGAATTTAAGCACCTTTGAACCTTTTATGCACTGAGAATGTTGACATAGACTTAATTCTTTCTGGAGATGAAGACTTGAATACCATTCATTAGGGATCATGATGAGGAAGAGGAGATGCAGCTACCAGAAAATGTAAACAACACATGAAATTCATCAGGCATAATGCATGCAAATGCAGCATTTGTCATTGAAAACATAACATCTGAACAAATTTGCCGACATGAAACATTTTGTCAAAAAGGATGACGTTTGGAGAGACTGGATGGCTCAAGGAATTATATAGATGGTAGATATTATCACCTCTATGTCACCAATTCAAAACTATACCAAGTTGTGAGTAACTACATTTATTGCCATCTTATGGCTGTTTATTAGCCTACATTAAGTGCAGCTCCTGCTGCAATGGTTTTCAAAGTATGGGTCATGACCTGGTACTGGATCACGGAATATTAGCCACTGCGTCACTTGCAAATTTAAAATGTCATGATCTCTTGGAATGTCTTTCATTAGAGTTTTAAAATAACATAATATCATTTAAATATTCGATGTTTTATTTATTTCTGGTAAGACTATTCGTTTACAGAGAGTTGGCACTACACACTATATGTGTGCAGAACATAGCTGTTTTGAATGTAATCATCGAATGGGACTGCTGTGAAGATTTGAGTTGCAAGGCTTAATCAACAAACCTTTATCCTGAAAAAATGGATCGTTCCGTAATAAGAAAAGAAGTTCAGAAACAATCAAATCATCAAAAAGAACAGGAGTACTTGTGGCACCTTAGAGACTAACACATTTATTAGAGCATAAGCTTTCGTGGACTACAGCCCACTTCTTCGGATGCATCCGAAGAATTGGGCTGTAGTCCACGAAAGCTTATGCTCTAATAAATGTGTTAGTCTCTAAGGTGCCACAAGTACTCCTGTTCTTTTTGCGGATACAGACTAATACAGCTGCTACTCTGAAACCAATCAAATCATCTACATCTAAAATGAAAATACAAGTGTAAGTACATAATCTGCAACAGAAAGTTATAATATTACAGACAGACTTCTGCCATATCAACCTCATCTCAACCAGCTACCAAAAAGAAAACCAAATTATTGACGAGGCAGTTAGTGATGCTTTTTAAAAAAATATGATTTCATCAATTGTGCTAACGCAAGCCAATATCGAAATCCGCAGTGTGTTATTTGCAGTGAAGTGCTTGTAAACGAGAGTTTAAAACCGTCAAAGTTTAAAAAAAGACATCTAGAAACAAAACATGGGGATGCCGCTGATAAGCCTTTTTGAATATTTTCAAAGGAAGCAATGGAAATTAAATAAGAAATCTGCTGAAAAATTGAGAAGTATACTACTCAGTGATAACACAATGTTTCGGTGAATATGTGATATTGCAGAGCATTTGGAAGCCCAGCTTATTACATAGTTACAGTCAGCCAGGGATTTTGCTATCCAACTTGATGAGGGTATTGATATTTCAGACTGTGCAACACTGTTACTTTATGTAAGGTATGTATGGCAAGATTTGCTGTGTTGTCTGACTTTATCTGTGCTCCTGTTGTATTTTGTTGGTAATCAAAGCATTGCATGACTGCGTAGTTGGAAAATACAAATTAGACTGGGCTAATTGCAAAGGAATTACATGTGATGGTGCAGCATATGTGATGTGTAGAAATAGCAAAGTTGTGAAAAAAAATATCTGAGGCAGCTGGCAATGATGTTGTTTGGAATCACTGTTTCATTTGCCGTGAAGCTTTGGCACCCAAGGGTATTTCCCCTAATCTTATGGCAATACTGAAAGAGTAATGAAAATTGTTAATTTCATTAAAGGAAGTTCACTGAACAGCAGGCTTTTTGAAGGGGAGCATATTCATTTCACAATGAAGTATGGTGGCTGTCAAGGGGCAGGGTGTTTACAAGGATGTACAAACTCCAGAATAAGTTTCACATTTTTCTGGTAGAGAAAGTCTAATTTGGCAAATTTGTTTGAAGATGACGGTTAATAAAGTTGTCGTATCTAGCTGACATTTTCTCAATTTTAAACAAAATGAATTTGAAATTACAAGGATGAGACACTGATTTGTTTCGACACCGTGAACAGATACAAGCATTGCAAAAGTCATTAGCACTATGGCAAGCACAACTGAAAAGTAATCGTCTGAGCTACATGTTCCCAATACTGTTACAACACACTGAGGAGAACAGCATCAGTGAAGGAAAAATAGATGAAATGGAAAGTGTCATGTAGTTACATCTCGCTGCTCTGACAATTTTAGTCGCTACTTCCCTGCAGATGGGTTTTAAAATTTGAAGGAAAAGTGCTGGGTGAAAGATCCTTTAGCTTTTGAAAATCCTGAATCAATAATGGAGCTACACTTGATGCCTGAAGAAGAAAAAACGGCTGCAACTCACCTGTGATAGCACAATCAAAACACAGCGCAAGTCATTAAATTTGTCATCGTTTTGGATAAGTGTTTTCAAAGAATATCCACTGTTAAGTAAGATTAGTGTTCTGTTGTTGCTATGATTTACAACACCCTGCATGTCAAAGTCGAAAATCCCAATTCGCACATGGTTAAACACAGAAGAAACCAACTCAAAAAAGTGCTGCTCTCTGATGGCCCAGCTCTGACGGCAGTGTTGCCGTCAAAAGCAGAAGAGAGTGGCTGCTGGTGACGGCACTGCCTTCAGGGCTGGGCACCCAGCCAGCAGCCGCCATTCTCCGCTCAGCCTTCAGAGCCGGGCGGCCAGAGAGCGACAGCTGTTGGTCGGCTGCCTGGGGGCTGGGAAGGGCATAAACTACTGCAGACACAAAGAAGGGGGGCGCAATCAAATAAGTTTGAGAACCACTGCTGATAGATGAGTGCCCACATTAGAAACAATACCCTAGTTGACAGTGTCAGCAGAGAGACAAATGATTGAATGGACCTGGAAATGAAACACTTTGGCAAGGGTCTGTGTGACAAGACTGCACTTCCTATACTGTACATATACTATGGCTAAACAGTGAAATTAAGTTCCCAGCGTTATCAATATGAAACTTCTCATGAGCATTCAGCTAAATTAGCACTCAGGAATAATGATAATCAAAAATATTGCTACAGGTGACATTTTTCTTTCATCCCAAAACCCCTTAATCGCTGCAAAACCAAACAAGACTAAGATTTGTTATAAATAATTCTGTATACATTGATGGGATCTCTTCTCACAGAATAAAAATGCATTGGTCAATATGGAAAAGGTCTACGACAGGAAAAGAAGCTAAATGAACACCAAAAGTCAGAGATAGCTGATGCCTATTTTCCTCACATGTTGTTTGTTATATTATTTGTTATGTGAAAATACCATGCTTCTATAGATTCCAAGGTTGGAAGGAACCACTGTGATCATCTAGTCTGACCTCCTGTATATTGCAGGCCATAAAACTCCCCCAAAACAATTCCTTTTGAACTACATCATATGTTAACAAAAAAAAAGCCAATCCTGATTTAAATATTACCAATGATGGAGATTCCATCACCACCTTTGGTAAACTGTTCGAATGGTTATTTACCCTATTAAAAATTTACACCTTATTTCCAGTCTGAAATTGTCTAACTTCAACTTTTAAGCACTGGATCCTCTTATATCTTTCTCTACTAGATTGAAAAGCCCATTATTAAATATTTTTTCCAGTGTAGGTACTGACCAACTGTAATCAAGTCACCCTTAAAGCTTTTCTTTTTTAAGCTAAATAGATTGAGCTGCTTGAGTCTATCCCTAATAAGGCATATTTTCTAATCCTTTAATCATTCTTATGGCTCTCCTCTGAACTCTCTCCAATTAATCAAAATCCTTCCTGAATTGTCAACATCATATTCCAATAGCAGTTGCACCCAGTGCTAAATGCAGAAGTAAATAACTTTTCTACTCCTACTCAAGCTTTCCCTTTATGCACCCCAGGGTCATATTAGCACCAGAGCTCATGTTCAGTTGATTATCCACCATGACCTCTGAATCTTTTTCAGAGTTACTGTTTCCCAGGGTAGAGCGCCCCCATATGGCCTACATTCTTTGTTCCCAGATGTATACGTTTACATTTAGTGTATTAAAACACAAATTGTTTGCTTGCTTGCAGTTTGCCAAGCAATCCAAATTGCTCTAAATAATTGACTTGTCTTCATCCTATTTACCTCTCCCCCAATTTTTGTGTCATCTGCCAACTTCATAATTGATTATTTTTATGTTTTCTTCCAGGTCGTTGATGAAAATATTAAATAGTGTATGGTCAAGAACTGATGACTTCAGGACTCCACTGGATGACAATTCCCTGCTTACAGTTACATTTTGACACCTTATCAATTCACCAGTTTTTAATTCATTTAATGTGTGCCATGCTAATTTTAAATTGTTCTAGTATTTTAATCAAAATATCATGTAACACCAAGACAAATGCCTTAGAAAACTCTATGTATATTACATCAACATTATTATCTTTATCAACCAAACTTATATCATAAAAAGATATCAAGTTAGTTTCTGAGGATTCATTTTCCATAAACACATGTTGATTTTCATTAATTACACTGTCCTCCTTTAATTCTTTAATAATTTAGTCCCATATCAGCTACTTCATTATCTTATAATTACCTGGATCATCCCTTTTACCTTTTAAAAAAATTGGCATATTAGCTTTCTTCCAGTCTTCTGGAACTTTCTTAGCCCTCCAAAATTTATTGAAAATCAACATTAACAGTCCATTGAGCTCCTCACCCAGCTTTTTAAAAAACTCTTGTATGTAAGTTATCTGGACTTGCTGACTTAAAAATATCTAACTTTAGTAGCTTCAACATTCATCAGAGATACTAGTGGAATGGAAAGAGCATTATCACCATATGAGGAGACTAAATCATCTGTTTTTTCCACAAATACAGAAAAAAATATTTATTGAATGTTTCTGCCTTTTCTGCATTGTTATTGATATTTCTGGCATTTCTGTCCAGTAATGGACCAATAGCATTGTCGGGATTCTTTTTCTTCCTAAGATGATTTTTTTTTTAAACTCCTTCTTATTGTGTTTAACTCTGCTGGCCATAGATTTCACCTTGTGTCCCTTGGCTTCCCTTACGAATTTTCTACAATTCTTATTTCCTGAAATATGTTCATGATAGCAATTTCCCCTTTCTCCCATTTTTATTTAATGTTATTTTTACAGCTGCCCTTGCTCCCCCTGTAACCAGGGTCAGTATTTTAACTGGCATAGCCTTCTTTTTCAATTGTGGCTTTTGGGGTAGAAGTTGTTCTTAAATGATTCGGGTTCGGGACTATTTAGAAAAACTGGACGTGCACAAGTCCATGGGGCCGGATGCGCTGCATCCGAGGATGCTAAAGGAGTTGGCGGGTGAGATTGCAGAGCCATTAGCCATTATTTTTGAAAACTCATGGCGATCGGGGGAGGTCCCAGATGACTGGAAAAAGGCTAATGTAGTGCCCATCTTTAAAAAAGGGAAGAAGGAGGATCCGGGGAACTACAGGCCAGTCAGCCTCACCTCAGTCCCTGGAAAAATCATGGAGCAGGTCCTCAAGGAATCAATTATGAAACATTTAGAGGAAAGGAAAGTGATCAGGAACAGTCAGCATGGATTCACGAAGGGGAAGTCGTGCCTGACTAACCTAATTGCCTTCTATGATGAGATAACTGGCTCTGTGGATGAGGGGAAAGCAGTGGATGTGTTATTCCTTGACTTTAGCAAAGCTTTTGATATGGTCTCCCACAGTATTCTTGACGCCAAGTTAAAGAAGTTTGGGCTGGATGAATGGACTGTAAGGTGGATAGAAAGCTGGCTAGATCGTTGGGCTCAACGGGTAGTGATCAATGGCTCCATGTCTAGTTGGCAGCCGGTTTCAAGCGGAGTGCCCCAAGGGTCGGTCCTGGGGCCGGTTTTGTTTAATATCTTTATTAATGATCTGGAGGATGGTGTGGACTGCACTCTCAGCAAGTTTGCAGATGACACTAAACTAGGAGGCGTGGTAGATACACTTGAGGGTAGGGATCAGATACAGAGGGACCTAGACAAATTAGAGGATTGGGCCGAAAAAAAACCTAATGAGGTTCAACAAGGACAAGTGCAGAGTCCTGCATTTAGGACGGAAGAATCCCATGCACTGCTACAGACTAGGGACCGAATGGCTAGGTAGCAGTTCTGCAGAAAAGGACCTAGGGGTCACAGTGGACGAGAAGCTGGATATGAGTCAACAGTGTGCTCTTGTTGCCAAGAAGGCTAATGGCATTTTGGGCTGTATAAGTAGCGGCATTGCCAGCAGATCGAGGAACGTGATCGTTCTCCTTTATTCGACATTGGTGAGGCCTCATCTGGAATACTGTGTCCAGTTTTGGGCCCCACACTACAAGAAGGATGTGGAAAAATTGGAAAGAGTCCAGCGGAGGGCAACAAAAATGATTAGGGGGCTGGAGCACATGACTTATGAGGAGAGGCTGAGGGAACTGGGATTGTTTAGTCTCCAGAAGAGAAGAATGAGGGGGGATTTGATAGCAGCCTTCAACTACCTGAAGGGGGGTTCCAAAGAGGATGGAGCTCAGCTGTTCTCAGTGGTGGCAGATGACAGAACAAGGAGCAATGGTCTCAAGTTGCAGTGGGAGAGGTCCAGGTTGGATATCAGGAAAAACTATTTCACTAGGAGGGTGGTGAAACACTGGAATGCGTTACCTAGGGAGGTGGTGGAGTCTCCTTCCTTGGAGGTTTTTAAGGCCCGGCTTGACAAAGCCCTGGCTGGGATGATTTAGCTGGGAATTGGTCCTGCTTTGAGCAGGGGGTTGGACTAGATGACCTCTTGAGGTCCCTTCCAACTCTGATATTCTATGATTCTATGATTCCCAATTATCATTCACTTTTTTTGATTGAATTCTTCCTTCCAGCTGATTTCCCCCATATTTATTTTCAGCTTTGTGGAGCTGGCCCCATTAAAGCACAAGCATATATATTATAGTCTGGTCTTTATCTTGTTTGCACATTATAAATGTGATCGAGTCATGATCACTTGTACCTAAGCTACCATTAATGTTTAGTTCTGTGATTACTTCCTCTTTATAAGTTAGAATAATGTCCAACATAGAATTCCCCGTGTGTTGACTGTAACAAATGATTGTCTATTATGTTAAGAAATTCCAAAGTCAATGGGCCTGATTCTGATCTCATTTACATCAGGAGTAACTTCATCATGCCCATTACCTCCTCTCTTTAGTATCAATAGCTCTCTAAAGTCATCATTTTTACACTTCAGTACCTCACGTTTGGTACCTACACCCATATTTAGGCACGATAATAAAGTGGCCTGAAGGCCAGAGAATCAATTATAATTAAAGTCAATGAAAGCTCTAGCTACTCAGTACTTCTCAAAAAATCAAACCACTTTATTTATATGCTTTAAATAGAGTTTTATCTGCTGAACCTTATCTGTCTATCTTAGCAATAATGAGGTCCCTAGTGCACTTCATGGAGTCTCTGCCTCTTTTACAGTTTTGGATTATAGAATTTCTGTTTTGGATAGGATTTTAAGTGCTCTACAGATGGCCCCTGGGTTATGCAAACCCGACTTAGACAAATCCGCACTTACAGAAAAAGTTCCGTGAACTAGAAATAGGGTTTTTTTTTGCATGTAATGGTCAGGTATACGTTTCCGACTTGCGCAAAATTTGAGTTACGCAAGGTGTTCCAAAACACTTGCATAAGTCAGGGAGCATCTGTATTTTTAAAATTTTGCTTAGATTTTCATTATAATCAATATATACATTATATTGAATGGCTAAAAATACCCAAGTTATCAGAGTGACACTGAATTACTAAAATCACAAAGCTTTCCTTCCTCACAGTATTATAGCCAACAAAGAAAGCAGCAGCAAAAGTGACCAAGGAGGAAAATGCCAGTAACTGACACAGTACATTATTTTATAAGAGGGGGGAAAAAGATTTATATTACTGAAAAGACTTTCCACCAGTGAAAAAAATCAAATACACCCACTAATCTTTAAAGGCCTGCAATTTTGTTTCTTTCTTTCTTTCCCTTTGGCAAGGCAGCACATCTCTGAAGGAGGGAAAGTATAAAGTTCTAGTGACTCCAAAACTATTTTTTTAATGGAGTATGTAATGTCTCTCGCTCCAAGGGAATCTAGCAGTACTTAGGGATATGAATTTTTTGAATAAAGACTCATCTATCACAGACCCTGGGCCATAGAAGTACAACAATGCCTTTCTCTCTGATCATTGTTAGCATTCAAAAAGCCTTTACTATATAAAAAATGGCTAAAGCCATTAGCACTCTTCTGTTAGTTACAGTCCCAAAGCAATGGTCTTCCAAAGAATGGCAATGCTCTGACTACAGGAAAAATAATGCCAATGTCCCAAAGTACTTGGTACACTCTCTATTATTTATGAGATCACTCTTGCTGAGGAGAACGGTGGATAACTGAGTTGAAATGAAGAGAATGCGCTACATGTCAAAGTTAGGGAAAAGAAGGATCAGAAGCCAGTAGGTAATAGACTGAAAGGGAATGAAAGAGCCAGATGTAGCAGACTTCGAAGTTAGAATCACTGGGAACGTTCAAGGGCCTGATTCTCACTGACAAGGCCACTGTATACACCTTTGATGGCAAAAAGGGGCTTCCATGTAAATGAAAGTCAGAACCTAAGTTCTTAAGCAAAGGTAGCAGGAGATAAAGAGGTTGTGGATCATGGTAAATTTCTTAGAGAGGGATTTTAGGATTAGGGATTTTAGTAAAAGGAGGGCAGGAGCAAAGCAGGAATATGGAGGACAGACCCAGTTTAAGAATTGCTGGGCAGGCCACAAAACAAGTATTTTCCTTCACCGCTACCGAAACATAACCTACGCTTCCCACACACAACCAGTTAACATAATTTTAAAAGTGTTCAACTGGGCCTATACTAGGCATGGAGTGATGTTGTAAACTAGGTTCCCAAACTCAGTTTAA
Organism: Malaclemys terrapin pileata; assembly: GCF_027887155.1. NCBI lineage: Eukaryota > Metazoa > Chordata > Testudines > Emydidae > Malaclemys > Malaclemys terrapin. The sequence goes on along the minus strand of NC_071505.1, from coordinate 19,535,135 downwards.
AAAAGCATTATTCTTCCTAGTATAAACTGACCCAGAGAGTAGGGTGACACCAGACCTAAATTGGGTGGGACAGTCCCGAAATGCAGAGTTCAAGTCCCGGTCCCAGAATGAATGACTCCAGGACAGCATTTATCCCAGATTCCCTGTGGCTCCTCTCTGTGCCTGATCGAGGCTCAGGAGTGGTGCCAGCCTATTCCTAGTGTGGGGGGGCAAGATGGGCCTTAGCTCCCCTTCCCATGAAGTCCTGCCCCTGCTCCTTCTCTTCCCTCCCAAGAGCCCCTGGGACTCCCCACAGTGGTCCAGGCTCCCTGACTGGCTCTACCATGGCCTGGCTCTGACTTCCAGCCTGGCCAGGGGACGGAGCCTCAGGGGAAAAGGAGGGGCAGGGCTCCTGCATGTGTCTCGCTTCTGCCTTTTGAAAAGGTGGCCATCCTACCAGAGAGCTTAATCCATTTGCGCAAGATAAGAGAAAACTAGTCTCAGAAGCAAGATTAGAGCTCAATGGCTCCTGGTCCAATAATTAGTAGTCTCTACACCATGCACTCTCCTAATTATTTGAATATTTGGCATCACTGATTTTTGCTTTAATCAGACTCTAGTTACAAAACCAACCATTACAACCAGCTGTCAAATAAAATCTGAAAGACAAGACATTTAGATGCTGAATAAACAGAACAGTCTCTATGTAAACAGCCTTTTCATTCACCTAGGTAGAAATATAGACTGATACACTAGACATGGAGGTTTCAAAACAATGGAATACCATATAAACTAAATCCATCCCATTAATAGAACCCGTTGGACTTGTAAATCTCATTCTTCTTGAACAGCAATAGCATAGTTTCTTCCAGGAAAGAAGATCAGTTTCAGTGCAATGAGCCGACATGCCTCTAGTCATATTGGACCAAATACTACAGTCATCATTCAGGAGCTAAGCATGCCTGGCCAGCAGTGCTGGGTTTGCCAACTTACACCCAAACACTTTGACACTCCTGCTATAGATCAGTATGTAAAATATATTTCATTATAATGTGCAGTAACATCAAGTTATAGTTAGGGAGGAAGGATGGTCTAGTGGTTAGGGTACTAGTTTGAGATGCTTAAGATCTAAGTTCAATTTCCTACTCTGCTGTGACCTTGGACAAGTCACTTCACCATGCTGTTGTTCCCCATCTGTAAAATGGGGATAATAGCACTGCCCTACCTCACAGGTACATTGTGAACATTGGTACATTAAAGATTTTGAGCACTGACACTGGCTTCCTCTTCTAGAGGAGCCCCTCCCTTACTCTCCTTGTGTATAAAAATAGCCATAATGGATGTTATTTCAGCTTACACAGAGTAGGATACAGCAGGAGAAGATATTACTTTGTGTGTCTTAGAAAAAAATCTATCAAAAAGGTCTATCGTATTGTTTGAGAAATAGTAAGTGGACATGTAACTAGACTGCATTACACTGCATAAGGACTGAGTGATGAGTGAACACTAACATTCTCATCTCATTATTTAATTCTGTTAGGTGGCTTTTGTTTTTCTATTTAATAGAATTAAATAACTATCCTGTTGAGTCTGTTTTCTAGAGTCTGCTCTAAACCAAGTTTAAGTGTCTGGCCTGTGTGCTGCTATCCAGTCCCTCTGTCACACATCCTCAGAAGTTTTGAGAGAGTCTGGCAACACGTGAGAGCAGTATAAATTAATCCAAGATGTATTCAGTTCTTCCACTCAGATGGCAATATGAACCCTGGGCAAACAGATGGCTGAGGATTTCTCTGAGAGATTAAATGCTCCAATCTGAATTGTTTCTAAAGCTGTAATTTAACATGCTACTTAGAGCCAGTTTTTGTAAACACTGAAGTGTAAGGGGACAGAAGCCAAATCATTGTGCTGTTGTATTAAAGCCCAATTCATTAATATTTAAAATGCAAACTATTTACCCTGAAAATGGTTTTAAATTTAGTTAGTTATTACACTGGCTAGCTACTAAGTTTCCTGAGAGGTGTACTGCCTGCTTCTTGGCAGCTATCAAACGGAAATGGCTCAATTTGGTGATGTAGTTTCTTTTAAAATTAGGTACGTACCAAACATACAAATGCAAATATAAAATATTTATTCTCCATAGCAGGTGAGTAGTGAGGTACCTAACTCCCATGAACAGTAACATGGGCATTTTCCACACATTATGGGACAATAGACCTAAATTGAGATGGCTACCTGAAACTGAATATATTTGTCTATCTCTGGATCTTGTCATCTCTCAGGGTTTCAGGTATTTAGTAAGGTGGGCTGTGGGACAAAAATGTGATTTACTGCCTTAGTTATTTATGACCTCCATTACTGAGTGTCTCATAATCATAGGCACCGACGCCATGGGTGCTCTAGGGCTGAAGCACCAATGGAAAAAAATTAGTGGGTGCTTAGCACCCATGGGTAGCCAGCTCCCTCCCATCCCCTCCAGCACCTCCCATCCACCGGCTCAACTCCTTCCTCCACCCCTCCCCCAGCGCTTCTTGCATGTTGCAAAACAGCTGATGCAGGAGATGCTAGGGGGGAGGAAGAGGAGCAGGGAAGGAGTGCAAAGAGGTGGGGGCTTGGGAGAAGGGGTGGGGTGGAGGCAGGGCCTGGGACGGAACAGGGGTTTGTAATCGTCTCATTCAAAAACAGCTAATCAAATTTGCCAAACAAATTGACCTTCAATTGTGGAAAATTTTTAGCCTTATAGGAAACATTTCAGAAAGCTATTATAGACTTTAACAGGTTTACCACACTGAAGCAGCTGCCACTATTATATCACTACCACCCCAGCTATAATACATGCAACAAATAGGCTCAAACAGCATGGAAACAATGAAGAAATGTGTCTTATTAAAATGAACGGGAGAACGAATGGCGTTACCAACTTTAAATTATATTTAATACGTATATTGTGGCAGCACCTATAGGCCTGGGGCAGACTGACAAGGGTATTTAGGCACCTAAAGCTGCAGATAGGCACCTATTGGATTTACAAAAATAAATTGCTTACATGCCCAAATATCTTTGTAAATCTGACTCTTAAACTAGATCAGGACCCCACTGAACAGTGCCTAACACAAGTATATGGTAAATGGCAGTCTCTGCCCCAAGGAGCTTACAATTTCACAGGCGGATGAAACAACAAGAAGGCAGGAGGAAGAGGAAGTAGCAATAACAGGATGTTTATGTATAAACCAGCTCCGTGTGCAATTTGTGGACATAGTAAGTCAATAGGTAGCAGCAATCACGCGTTTCTACCTGTCTATCAGCTCTTATCAGATATCACTTTTCTGTAGTGATCACTGTAGAAGTAGGTTTTAAAGAGGGTTTTGAAGGTGGGTAATGTGATGGCTTTGCACATTTTGACAAGTAGGCTTTCCTATGGGCATGGGGTAGGATGGTAGAAGACACAACAATATGCATGGAAGAAACAGACGACTGAGCCTGGTATCACTGACACAGTGAGGTCAGGAAGCTGACCTTGCAATAAGATAATATGATGGCTAGGCAGAATGAACTAAATCGTGAAGGCCTTTGAAAGTGATCACAGTACATTTCTGATTGCTGAGGTAGACAAGAGGGAGCCAAAAGTAGAACTCAAAGACGGGGGTGATGGGCTAAAAAAAAAAAATTTAATTGATGTTTTAAACCTGTTTGCACAGTCCGAGTAATTCACTAATCTGCAAATTGATTTTGTTATTTGGTTTTCAAAATATTTCAGTACTGTTTTACTTAAGGAACATAAATCACTGCTGCCAGCATCCCACATTTCATTAGCAACCCTACAACAACAAAGCATTGGTGCAGAGTGCTTACACAATAACCTATTGGTTGTGTTATGTGTACTATCAATTTTAAATCAGTACTCTCAGCAGTTGAGTTGGTGTGGATCCTCCTTTAGGTCCCTAAATAGCGTAGGATTATGCTGCTGAAAGCTATGAGTTTCATTCCTTAGGGGTAGTTGATATTTCTGTATTGTGACAAAGTTCCTCCTCTATCTTGGTGGGTCCTGCGGATTTTCTTGCCTCAGAGATTCACCATGTGGGTTGGGGAACAGCCCAGAGATCTTCCCCTCTGGAAGAACCCACAGTCCAGGTCAATTGGGAGGTTTGGGGGGAACCCAGGCCCGCCCTCTACTCCGGGTTCCAGCCCAAGGCCCTGTGGACTGCAGCTGTCTATAGTGCCTCCTGTAACAGCTGCATGACAGCTAAAACTCCCTGGGCTACTTCCCCATGGCCTCCTCCAAACACCTTCCTTATTCTCACCACAGGACTTTCCTCCTGGTGTCTGATAACGCTTGTGCTCCTCAGTCCTCCAGCAGCACACCCTCACCCTCACCCTCACTCTCAGCTCCTTGCGCCTCTTGCTCCCAGCTCCTCACACTCACACCACAAACTGAAGTGAGCTCCTTTTAAAACGCAGGTGCCCTGATTAGCCTGCCTTAATGGATTCTAGCAGCAGCTTCTTAATTGGCTCCAGGTGTCCTAATTAGCCTGCCTGCCTTAACTGGTTCTAGCAGGTTCCTGATTACTCTAGTGCAGCCCCTGCTCTGGTCACTCAGGGAACAGAAAACTACTCATCCAGTGACCAGTTTATTTGCCCTCTACCAGACTCCTGTACCCCACTGGTCTGGGTCTGTCACAGTATGTATATGGCCACTTACTATTGTACTAGTTACAACTGAAGGGCATAATGGAATTAGATAGGAAAGGCTCAGGTGTTGCAACCCTCTCCTAGCTTTTCACTACAATCTTGGTGGGATTTTCAAAAGCATTGGCCTTACTCTCCCCCCATAAAAGTCAACAGGAGTTTTTCCATCTATTTTAATGAAATAAGAGATGGGTTAAGACTGAAAGCTTCTGAAAATCTCACCATTTATAAAGACCCTTCCTTGTAATATCTTATATTTTATTTTAAATATATCCTATTTCATTTTTAAATAAATGTATTTGTTTCCATGAGCACAAGTTGTGTTGTATATACTCACTATGTCATCCTGTTTATCTAATGTATGCATTTGGCCTGAAGCTTTGGAAAAGTTGTAGATTTTAAGGTCAGAAAGAACCATTGTAATAATCTAGTCCAGTGGTTTTCAAACTTTTTTTCTGGCAACCCAGTTGAAGAAAATTGTTGATGCCTGTGACCCAACGGAGCTGGGAATGAGGGGTTTGGAGTGTGGTAGGGGCTCAGGGCTGGGGCAGGGGGTTGAGGTACGGGAGTGAGGGCTGCGGGGTGGGGCCAGGAATGAGGGGTTCAGGATGTGGGAGGGGGCTCTGGGATGGGGCAGGGGGTTGGGGTGCAGGAGGCAGTCAGGGCTCTGGGCTGGGACCGGGGATGAGGGGTTTGGGGTGCAGGAAGGAGCTCTGGGTTTGAGGGAGGCTCAGGGCGGGGGCAAGGGATTGGGGTGCGGGGTTGGTGCGCAGGCTTCCCGCCTGTCCTGGCACCACGGACCGCGCTGCACCCTGGAAGCAGCCAGCAGCAGGTCCAGCTCCTAGATGAAGGCATGCAAGCAGTTCTGCATGGCTCTTGCCCAGAGGCACAGCCCAAATCTGGAGTGCGGAGCCTGTGCTTGGAGTGGGGGCAGTGCGCGGAGCCCTGTGGCATCCTCGCCTAGGAGCTGGACCTGCTGCTGGCCGCTTCTGGGGCACAGCAGAGTGTCAGAACAGGTAGGAACTAGCCTGCCTTAGCCGGGCAGCACCACCGACAGGACTTGTAACGGCCCAGTCGGCGGTGCTGACCAGAGCCGCCACGACCCAGTGCGTTACGTGACCCAGTACTGGGTCGCGATTCACAGTTTGAAAACCATTGATCTAGTCTGAACTCCTGCATAACAGAGGCCACAGAATTTCACTCAGTGATTCCTGTATCTACCTCAACAATGTCTGGCTGCACTAGAGCATATCTTTCAGAAAGATATCCAGCCTTGATTTAAAGACTACATAGAGTGGAGGGGAGTATTTGCCACATACCTAGGTAACCTGTTCCAATGGTTAATTACCCTTGCTCTGAAAAATTAAACCATGTTTAAAGGCAAACAGTAGAGGACTGGATGGCTCAGGGAATTGGAAATAGCCTTTCAGTGTTAGGCTGCTAGTTCAAATCTAGCTTAGGCTGGTGGTGACAGCAAGTGGTTCAACATCTAATTGCTGTACAAGGGCCTAAGTGAAATGAATGGGTGTCTTTAACTTATTACCTCACAGAGGGCTACATCATAAAAAAGCTGTCATGACTGGTACCTTTCTTGTTAGCCTCGGAAGAGAAGCTCAGAACTAAATGAGCGATGGAGAATGAACTACCTTCAAAATGGTATCTCCAGTTCAGGGATGATGTACATTGGGTGGGTGTGGTAGGGAAGGTTGCATTCCTATTGCCCAAAATACACCTGCTCTCCCCATAGATCAGTTTGAACTTCGTTTCCTTTTGAGCTGAATTTAACCAACTTCCCTATTCTTTAACACAGTGTTTCCCAAACTTGGGACGCCGCTTGTGTAGGGAAAGCCCCTGGCGGGCCAGGCCAGTTTGTGTACCTGCCACATCCGCAGGTCCGGCCGATCGCGGCTCCCACTGGCCACGCTGTTCACTGCTCCAGTCCAATGGGAGCTGCTGGAAGCGGCGGCCAGTACTCCCCTCGGCCCGCTCCATTTCCAGCAGCTCCCATTGGCCTGCAGCTGCAAACCGCGGCCAGTGGGAGCTGCAATCGGCCAGACCTGCGGACGGGGCAGGGCTTTCCCTACACAAGCGGCTTCCCAAGTTTGGGAAACACTGCGTTAACAGATTCATTTATGTCAAAACCCAGTTTTTATAGTTAGATCTAAAAGGAAATCTCCAAAGGTTTATTAATTATAATTAGTATATTTCACTGATTTAATGCCCTTAAGAGCTTGTATAGAACTATATATCAATGTAGAAAAAAAAAACCTGGGGATTATAATAGTTCATGAGCAGAAGAAGTCAAGTAATAAAACACTCTCGTTTCCATGAACCCCCCCCAGATATTCTGAACTATTCTGAGAGGGGACAGGGTAAATCAGAGCCACACAACTTAAAGTCTAAGGCTACAGCAATTGGCGTGAGTGTGCATTACCGCAAAGCAGGCAAATAGACAAGGGCCGTGCACATCAACAAAGTGTCATGCACATCAACAGAGCTATATAAACATATTATATAAATATAATGAAGACAAAATGGAAATATTTTCCAAATTAAAAAAATATACATGAGTATAAAACTCACATCATTATGGGTCAAATCCTGAACAGCCATCTGCTTCAATCCTTCCTTTGGAATTACTCTAAATTTACACAAATTATAAGAGAACAGAAGTTGGCCCTTTTAGTGTAAATTACATCAATAATACATTTGGCTGGGAAAGTAAAATAGTAAAAAGAACATTAGTCCTTAGACACAAGCATTGTCAGTTACGCTTTATAATACAGTGTCTTTCATTGAATTGTGGTTACATTCCCATTATAATGTAACTGCATTGTGGTTATGCTTTTTAAACTAGTGATCACTTACTCATAGCTGGAAGGTTTGGAGAAGAAGCTTTGTTCACGTAGACACTTGTCTGGGAATCTGGAGATCTGAGTTCTGTTTTCAGCTTCCCATTTCTTTACATATTTCCCCTCCCTGCCACCTTTGTCTTGTCGATTTACACTATAAATAGGGGCAGGGAGTCACTGTATGTTTGTCTAGTATAATGGAGCTCCAATTTCTGTTGAGGGCTAAAAACCCAACCGTAATACAAGTTGTAAATACTAACGCTAAGTTAAATGGCGTCAGAGAACAACTTTTTGCCCTCCTTTAAGCTTCATACCCAACACAGAAATGTTTACAATTCAACTATTAGGCTAATTAGGAAAAGGCTAAGACATGACATGTGTTTCACTTAGCAAGGGACATAAAAGGTAGTAAGAACAGGTTCTTTAAACACACTGGGAGGAAGAGAAAGATAAAGGAAACTTTAGGTCCTCTATTTAGCAGGGAAGGAGTGCTAATAACTGACAACGTCAAGAAGACTGAGGTGTTTACACCTATTTTCTTCAGCCATCACTAAAAAGGTTAATGGTGACCAGGTACTCAAAACAATTAATATTAACAAGGTGGAGTTAAAGAATATTTAGATATGTTGATGAAATTCATCCTAGGGTACTTAAGGAACTAGCTGAAGCAATCTCAGAACTGTTAGCAATTATCTTCCAGAACTCATGGAGTCAGGGATGGGGGGGAGGTCCCAGAGGAGCGGAGAAGGGCAAACCCAGTAGCTATCTTTAAAAAGGGAACAAAGAGAACTCAGGACCCAGACCAGTCAGCCTAGCTTCAATATCTGGAAAGATACAAATTATTAAACAATCATTTTGTCAGTATCTACAGGATAATAGGGTTATAAGGAATAGACAATATGGATTTGTCAAAAAATGAGTCATGCCACACCAATCTAATTTTCTTCTTTGACAGGGTTACTGGTTTAATAGATGGGGGTAAAGCAAGAGACATGATATATCTTGATTTTTAGTAAGGCTTTTGATTTAGTTCCACGATACTCTCATAAGCAAGATAGGGAAATGTGGTCTAGATGAAATTACTGTAGGGTTGGTGCTAAACTGGTTGAAGGACCACACTCAAAGAGTAGCTATTAATGGTTAACTGGCTCCCGCTTCCAGTAGCTCCCATTGGCCTGGAGCAGCGAACAGCGGCCACTGGGAGCCGCGATCAGCCGAACCTGCAGACGCGGCAGGTACACAAACCAGCCCAGCCTGCCAGGGGCTTTCCCTGCACAAGCGGCGGAACAAGTTTGGGAACCACTGTAATAGGGTCAACATGTTTTTTGTAAAGGAAAATTATGCCTCACCAATCTACTATAATTCTTTGAGAGGGGTCAAAAAGGATGTGGACAATGGAGAATCCAGTGGATATAGTGTACTTAGATTTTCAGAAAGCCTTTGACAAGGTCCCTCACCAAAGGCTCTTAAGCAAAGTAAGCTGTCATGGGATAAGCGGGAAGGTTCTCTCATGGATTGGTAACTGGTTAAAAGATAGGAAATAAAGGGTAGGAATAAATGGTCAGTTTTCAGAATGGAGAGAGGTAAATAGTGGTGTCCCCCAGGTGTCTGTACTGGGACCAGTCCTATTCAACATATTCATAAATGATCTGGAAAAATTGCAAATGATACAAAACTACTCGAGATACTTAAGTCCCAGGCAGACTTCGAAGCGCTATAAGAGGATCTCCAAAACTGGGTGACTGGGCAACAAAATGGCAGATGAAATTCAATGTTGATAAATGCAAAGTAATGCACATTGGAAAACGTAATCCCAACTATACATATAAAATGATGGGGTGTAAATTAGCTGTTACCACTCAAGAAAGAGATCTTGGAGTTATGGTGGATAGTTCTCTGAAAACATCCACTCAGTGTGCAGCAGCAGTCAAAAAAGTGAACAGAATGTTGGGAATCATTAAGAAAGGGATAGATAATAAGATAGAAAATATCATATTGCCTCTATATAAATCCAGGGTACACTCACATCTTGAATACTGCGTGCAGATGTGGTTGCCCCATCTCAAAAAAGATATATTGGAATTGGAAAAGGTTCAGAAAAGGGCAATCAGCATGATGTTAGCTCCAAGATTATTCTTTAGTCAAGCTGGTTTGTATGGAAGGCTACTGTTGCTCTGTGTGTGCTATTAACAAGAATAGGGAAAGAAGTCAAAGCAAAATCAAGGTGATGATTGAGGAGGAACATGCCCTTAAGCAATGACATGAGTCTCCCCATTCTGGGTTGACATAGCCAAATGTGTGTAAGTGAGTTACATGGCCCCATTATCTCAGTATCTGAACACCTCAGTCTCACATTTCTCCTCACAACACTCTAATGAATAGGGAAGTACTATTTATTCCCATTTTATAGATGGGAAACTGAGGCAGAAAGACTAGGTGACTTGCTCAAGCCCCCCCCCCCCAAGAAGTCTGTGGCAGAATAGGGAATTGAAACTGGGTGTTCAATTCCAAAGGTAGTACTCAAACCACTGGACCATCCTTGCTCATCTGCACATTGATTCTTGTTTTCAGTAATCTGGGAGCCTTGGGGTGCAGCAAGAACATTAGTACTTAAGGCAGTGGTTCTCAACCTATTTACCACTGTAGGCTGCATATGCAGCTCTCTCTGTGTTATGTGGCCAACATCCACACTATATACTACCTGTATGGCCCTGAGGATATCAGCAGCTGTGTGCTGATTGGGTCACAAGCTGCCCCGTGGGCCATAGATTGAGAACCACTGACTTAAGGCAAAAAAGAACCATCCCCCAGACAGATAGGAGGAGCTGTTTGTGAGGGTTCTCAGAGTACCCGGCACTGAAAGTCACCTTGTTAACCCTCGGCCTCCAGCATGCGGGAGACTTCCTTGTCTTAACTGAGTGTCAGCTCCCTGACACCACCAGCTTGTTATCCACCCCAGCAGTCTCCCTTGGGCTATGCCAGCCCTCACTTTGACTCGCAGTTTAACAATTGGTGCACTCCAGTCCCCAAGACTCTTTGAAGAGTTCCCCTGTAGAACAGACCCTTATCCACTGAACACTCAGAGAAAACCTGGTCTGCTGTCCCCAAGGGAACTGAATACACACCAACTTGTATGATTCAGCTCAGGCTCAGCATTTTAGTTAATATCACAGCATATTTATAGTGAAAACATGGATAAATTTATTACCAAATATTCAAGTGATAGTGAGTAAGCATATTGGAAACAAATGGTGACATATTAAACACATTCATAACATGTTGTCTAGAGACTAAAGTTAACTGACAGTTTAACCTCCTGTCTAAAGAAGTTTATATTGCTCCCAAAATCCGCTGCAGCTTTTCAACCACGGTCGGCTGAGATCCTGTTTTCATGAATTTAAACACACTTCCCATTTACATCCTGGGGAGCATGGGGGAGGTGTCTCCTTTGCCTTCTACTTATGTCCTGAAAGTTCATTGTCTATACTCAGAGGCACAATAACCCCAAGTGGATTGTTCCTATGTGCTGCTGACCTGTTGACTTTGCATTTCTTCACTGACTTTGTAGGCAAATGGGTATCCATTGTGTTAGCTTACAGTGCTGAACTGACATCCCAACAGAGAGACAGGTCAATCAACATCTTTTGTGTGACAGAAAACCTGTTTCTTCACCTCTATTGGTGACTCATACTTTGATACAGAATTTAAGAACATAGTTTCAGTATATATACACACACACACACACACAATTCCTTCCAGCGGTGGTTTTCAACCTGTAGTCCGCAGACCATATCTAAGGGGTCTGGGAAAGGTTGTCATTACCATCAGGGCCGACGAGAGGGGGGGAAGCCGCTCCTCCCCCCCCTCGTCGGCCCTGTTTAGCCAGTCCGCCCTTGCTGCGGGGCCCGACAAAATTCCGGGCCCGACTTCCCCAGCTTCTGACCCCTCCCCCCCCCCCGTCAGCCCTATTTAGCCAGTCCGCCCTTGCTGGGTGGCCCGAAAAAATTTTTTCACCAGGGCCCGAACCCACTCTTGGCGGCCCTGGTTACCATAGAACAGTGGTTTTCAACCTGTGGTCCATTGACCCCTGGGGATACACAGACTCTCTAAGATTTCCAAAGAGGTCCGCACCTCCATTCAAAAGTTTGTAGGGGTCCGCAAATGAAAAGTTGAAAACCACAGCCTTACACATATGTTTTACAATGATATTTATGACCAGTGTGACCCCGGCTTTCAGTTAAAACCTCAAATGACTTTCTTTGGTGAACCAGAATGCACGTATCAGAATCAGGATGTTCTTGTAACCCCGTTGCCAGTTGGCATATGGGGTTTTTGGGTCACACTGCACTCAGATTAAGTCTCCTTACATAGCTAGCCAAATCCTCCCAACTCAGAGCTGATTTGTATTATCAAAAAAAGAAGAACAGGAGTACTTGTGGCACCTTAGAGACTAACAAATTTATTAGAGCATAAGCTTTCGTGGACTACAGCCCACTTCTTCGGATGCATATAGAATGGAACATATAATGAGGAGATATATATACACACATACAGAGAGCATAAACAGGTGGGAGTTGTCTTACCAACTCTGAGAGGCCAATTAATTAAGAGAAAAAAAACTTTTGAAGTGATAATCAAGCTAGCCGAATACAGACAGTGTGATAAGAAGTGTGAGAGTACTTACAAGGGGAGATAGAGTCAACGTTTGTAATGGCTCAGCCATTCCCAGTCCTTATTCAAACCGGAGTTGATTGTGTCTAGTTTGCATATCAATTCTAGCTCTGCAGTCTCTCTTTGGAGTCTGTTTTTGAAGTTTTTCTGTTGTAATATAGCCACCCGCAGGTCTGTCACTGAATGACCAGACAGGTTAAAGTGTTCTCCCACTGGTTTTTGAGTATTTTGATTAGGGTTAGGGTTAGGGTTAGGGTTAGGGTTTGTATTATGTGTAGGGCTACATTTATGTCATAGAGGTCATGAAAGTCATGGAATCTGTGACTTCCAGAGACCTGCATGACATTCTCTGCTTCAGCCCCAGGGGCTGCAGGACTCTGGAGCTGACAGCCAGTGGGGCCCTGGCAGGGTTCCAGCGACAGGCGACAGCAGCGACAAGTGACAGGGGGCCCCCTGCAAAGTTCCAGCCACAGGTGACAGACTCCTAAGGGGGCCTTTCTCAGGGTTCCAGTGACAGGCGACAGCCTCACGCTGGGGGTGGGGAACACGTCGGGCAAGCGGCTGGGGTGTCCCATTTTCTCTTCAGGAAATATGGTCACCCTGCAGCTCCCACCATGGAGCCGCAACAGCAAAAGTCCCAGACAGGTCACGGCTTCCGTGAATTTTTGTTTATTGCCCGTGACCTGTCCATGACTTTTACTAAAAATAACCATGACAAAATCTTAGCCTTAATTATGCGTAGCACACTGTGCTTGAAGTTGATAGATTGTATATAATTTACAGCTATTGTGTGCTGATTTTATGGCATGACACTCTGGGTACATTGGTTTAATTGTAAAACTGCTTTATTGTGTTAATGTATGTTACATTTTGGATTGCACAAAATGGAGAATTGATGGTAACCTGTTTCATCAATGGCTGCTGTGTCATTGCAATGTACATTCCCTACTTGTGATTAACTAGGGATTTAATCACTAAACAAAGTAGAGGATTCTGTAATGCCTTTGAATGGTAGCCATGCTTGGATATGTGGCTGACTGCAAAAATACCAGACTTTCGTAAGACATTGCTAAGAAGAAAATGCTGCTAATTTTTCATTCTGAAGTGGTTTTTTTTAATTGAAGTTATCCAGACAGTAGGCTTCAGGAGAAGGAATTGCAGGGACACCCCCCTGCAAGAGTTACACTGTGTGCCTATGGCATTCCTCATGCCTAACCAGCCCTGCAGTTTCAACAGGATACAGAATTCACTTTACATTCTAAACTGCTGCATGATATTAATAGATGCTGTTTTCCATTCCATGGAGTAAATGCATTTTAGCGGTAGATGAATTGATGTGTGTGTATGTGCAAAAGATAGAGAGAATATTATGGTATGCTTTGTGAACCTCTGAGTTGCTTTGTCATGAAAATCACTATGCAATTACTTAGATTGTAAACTCTTAAAGACAGTGACTGTCTTTTTATTGTGTGTCTACAGGATCTAGCAAAATGGGGCCTGAGTGCCTTCTTGGATCATCTAGAGGCTACCACAATTCAAATGCTAATAACTAAATAAATAATTATGCAAGCTATAATTATTACTAGGATGCAAGATCTAAAAAACCTATGGCTATGCTAAAAGGGCTACATTCTTCATTAAGTTACATGGTTGTAACTGAGGGCAGAAAGTGACTTTAAGATATAGGCAAAAATCTCAGGAACAGTTATGAGTTAATGAGGGACACCAAAGCTCTTTAGCATCATGTAACTAGGCTCTGCATTGGGCTGACCTGCCCTGAGGCTTCTAAAGCCTGGTATAGAAAAATGTGAAGGATTCTGAGCAGATGCAGTGGGAACAGGTGTCCCATGTACATGAATTGCAATGCAATTCAATTTTGGGTTGCATTAACGGAGGCACAGCATGTGGGTCATAGGAGGTGATAGTACTGCTCTACTCAGTTAATTACTCAACTAGAGTACTGTGTCCAATTTTGGTCACCAATATGTAGAAAGGATATAGAGAAACTGGAAAGGATCCAGATGTGTCTGACAAAGATGACCAATGGGATGGAATGAAAGCCGTATGAGCAAAGGCTGAAGGAACTGGATATGTTTAGTTTGAAAAAGAGGGGATTAAGGGGGGACATGATAGCGGTCTTCAAATACTTGTAAGGCTACCAGAAAAAAGATGGAGATAAGTTGTTCTCTCTTGCCACAGAAGGCAGGATAAGAGGCAATGTGTTCAAATTACAGCAGAGCAGATTTAGATTAAATCTCAGGAAAAACTTCCTAACTGTAAGAACAGTAGGACAATGGAACAGACTGCCTAGGGAGGTTGTGGAAACTCCTTCACTGGAGGTGTTCAAAAAGAGGCTGGGGATAGCTGTCTGTCTTGGATGGTTTAGATACAACAGATCCTGCATCTTGGCAAGGGGTCAGATTACATGACACTTGTGGTCCCTTCTAATCCTATAGTTCTATGATGCTATGAAATCTCTGTTCCCCAAGAAACATTCCACAGATTCTGGCTCCCCTCTTTCCACATGCTTAGGACACAGAGGTAAACACAGCTTAGGGGCTGCAGTACCACTAAGACCCTACCAACCAAAAATAAATAAACTAAGAAACCCTATCCCAAGCAGTGTTTTGACCCTGAAAAGGTTGATGTGCCAGAGACTCCATGAGTCCACTAAGGACTTCATTATTGCTATTTCATTTGTCTGCAAGGCACTCGGACACTATGGTGATGGACAGCAGTATAAAATACAAAGGCAGATACAACACAGAATAATTTCATTTGTAATGTATACAAATCCTACCTAGGTTTGGGTTTACATTCTCAGCAGAAAGCATATTGCTCAGTATTCATTTAAACATTATTCCCCTTCCCTTTTAATTTAGTTTCACAGTAGTTTTAAATACGACAGTATTGCAGGTTTTATGTTTCCACAGGGATTTTCCACCTCACCATATATTTAATTATCACCTTATTTAAGCAGTTTTATCATTTACAAGTATGGATCCTGAGAAATAACACATTGTTTTCTAGGGTGTTTTTCTGTGCTATTTATAATCCTTTATTTTCATTTTGCCCCAAAACATAGTTTAGTTAATTTTTAATTAAAATATTTGGGGGAGGGGGAAAGGGAAGAAGAGCTAGTATGGTGCCAGAAGGTATAAAGCTAGAGAATTAAAACATAGTAGGAGAATACAGTGCACTACATAAGTCAAATAGTTATTATAATAATAATGATAAAGGGAATGATCCTCAGCGGTGTATATGTGCAAAGTTCCATCACAATCAATAGAGCTACACCAATTTACACCAGCTGAGGAAGCAGCCAGAAACATGCTATAGGTTTTTAGGTCTGCCCTTTACTCCGTGTTCATCAGTTTATCTGTCCAATGTGAAGGAGACAGCAGTAATGGAAACAATGCCAACGTGTACTGGAAGAGAGGGTGTTACCGTTGGTGCAGACAGCATAAATATGAAGTGTATTATTACAGAATAGATGGCTATGGCTATATTTTAGTGGTGAATAAAGTGATATTTGTATGTGTCGCTGTATATATCTATAGAGACAATTCTGGGCTCATTGGCTCACACTGAAAATTCACCAGTGGAAGATGCTGCATAGTGATTACACATCAGGCAATCAGCATGCCTCCAAATCTGCCAGTGGAATGAACATTATGTATATATGTATGCGGGAGGATACAGAGTAAGAGAGAAGCTTGGGTTTGGGGGGTGGTTTACTAACAGGTGGGCAAAATGACTTCTACCAAACCCAGAGCACTGCTGTGGTTTGTTATCCCTAAAGTCAGATTGGACCATGGGCAGAAAATCAGGGTGCTGTGGTTGGCAGGTGGCTATGTGCATGTGGTGTCAAACCTAAATTATCCAAACCCCAATAAGTACAGCTTTCAGTTATCTGAAGGACAGGTATATTTGAATGCAAATCTGGGGTGCTTTAAACTCTGTAGGAATAGAACTAGAGATGAAGAGACTTGTGAGCTGCTCATGCTGTTGCAGAAATGGAGTTTTTAAACTATGCAGGACAAAAGCTGTGCAGAGCTGGTCAGTCTTGCATCTCACCGCTACCGCAACCTATGGACCTGGCCAGCTGACATGGAAGTCTGTCACTAGACAAAGGGGATCTAGTGAGCGGGGACACCATGATGAAGTCTTGATATTTAGTCATGTCCAAAGAAGGGAGCCGAACACCTTGAAATCAATAGAGTTGGGCCTTGAGCTGCAAAGCTGGATTTTACCAAAGTTTGCAGGAATTCAGATAGAGGGTTTTAGTTCATGCCAAATTCCAGAAAGAGGCGACTGTTCTAGCAAAAAGCAAACAAATCAGATCACTAATGGAAACTGGCTGCCATGAAGAATCTCATACAGATTATAGTACAATCGGGCAAAATAAGATCATCTGGATTCACATTAATGGCTATTTTTTCCTTTTTCCTTCCTTGTGTTCGTAGTCTCTTCTGTCTTTATTTTTTCTCTTTTCTGTTTTCCTATCATCTAACCCATTTTTATTTTATTAAAGTAGGCTAATATTCTAACCAGCAACATATATAAAGAAAACCATGTTATTAATAAGACAGGTGAAAGGGAAAACAACACTAGAGACTGTGATCCACTTCACCTTGTGCTGCGATGCTGTCAAATCACACAAACCAAGCTGTGCGGGTATTTGGATAGCAGATCTCCCTGGGAAACTCAGAGTGCTTCAGGAAGGAATGCTGATGATTCGGCAAGTAGCACTTTGCCCTCCTTAGTCAGTGCTGGAGTTACCATCTGTCAGATGGCTTGTCAAACCAACATACTGACTACCTGTGGTCACTACAGATCTCACAATAATTCTTGTCAGAATAGTTATATTAACCCCAGTACTCACAAGTAATTCCAGCTCTGATGCTTGCATTCTGTCTACCCAAACAGCTTCTGCAGCTTCAGTTGGGTACTCTCTCCAGTTTATTCCTACACTTTCGCATAATGTCACTATGTGCTGATAAAAAGTTGTTGTGTTTTGCAGGCAGCTAAAGAGATCTCCGTCATTCCTTCTTTGCCTAACCCTAACAGAAGTGTTGCAAGACTGCGTTTTAGCTCTTTGTAAAGTGGTTTGAAAGCCTTGCATTTAAGGATCTATACAAGTGCAGAGCATCATTATTATTACACAATACATTATTCTGTGAGGTTGTTTTATATGGTTATTTAGATGGAGAAATCTGTGTGTCTTTGAAGACCTATCCAATAGTGTGTGTCAAAAAGGGAATCTTTATCACTGTTTGCATAGACTGATGAATATACAGTGTATACTGTACACACTGCAAAGCATCAGAGACAGTTTTAGGGGATCCACAGAGAGGTTAGTT